>NC_090923.1:601635847-601939905 GCF_040938575.1 Ambystoma mexicanum
TGAAGTTCACAACTGCCAAGGCAGGTGGCAAAAAAGCTGCGGTGGCTGACAGAGACTCAACGCCTCAAGCCGTCTCAAGTTTAAATCCCAAAGTGACGACTAACAAACGGAACCACAGTGTACACTATAAATCAAGAGTCCACTTGAATAAAAGCAGTGAAGAACCAACTATCATCTGGAAATTACGTCTTCAAAATATTAAAGCCGATGATAATGAAGTCAACTTAAACCGGACTAACATAATGAACCTATTCAAGGGTGTACCCTCGCTTCATGCCATCAACTCCGATGACATCAAGATCATTGAATATGCCACCCAAAAATCATCTGACCAGGTTACACTGCATATTCAGTCTGCCGGAGTACGTAACACGATCTTGAGGGCTGCTGACGACCTACTCTTTTTTGGTTTTGAAACCATGCTCGAACCGGATTGTGACAGTACGCAAAACAAATCAGTCCTCAAAAGTGCCCCAAAACGTGTCTGTCGAACACAGACCTTCATCATTAAGGAAAGCATTGAGTTGTTCTCAGAATGTGCTACAAACTCAGATACATCAAGCTTCCTAGCCCTCTATCAATGACCATTGCAGAGGGCGATGGGCACAACACCAGCCATGATTGGAGGCGCAGGAATGCCAGTGTACAATCCTATCATGGAATACACGTGGCTTCAGGCACCTATTCAAAAACTTTGAAGCTTCTTTAGATGATGTACTTGTAATCGGTCTTCAGGAAACGTAGCTATGCGAAGCCCCAATGCGTGTTGGCTTCACCACCTTTCTCAATCTTGCAGTAAAAAATCCCAAAGGTCGCCCACACTCAGGCTTATTAACACTGATAAAAATAACTCAATGGTGGTCAGTCAATCCGAACCCTTTTGTTCAAGATACAATAATCCACACCAATGACGACGCAACACAGAACCGAAAATATTTATTGATTATAAATGTATATGGGAACCCTAAGCAATTTTACAATTTATCAGTTATCTGCTGTGCCGACCTAAATTGTTCCTTGTTCCACCGTGACATTGACCCTCATATCTTCAGGCGCATTCCAAATCACGCAGTCTCGGTCAGAGGTCAGATGTGGGACACAGCGTTGTCAACTCGTAACTGCACGATGCTGAATCGGAATGTGAAAGGAGATGTGCCACCACAGGCTACTTGGCATCGTGACGAGAGCCAGAGTATACTTGACTATATCTGGGTCTCTCGCAATCTCGAAGAGAAAGTCGTGGACCTTCAAATCCAATGGACTAAGTATAGTGACCATAATTTCCTGCGACTGCGTTGTCTGTTGGAATGGGCCCCTTTTGCTTCAATTTACCATCAGCCAGTCACAACCAACGCTGGGGGAAATCGACTCAGACTTAACGCCATGCAAATCCAGAACCTTGGTTCTAGATTCGTAAACTCTGACCACAGTCAGGGAGCAGACTACACACCTCTGATTTCTGTCCACATAATCCGTCCAGATCCTCTTCGAAAAACTGCACGCCCCCATAAGCACTCATATAGTAATGTCATCCACAATGCAAAAAAAGAACTGAGAAGGGACCTGCAGATTTCTTAAAAAACCTGCCCAGGAAAGACGTGTATGAAGCAGTCAAAAGCAGAAGGGCTTACTATCGCAACTGGGCCAAATCCCACGCCATCATAATCGATCAAGACCATGACGAACTAATGATGACATTTTTAGTATAAAAAAACACAAGAGAAATTTGGCAGATCTTGAACGCTGGCCACTCTAATTGTCCTTCTGTCATTGCCAACACAATCTCAGGCGCTGACTGGGCAAGGCATTTTATCACAGTGTTCATGAAGCCTCAAGCAGAGCCAATTGTGACAATTAACTCGGACGGCGCCCCTTGGGCAGTGGAAATGTCGTCAGAGGAAATTGGACTAGCCATTCGTGGCTTAAAAAACTCACATGCTGCTGGCCCGGACCTGATAACGAATGTCATGCTCATAAAACACCCGAAAGGCTGGGCTCTTTTTATTGAAAAGGTCTTTGCTGAAATTGCAAGCTCCAAACAGGTTCCTGAGTCATGGTGTAGAGCAATTGTTGTCCCTATTTATAAGAAGGGCAATCGGGACGATCCTTCCAACTATCTCCCGACTGCCCTTCTGGACACCATTGGCAAGATATTTGGCTCGAACCTGCAACAAAAGTTGGTCTCCGGGGCACAAGCGTCACAGATTTCAGACATACGCCGAACAGGCTTTACGAAAGGAGTGTGAGTTGAGGTTAACTTGCTGATTTTAACCATCCTGAAACTTGAAACCCAGAAAGCCAATGGAAAATTACACCTAGCATTCATCGACAGGAAGGAGGCTTTTGACAGCTTAAGTCGGGGAATGCTTTGGTTAAAACTGTCGAACTGGAACTGTCCGGCTGAAATTCTTGAACCTGTCATGGCCCTGCATGCCCACGTCTATACGCGTTAGACTCAACAACAACAGAGAGTTATCTGACTCTATAAACATGGCTAAGGGCATCAAACAAGGGTGCCCTTTGGCCGCTGACTTGTTCAAACTATTCTTGGCCGACTTGCCAGCACATCTCGACCTAGTGCAATGTTTTTCTCCAAAAATAAACAACACGCCAGTAGAATGCATCATTTATGCAGATGATCTGGTCCCGATGGACCGCACTCAGATCGGACACCAGCGTTTGCTCCAGAAAATACATGAGTATCTAGCTGCCAACAACCTTTTGATAAACACATCTAAAACTAAAATTCTGACAATTGGCAGCTTGGTTACTAAGAAGGACAAATCCTTTAGGTGGATTCTCCCCGGTGAAATCCTTAGCTCTGTGACCTCCATAAGGTACTTAGATATCCAGTTCAACAACTCTATTTGTGAACATCACTGGATGGTTGAGTTAAAAACCCGGATGACAAGGCTTGCCTTGCAAGGTGCCAAGATCAATAAAGATTATGGCAAGTTTTCCTTGGAACCTGTCCTGACTTTCTACCTTCAAAAGGTAGTTACAGTTATTGTTTTTGGTGCAGTGGCTGGTTGGAACATAAAAGAACATATCTGGCAGACGCTTGACGGTCGGTTTTGGCACTATGCTCTGAAATTGCCACAGTCCACTCCCATGACAATGCTAAGATATGAACTGTCATTGAACTCTCCTCACACCAGAGTTGTGTAGTCTTCACTTACTGTATTGCAAAAAATGCTCCTGTCCATGCCGACCCCCGCTTATCACATTTTTGCAAGTAAGAGCAACATCAATCAACCTAGTCTATTAAAAACATGCTCTAACCAACTACTTGCAATTCTGACTGCTGCTGACATCAACCACTTTTGAACTGTTAAACCGGCCACAATATGCAAAGAAGTTTGAGTCTTGGGCCTGGATAACTAACCAACAAAGACGTGCAAGTCTGCACTCTGCCATCTATTTGGGCTTTGACTGCAACAAACTAAATGTGCAACCCCGATATTTGCTTCACTGCCCCTCACGGCATCATCGAGAACAATTTTTAAGACTTTGCATGAACTCATTGAGAACGAAAGAAACTCTTTGACAAAGACGCGATAAAGCAGTGAATGATAACTTCTGCCTCTTTTGTAGGACTATTTGGCCATTGAATCTTCCAAACGGTTTATAGTCATAATATCAAAACAATAATGCCGAAATACAAAAATGTCCAGAATATGTCAAAAACAAATAAATCGAAAACATATACATATAACAGGAAAAGTTAATTTTTCAAAAAATAAATGGCGAAAAAAAAGTCAACCAACAATGGTAATATACCAATGTAAAGTGTCATCAATAGTACCATTTAAATGGGGGGGTTACCCCCCTCACCCGACACCCCGCAGTCACCCCCCCCTCTCCTCACCTGCGCAACACATACCCATTTGTTTTTTTTGTACAGAAAATACATTATGACTAACGAAAACCCCACAGAAGGAAGGGTAGAAAGGGTTAAGCAAATAGGTGACAGGCACCTAGGCAAGTAAAGAACCTTGCCTAGGTGCAGAGGAACAGATGACGGTAGTGAAAAACCGTCATTACCTGACAGAACCAAACGTCAGAGCGGACTGCAGGGAATTGAATACAGTTACTTCAGGCTAAAACAGGTAATATTAACATAACTAACATGTAACTAGATATTGAAATATCTTACTATATATAAATGTGTGACAGGAATGATAAAACAGTTTCTTTTCTCTGTTGTTTTCGACTACAAAATGGCAGACAAGGTGGAGTATATAACTTCACAAAAGGGAGGAAAACAGATGGTTTACAATGGATATATTTACTATAAAGAAGCAGAAAAAAAGGAATGCACATATTGGAAGTGCACTGAATATGGCAAAACAAAATGTAGCGCACAAGCAATAACTGAAGCTTCTAATATAAAGACAAAAAATTAGCACAACCATCTCCCGGATCAAACAAATATTATAATGAAAAAAACACTTCACAAGCTCAAACGAAAGGCAGTGGAAAATCAAGGTGAAGCAAGTGGTTCAGTGATATCAAATGTATGTGACAAGTTACCGTTACACATATCGGCACAAATGCCGGGTGAAAAACTAATGCGGCGTACGGTAAACAGAAAAAAACAGCAAAAAGAAAATCTGCCGTCGGCACCAATGATATATACTGATGTGACAATACCAGAAGTTTTTAAATTAACCACAAAAGGAGACAATTTCCACCATGCAAACATAGAAATAAACAACGAAAAAATAATAATATTTTCAACTGCTACAAACTTCCAGCAACTCAGTCAAAGTCAACAATAGCAAAGTGACGCCACATTTAAAGTGTGCCCCCAACCGTTTCAGCAATTTTTTACTGTTCATGGAATAATAAATAACAGACTTGTACCGCTTGTTTATGTTTTGATGCCAAAGAAAAGTGAGGAAACTTATAAAATCGTGTTCAACAAAATTAAAGACACTGTACCAGATTCACAACCCACAAATATAATCATGGATTACGAAATAGCACAGATTAGAGCATGTTCTACAGTATATAAAGATACAAAGATACAAGGGTGTTTTTTTCATTTTACTCAAAGCATTTGGAGAAAATTACAGAAACTGGGACTAAGCACAAAATATACAGAAGACAGTACTTATCAATATAACATAAAAACCTTTTCGCTTTGGCATTTGTTAGAGGGGATCAAGTTATACATTTTTACAAACATTTAATTGACAGTGAGTATTATAAATCATAATGGAGGAGGAAAATTTGGACTTGTTAGATTATATGGAGAACACTTGGCTAGGACAATTAATACGTAGTGGGACAAGACGCAGGCCAAAATTTACTGTAAAATTGTGGAATTGCTACCAAGCAATGTTAGAGGGGAAACCTAGAACAAACAATGCATTGGAAGGATGGCATAGCCGAATAAATAAAAATTTCAATACAAAAAACCCATACTTGTGGCATTTTTTAAAGGAGTTGCAAAATGAACAAACACATCAGGAATTTAGACTATCGCAAACAATTTCATTGGCAAATGCAGAATAAAAAAGAAAGAAATACAGAGACTACGAACAAAAACTTGAACAACTGGTACACGATTTTGACGAACAAAATAAAGAAAACTACCTGGATTCTGTAGCATTTAATTTAAAATGTTAAAAATACTTACGTTTTCGTAGAATCGACGATCCAATGTGGCAAAACAGAAGCGTATCCAAATATACCAACCTGAGAACTCCATAAATCCAAAGTCCAAGAAGCAATCTGTAGGAAAATCACAAAAAAACCCCAAGAAAATCCAAATCTGCAGTTAAAACAGTTAAATCCAGCACAGATGAATAGGTGCAAATCCAAAAAAAAAAACGAAAAAAAATCCACAATACACCATGAAAAGTGCATAGAACCAAAAAAAAAAACATAACATCCACGTAATCCGAAAGAAAAAAAGCCATAGGGTCCAAAAAAAGTCCAGGAAAAAAAAATCCACAAAATCCATGAACGGAGAAATGGAGACCCGAACGCAAGGGAAATGGTTTCGGAATGAACTTTAAAATGGCACCGACGCATACTTACACTCACGTAACGTACGTACAAAACAATAACAAATAACAAATAACAAATAACAGCATTATGTACCTTTCTAATGCAATAGCGCCATCTAATGGAAAATAATTATAATGAATGTTCAACGTCAAGAAAGCATGCTACCTGTTTATTATTTCATATTTATTAATACAGTTATAGTTAAAATAAAGAGTTTTTTTAATTAAATAATTATACAAATTTTATATAGTACATTATATTGTAATGTTAAGAAACATGCTTAATAAAATATACATGAATGCTTACCTTGTACAGTCTTTATACCTTGCATGTATGAAAAAAAGTAGAAAAAAATTCGATATTTTGTATTTTCAACATTTTTTTTTTCAAATAAATATTTTCGACATTATGACTTTCGAAAATATTGCATTCGAAAAAATGACTGAACACATTTCCAAACATCTAATAATTGGGTGTGAACAAACTCGTAGCCAACGTATGTTGTATCTAGGGAACTTTGCACCTGGTGATGAAGACGTGGAAGCTTGGTGGTCCCAGATTATTTCAGTGAATAACATTAAACTATGCTGTGCAGTGGTAGACTACATAGACATTTTATTGAAAACTGAAGTTTGAATAAACTTGTATTTCATTGATGATGCCTGGATTTTAGTCAACCTAGCATTTTTTTAAACAAAAGTTTGAACCTTGTGATTTAAACTGTAGTTTTTCAATAAAATTAAAAAAATGGGGGCCTCACTGTGTGTGTCATGTTGATGCTGTGATGTTTGCTCGGGGAGGTGTGCGCATGTGCCTGACATGTAGGAATTTGGCCATCAGACAGCTTGAGGGGGCACTGAATGATTTTCAGATTCCATTCCGTGTGCAGGGGCACTGCGTGTTTGCCATCAGTGTGTTGCTGTTGTTGGAGTGAAGGCTTTGATTGTGTGTGTGTGTAATGGTGTGCATACAGGTATGGTTGTGGTGATGTGTGGATGTCTCATGATGGTGTTTGTAGTCTCTCATTGGGGATTGATTGCCACTTGTTCCACATGTTTTCGTTGTGTGTTGTATCTGGAGTCATCTTTATTGCCTCTGCACGTTTGCTACTGAAGATGGAGTTTATTGTGCGTTGAATTCATTTGAGGTGCACTGTTGTTTAGGTGTTCCCTTGGTATTTGATTGGGGTTTTGTATTTGCCCATACTTCATTCACTGTTGTATGTATTTGGTATTGTGGGTGTGGTGCGATGTGGCCTCACTGTGGCTCGGTGGCTTGTACACATTACTTGTGCATTAGACAGTAGATTGATGTGTCACTTCTATGTCATGGTCACCCACACACACACACATCTGCAATTATGCGCTACCTACTCTCATATCATGCATCACCTCTGCCACTGGAATGCAGCTGAGTCCCATGATTGATGTTTCAGTCAGCAGCAGAAATTTCCGGTCTCCTTGTGTCACACACTCTCTGACTGGCTTCCTATCACCCATTCACCGGCCTGTTGTGATTTTGTCCCTGACAGGGACTTTGCCACCCCTACCTCCCTGGCTACTTTTGCATGAGCTGAAATGCACCCAGTCATTCTTTGTGATTGGTCCCAATCTAAAATTCCTTGTACTTCTGTCCTCCAATGGCATTCACTTTCAGTACTTTGAAGCATGTGCAATGGCACATAGGCACTTTACACATGCCACATTGCATTGCATTACCATGTCACATGTACATGGGGTGGCCACAGTGTAGGTGGTGCAACAGTGTGCTGTCCAGTTGAGATGCTGCAGATTCGGGTCTACCAGAGAATGATAAGAGATTCTCCAGTCCTGGATTACAGAGCAATGTTCATCTTTGTGAAGGAAATGTGGCAGGTATACTTCATGGTGGAGGCAGCCGGAAAAGTTGAGGTTAGTTGCACCCCCACATTGGACTGCTAGGGAGGCAGACTGTCAGGGGGATGTCTGGGCATTGTGTCTGATGTCAGGGAGATGTGGGGATGGGGTGTACTGTCAGGGGGTTGCCTAGGGGTAGTGGCAAAGGTGAGGGCTACTGGTGGGTGGTGTTTGGACTTGAGGGGGCTGCCTACGGGTAGTGTGGGAGGTTTTGGGGGTGGTCAGAGAGGGGTGTACTGCCAGGGAGCTGCCTGGGTAATGGGAGAGGTGAAGGGTGCTGGTGGGTGGTTCTGGGACGTGAGGGGGCTGCCAGGGGTAGTGGCTGAGGTCGGGGGTGCAGGGAGAGGGTTGTATTGTTGGGGGCTGTCTGGAGTAGTGGAGAAGCTGAGGGGTGCTGGTGGTGGTATTTGGAATTGAGGGAGCTGCCTAGGGTAGTGACAGAGGTGAGGGGGGCTGGTGGGTTGTGTCGGGACTTGACGGGGTTGTCTGAGGTAGTGGCAGAGGTGAGGGGGGCTGGTGGGTGGTGTCGGGACTTGACGGGGTTGTCTGAGGTAGTGGCAGAGGTGAGGAGGGCTGGTGGGTGGTGTCAGACTTGAGGGGGCTGCCTGGGGTAGTGGCAGAGGTCAGGGAGTGTGGGAAGGGGGTGTACTGTCAGGGGGATTTCTGGGCTAGTGAAGAAGGTGAGGGGGCGTGTTGGGACATGATGGAGCTGCCTGGGGTAGTGGCAGGGGTGAGGGGTGCTGGTGGGTAGTGTCGGGACTTGAGATGGATGCATTGGGTAGTGTCGAAGGTCAGGTGGGTGTGGTGAGGTGGGTGTACTGTCAGGGGGCTGCCTAGGATAGTGGCAAAGGTGAGGGGGCTGGTGGGTCGTGTTAGGACTTGAGGGGGGCTGCTATGACTCAGGGGCGTAGGCCAGCAGTTTGGGTGTAGGCCAGCAGTTTGGGTGCCTCGAGAGTATGGGTGATGGTCCACAATTTCACTGGGGTGCAGCTTTGACTTACGTGGGGACCGTGCGCAGTTTCGCCAGTGTGCAGCCTTGACTTACGGGGGACTGCAAGCAGTTTCACCCGAGTGTGGCCTTGACTTACAGGGGACCATGCGCACTTTTGTCGGGGTGCAGCCTTGACTAGCGGGGGACCGCGTGCAGTTTCGTCAGGGTGCAGCCTGAACTTGCGGGAGACCGTGCGCACTTTCATGTGCCGGCAAATTGCCATAATGTTGTTTTTACGCGCTAAGTACTTTACAGGGATTTTGCGCTTTTTCTGTGAATCAGGTCCTAAGTGGTGAACGCAAACTATTGCACAAAACAGGTGCAAAAAGTGGAAATTAATGACAGATCTACGCAATGTGCATGTCTCATGCGCATCTGTAAGATGCATGCATTACATGCGAATCCCAACATGATCATCACGTTGCACCAAAAACAGGTGACTACACTCAGATGTGCCAAAAATGAATGCAACTACCCTTAAAAGTACTTGAGGCACTTTGTTTATGAAACATTCTCTTTTTGCGTTATGTACATAATAAGTCAGAAATTAAGACAATAACACTAATTTGTTTTAACTTCAGCACTGTAGGTGAAGTTACTTGAAAGGGCAAAACAGTACCTGAAAAAGACGCAACTTCTTGAAGTGCCAGTTACAATAGGGAAACCCATTCTCTCTCTCTCCTCTACCTTTTCAGTAAATCCAACCGCATGACTGACGCCCACTGATTTGGTCATTTTGTAAAAGTGTACCTGCCGCAATGTGATGCTTTTTTTTCGTGTGTTATGTGCTCTGATTCCAGTGTAAAGTGGCACCTACTTTGGTGGGAAAATCACTTTTTGATGGAACAAAAGGGTTACTGCATTTTTTACAGAAAATAATTTGCTCAGTTTTTGTGAATATGATTTTTGGAGAAACTTTGCCCATTTTTTCTAGTTACTCTCTTGTTGCGTGCAATATTACGCTAATGTGCATGCTTTGGGGTCCATTAATGGAAAAGTGTGCGTTTATCCTGCAAAGGCAGCATGCCTAGACCGACACTGCACGTATTCATGTGTCCAAACGCACATTACAATCCGATCTGCAAATCAAAATGAGCTACGGGAGGAACGCAGGGACGTAATTTCACCAAAATGCCAGGGGTAGCAGAAGTGACATCACACGACCCTTGACCCCTGATGACATCACTGACCCCACCCCAAAGTGGCATCACAGGAAGCGATGGAACACGACCTTTCACCCCTTGACAAAACAGGAAGTGGCATCACATAGCCTTGTTTCTAAGTACACTATGAAAAATAGGGTTACGATATCACTGTAAAGTGATATCGTATAAAGTCCATTTTTACAAAAATGGATGACCATATGTGACAGGCAGCAGCTACCTCAAGTCCAGGCACCACCCACCAGCCCCAATCACCTCCGACACTACCCCAGGCAGCACCCTGACAGTACGAACCCTCCCACAACACCCTCCCCTCCTACACTACCCCACGCTGCCCCCTCAAGTCCAGACACCACCCACAGGTCCCCCTCACCTCAGCCACTACCCCAGGCAGCACTGTGACAGTACTCCCCCACCCACACCGCCCTCACCCCCAACACTGCCTCAGGGCAGCACCCTCAAGTCCAGACACTGCCCTCCAGCCCCCATCACCTCCACCACTACCCCAGGCAGCACCATGGCAGTACTCTCCCCTCCCCACACCGCGCTCACCTCTGATACTACCCCAGCCAGCCCCCTCACAGTCTGCCACACAAACAGTACAATACATGGCTGCAACTCACCTGAACCTCTGTGGTCTGCCTCCACCATGAAGCAGAGCCCCAACATGTCCACCACCAACTCGATCAACAGGAAGCACCGAAGATCATTTCTCTACCACAGCATCCACTGTCACTCCCTGGCAGACCTGAATCTGCCGCACGCAAGCCAGACAGCACCATATTGTACCAACAACACTGTTACCACCCCATCCACATGTGACAAGTGAATGCAATGCAAACTGGCATGTGCATGTTGGCCATGAGTCACTGCAAAGGCACTAAAGCACAGCAACTGGATGTGACCCGAAGACAGAATTAAACCGATTCAAACATCGGCCAGATCAACAAATAATGACTATGCATGTCACAGCCTGAGCATAAGTGTGTCAGGTGGAAGGGGAAACAAAGTCCCTGTCAGGGACCACAACATGACCGGCCCATGCATGGGTGATGGGAGTGCAGTCAGAGAGTGAATGACTCACTGAGACAGGAAATGTGTGCTGCCACACAGAATGAGCAAAAATGGGTCACAACTTCATTCCAGGGGCAGAGGTGGAGCAAGACATGAGAGAAGGCAGTGTATGACTGCAGATGCTGGTTGGCGTGTGCACATGACATGGGAGTGACACAACTATGATAAACCAATGTGCAAGTGATGTGACCAAGCCACCCATATTCAGTGAGCCCACCTCCCAGCGCAGCAACCGCAATGTGAAATACACAATGCAGTGAACAGAGTGTGGCATATACACAGTCCTAAGAATGTGCAAAGGGGACACATGAACAACAGTGGCACTGAAATTAAAACAATGTGAAACTGTGCAAACACACAGGAGACATTACATCCACAATCAGTCAAACAAAAAATACAAAACACATCCACACATCAATGCAACCATACTTCAGTCCTCTTCATCAGCTGCAGCAACTGTGGTAAAGGAGACACAGAACAGTGACATCAGTGTACTGCGTAATAGCCGGTGTGGCATCAACAACATTTACCAGAACATGATTTTTCCAAGGCACAACCAGCATCATCCACACTGACACACATGGACATGCAATTCATATACGAACAGACACAACAACCCAGGGTCAATGTCAACCACAGTCATGACCCATCCACATGTGAAATGCAGCACAATGTGAGCAGTGCACAGACACATACCAAGAGAAATGGAGGGAAGAAAACTGGTAGGATGGACATACATGTAAAGCATGTGAACACAGATGTGTGGTGCCACCGACCATGGACACATTGTGGGAAAGACACACAGTGCATTCCTGCCCACCAGTAGTCAACCATGATTCCACCCCTCACAGCATGCCCATGCCAACACCTGCCTTGGCATCTCTCCTCACAATCACATCAAACAACATACCTTCGTCATCACCCACAATGTGTGCATGCAACACATACATGCATCAATTGCACAGGCACACTTGAGGATGCTGTGGCCCTGAGCACATGAACATGGCATGCACACACATCAACTCTGAGTACACAAGCTGCACCATGTAAAATCACATCAAAGTCCCAGAAACTGCAATGCCCCAAATTCATTCCGCCAAACATCAAAAAGCATGTGTCACCTCCAGATGTGGGAGAAGCAGAGTCACACATTGCTATGGTCAGCACAACATCATGTTCATCATGCATGCATCTGACATAGGCACCACACACTCATCTGGCAGCATTGTCATGCAAGCACGTCTCAGCTGCCAGTGAAATTGCATGTGCCTGTTTTGCACAACTGTACAACTAAACACACACACTGCAAATACCAACCAGCGCATGTACAATCCACAGATGTCAGACCTCACACAAGGGTGAGCATTGTCCAGGGCCTGCATGCCGATGTCGATCTCAGAAACATACATGCTGCAAACATAAGGGTGTCGCTACAGACATGCAGACACATGCACAACACACATGCACCGTAGAGCACTGCACCACATGCCTACTCACCAGCAGACTCCAGGCGTTGTTGCCAATCGCAAACCTGGGTATGCAGCTCTGGGTTGTACCTCACCAGGATCCGCATGCTGTTGTTTGAGAACCGGCACCTGCCTGCACAGTGGGCCTCCATGGTTGCGTCCTGGATTTGAGGTCCTCCCAGTGCTTGTAGACAGTCTTATAGCAGCAGGCTGTCACCCCTTCCGCGTTGATGGCAGCCGTTATGTCCACCCAGATCTGCATATGTCCTTCCTTGCCGCATTGCTTCACAGGGTCAGAGAGGGCATCATAATTCTCCAGGACCTTCTCCACCAGGATGCAAACTTCCTTTGAGCTGAGGTTGACAGCCCTGTGCCTTGCTGCTGCAGGGTTGCTGCTCTGGTCAGAGGAAGATGGAGATGACATGGCAACCCCCAAGGCAGGTGTGGGTGGGCAAGGTGATCCTAGAGATGGGCTGTGGAGCAGTGGTGGTGGAATGGTCTGGTGGGAGTTCAACACAGCAGCTGAGGTTGTCACAGAGACAGGAGCATAGGCAATGGCTGGACAGCAGGCACTCCCAATGGAGTGCAGATGGGCAGCAGCAACCCACACCAGACAGGCAGCAACAGATGGCAATGTGGGAGGCAGCACAGGGCAGGAGGAGGCAGGTAAAATGGCACGGCGGCAGGAGAGTGTTTTTTTCATGTCTAGCAACAAAGGCTGTCGAAAACAGAGAAAAGGCCTTTAGCACATAAGTTACACGACACGCGCTGTACGCAGTATGCCGACGCTGGCCACGGCTTTGACAGGGATACATAAGGATGTGGAAATGCAACACTGTGCGCGCGAAGGAACAAAGATGGACGAGTGTAATTAAGACGTATTTTGGGGTACCATGCAATCCGTTACCTTCAGCTACCGCGCACATACTTTTTTGGGAGGGAGGGGTTTAGCACATATTCTTCCCAGTGTGAGGTCTGCAGGGGTTTCGCATACACAATTTCTGTTTTTGAGAGTGCCACTGTGTATCGCATACCGTTTTTTGTTCGTCAGAAGCATTCCTTGTGTCGCATAGGCAATTTTTGCCTTTGGGGGTGCCACTGCCTATCGTGAACTGCTTTTTTATTTGTCAGAAGCTTTCCTGGTGTCGCATATGTAATTTGTTTTTTTGAGGGTGCCATGCGTATCACGTACCGCTTTTTTGTTTGTCAGAGGCTTTCCTGGTGTCGCATACGCAATTTCTGGTATTCTGTGTGCCACTGTGTATCGTGTACCGTATCTTTTCATTTTGGGGTACATTTGAGCCTTGCTCGACCACACATCTACGTTGCATATCACGTAGACTGTTCACTTACTCATATTGCCCAGGACAAAAACGTTGTGTACCTTCCGTTCATCCCTTACACCTGTGACATGAGTGGAAAGGCACCAAGAGGGAAAGGGGGCAAACAGGGTCAGGCTTGGGACGTGGTGAGGACACATCTGTCCCACCCCCAGGGGGTCAGGGATGTGGTGTGGAGACCAGGGGCATTGCTAGGGGGGGTTAAGGGGCCTATAGCCCCTGATCTTTTGGTTGTAGCCCCTGATAGAATCTCAGGAGCTACAGCCAAAAGACTAGCTAGCCCCCAGTCCCAACAGTTCCAACATCAGCTTAGCCCTGGGTCTTTTCCAGACCTAGCAACTCCCCTGGTGGAGACATCTGCCCCAGCCCCAGGGGGTTGGGGACATGGTGTGGAGACATCTGAGACATCTGCTCCATCCTCATGAGGACATGGCAGGCCCCAGTCTTTGTGTAGCTGAGCGTGGGAGAGCGGTCGCCGGTGGCCCCGAGGGAACTGCAGGCCTGGAAGCCCTGCCTCGGCATCCGTGAGTAGATTGTGTTTTTGTTTTTAAAAAAAAAGAAAAGTTTCATCTGCCCTCGTAGCGCGTTGTTGTGCCTGCTCTCCCCCTCCCCTCCCACTTCCTGGTTCTCCTCTCCCTCCCGCCTCCCTGCCCGCCCACCCCCCCCTCTGATTGGCTTCTGCCTGCTCCCTTCTGGGCTACTCGACACCCGCTCCCCCTGCTCGCTTCTTTGTGTAGCTGAGCGTGGGAGAGCGGTCGCCGGTGGCCCCGAGGGAACTGCAGGCCTGGAAGCCCTGCCTCGGCATCCGTGAGTAGATTGTGTTTTTGTTTTCAAAAAAAAAGAAAAGTTTCATCTGCGCTCGTAGCGCGTTGTTGTGCCTGCTCTCCCCCTCTCCCACTTCCTGGTTCTCCTCTCCCTCCCGCCTCCCTGCCCGCCCACAACCTCCTCCCCTTCCTCTCCTCCCTCTTCCTATAACTACACCCTTTGGGGCAGCCCTCTGCCCGGCAGCCCCCTGCGGCTAAGGGCCCCAAGGCCAAGGGCGACTCCTTCAGTTGCGGCTCCCTGTGTGTCTGCAGGTGTCCGCAGGGGACGCAAGGCGCCTGTACTTTGCCATTTCCACCTTCGCGCGGCCCACCCCACCTACACCTGGTCACTTCCTTCGCATGGTGTCTTCACCTCACTGTGTTCCACAGTTGAGGTAAACTTGGGTTTTTTCTCCCCTTGCATGATTCTCTAACTTAGGTGGCCTCTGTACCTAATACTCATTTACTGTTCTGAAATGTGGTAAACTTGGGTTTTTTCTCCCCTCGCAGGATTCTCTAACTTAGGTGGCCTCTGTACCTAATACTCATTTACTGTTCTGAAATGTGGTAAACTTGGGTTTTTTCTCCCCTCGCAGGATTCTCTAACTTAGGTGGCCTCTGTACCTAATACTCATTTACTGTTCTGAAATGTGGTAAACTTGGGTTTTTTCTCCCCTCGCAGGATTCTCTAACTTAGGTGGTCTCTGTACCTAATACTCATTTACTGTTCTGAAATGTGGTAAACTTGGGTTTTTTCTCCCCTCGCAGGATTCTCTAACTTAGGTGGCCTCTGTACCTAATACTCATTCACTGTTCTGAAATGTGGTAAACTTGGGCTTGCCGCTCACGTCCTGCCTGCGTGCTTCTCGTATCGTCTGTCTTCCCGCCCCCACACTCCCTCCTACTCCATGGTGCTCTCTATCTCGCCTATCTTCTCTAACTGCTTCTCTATTGACTATCCTGCTCTCCTCACTAAATCTGGTAGGAAAAAGTTTAAAAAGGACATCCTGGTCTCCAACCCAGGCCTCCCTATCGCTGACACCAACACTAGTGCCTGCTCTAAGGAAACTCTCACTGACATCCTATTTTTCGTGCCTTCACCTGACCTATGGACCCTTCATATGGTCTCTGTGCTCTCTCCTTTTTCCTCTTCTCCCATTAATGGTGGCACCCGTTGGGATGTCCTCTTGGCCCCCTTCTGCTCCTCTAAGGCCATCATTAATGTCTACGCTAATGGGACCGTCTTGGTCCAAGGCCCTCAGGCCAACCTTCACCTCTTTGATAGACGCTTCCCTCGCCTCATCAACTTCCTTTCCTCCCCTGCTGTCCCCCCTCTGTCTTCGGCTACCTTGCCTCTACCCTCTCTCTCTGCCCCCTCTCGCACTCCCTCTTCACCTCCTTCTTCTACACCTCCGCAGGGCGTACCTCTGATCTGTACCCCTCCCCGGAAGTCCTTCAAGGATGGCAACCTTCTCCACTTTGCCACTCTTAACTCTCGCTCTGCCATCAAGCATTCCTCCGATATCTGTCGCCTTCTTGAGGAACTGGACCTTGACGTCCTCGGTCTCACTGAGACATGGTTCACAGCCAGCTCTGTTCCGAGCTTTGAAACACTCCTACCTGAAGGTTACAAGATCCTCTCTGTGCCCAGGCCCAACCGTGCAGGGGGGGGGTGTTGCCCTTATCTTCCCTGAGTGGATTCCTGCCACTGTCACTCCTACGCAGACCTACTCCTCTTTTGAATGTCTTGTCTGCCGACTCTCTCTCTCTCTCCTAGCCATTCCCTTACCGTGGCTACTATCTATCGGCCCCCTGGTCAAATTTCCTCCTTCCTCTCTGAGTGGGCTGACCTCTCCTCCTCACTCCTGTCCTCTACCACTCAACTCCTCTTTCTTGGTGACTTCAACATCCACCTAGATGCCTCTTGTCCCCCCACTGGACTCTTTCGTGACCTCTGCGACTCTCTCTCACTCTCTATTCTCCCGTCTGGGCCTACTCATTCTGCAGGGCACACTCTTGATGCTCTGATCTCTTCTGACCTTCCCCTCTCTGTCCCTCTCTCCACTCCTCTCTCCTGGAGTGATCACTTTCTCCTATCCTCCCACCTCACCCTCCCTACCCCACAGGCAAAGCCACCCTCATCATTGCCACCCACCTTCTCGGTCATCCGACCCATGAAGCGCGTGTCAGTTGCGGCCTTCGCTGCCACCTTCTCGCCCCCCCTCCCCCTTCAGCTGACTCCCACCCTGACACAGCCCTCTCCTTGCTCCACTCTGCTATATCTGATACTCTTGATATCCTTGCTCCTGTCATGAAAATCCGCCTGAAGCCCAAAGCCAAATGTAACTCCTCGTATGATTCGGATCTCGTCACCCTAAAACGCAAGTGCAGGGTGGCAGAGAGGAAATGGCGTGCTTCATGTTCATCCTCTGACAAACTGGCCTGCCGCCTGCTCCAAAGGCAATACCGTCTCTCTGTTCTCACCAAGAAGAGAGCCCTTATCCAAGCCCGCATCTCTGCGGCTTCTAACAACTCGGCTGAACTCTTTAAAATCTGCAAGGAGCTTGCCAACCCTGCTACAGTCTCTACCTCTCCTGTCCCCTCCCAGGCCCTCTGCACTGCACTGGCCTCCCACTTCATCTCTAAAACTCAGGACATCCTGTCCTCACTCTCCTCCTATCACCTCCCCCCCTCTCTTCCATGCTCTTCCTCTGGCCCTTCTGCAGCCACCCCTCCTCCCTCCTTCTCTGCCTTTCCCCTTTTTTCTGCTGACCAGGTTTCCAGACAAGTCCGATCTATGAAAGTCTCGTCTAAACAGATTCACCCCTGTTCCTCCAAAACTATCAAGGACCACATCGACTCCCTGGCTCCTGCCCTGGCTGACTTTTGCAACCACTCCTTCGCCTCTGGAGTCTTCCCATCCCCCCTCAAGCACTCCCTTGTGCACCCTCTCCTTAAGAAACCCTCTGCCGACCCCTCCTGTCTGGCTAACTATCGCCCAATCTCCATCACTCCCTTGCTGGGCAAGCTCCTGGAGAAACTGGCCATCTCCCAGCTTAACCTCCATGCTGAAGCTGTTGATAGTCTCCATGACCATCAATCTGGCTTCAGAGCGGCCAGAAGCACGGAAACTGCTCTCCTGAACATCCGTGAGGACCTGCTCTTGAACCTCGACTCCAACACTCCGTGTGTTCTCATTCTGCTCGATCTCTCTTCTGCCTTTGACACTGTCAACCATGCCATCCTGCTCAACCGTCTCCGTGATAACCTGGGTATCACTGGTCAGGCTCTGGCATGGCTGACCTCTTTCCTTTCCAATCGACCCTCCCAGGTCCAACTGGGGTCCTTCCTCTCTGACATCTTTTTCTCCACCTGTGGCGTTCCCCAGGGATCTAATCTCTCTCCCTGGCTGTTCAACCAGTATCTGGCACTCCTTGCCCACCGCATCGCCGCCCTCTGCCCCAACTTTCAGTGCTATGCGGACGATACCCAGCTCATTTTCAGGCTACCCTCGGCCTCCTCCTCTCCCTCCCTCATCTCTGACTGTCTGTCTGCTATCCAGGAATGGTGTGCTGCCAATGTCCTCTGCCTTAATGCTAGTAAGACTGAGATCCTACTCATCGGCACACCCACTCCCTCCTTCCCTGCAGCTCTCTGGCCGGCCTCTCTTGGCCCTCTTCCTGCTCCTACCTGCAAGGCAAAAAACCTCGGGGTCATCTTCGACTCCACACTCTCCTTCTCTCCTCATATATCTGACGTCTCTAAGAAGTCACATTACCAGCTGCACCTCCTCAGAGGTATTCTTCCCTTCCTCTCCTTCCCCCAGAAGCTCACTGTCTCCCGAGCCCTGGTTCTCTCGAAGCTGGACTACTGTAACAGCCTCTATCTTAATCTGCCTGCCTCCACTCTCCGCCCTCTGCAACTCATCCAGAACAGAACTGCGAGACTTGTCCTTGGCCTCAAGCCCAGGGACCGTATCTCTCCAGGACTGAAATCTCTACACTGGCTCCCAGTGGCTGCGAGGATTAAGTTCAAAACCCTCTGCATTGTCCACAAGGCCTTCTGGTGCCTGGGGCCTAAATACCTTCAACTCTCTCTTCCTAAATATCTTCCTTCCCGAGCCCTACGCTCATCCGTCTCCAACTCCCTCAGGGTCAGCCGCTTCTCGAAGCAATGAGCTGGGGGTAGATCTCTCTCCACGGCAGGGGCCTCCCTCTGGAGCAGCCTTCCTGCCTCCCTGAAACTTGAGGAGAACCATCTCCGGTTCCGGAAGCACCTCAAAACCTTCCTCTTCACTTCTGCTTTCTCTCTCCCTCTCCCCTGCTAAATTCTTCACCAAAACTGCACTGATTCTGCAACTGGGCCACTCTCACCGACCTCGGTCCTGGGCCCAGTCACTCTTCACTTGCACTGCCTCCCTGGCAACCCCTGCACTGCGGGACTGTCTCTGTATCACTACAGCCCCCCGCCCCAGCACTTGTCTGCACTTACCTTGCACTTGCCACCAGCTGGCCCTATTTATTTATTATTTTATTTCTAGTCTACTTATTTGTACTGCACTCCCCCCCTCCCCCTTCCCCTTGCACTTTTTCCCTTCCCCCTACCCCTGCACTTGTGCAGTCTGAATGACACCTGGCCTAGTAGGATCGTTGTCTATCTTCCCCTTGTTCCCCCCTCCCTGCCTCGTCGCGCCTTGAAACACTTGTGTATAGGCGCGTTACAAATGCCATATCATATCATATCATATCAATTTGGTTCCAGCCAAACTGGGGCAGCACCAACACCCTGTGCCACTCGTGGCAGGAAGGGATGCCCTGCACAGGAGGAAGAGGCTCAACTCCAAGACACAGCACAGGACACTGGCCCATAGAGGAAGAAGAACTTAATTGATGAGGAGCTCCAGATCCTCATTGACTACGTGACCGATCACCATTGTGACGTGCCTGTATGCAGGGAACACACATTCACAAAGTATGGTGCATTGGCACCATGTCACGGACCAGATTAATGCCTTAGTGGTGGAGAGGAACAATGTGGAACAGGTTGTGAAGCGCTGGAATGATTTCACCCGTCACACCAAGCACAAGATGAGTGTCAACCTGGCCTCTGCAATGGCAACTAGAGCGGGTCCAGCATGGGAGGAACAGCTGACACCGTATGAAGAGACCACAAGCCAATTCATTCTCCTTGAGCAGGTGCAAGGCGTGGGAGGCCTGGAGAATTATGAGGACACATCAGGTGAGTGGCCATCATTGTGCATCCTGTGTTTTGCCAGTCATGCATCACCCCCATCATTTGTGTATCGGCACATCTGCCTGCATTTGCATGACAGCCCTGGGTAAAGCATGTCATGTGACGTACAAACTCATGTCAAATGGCCATCATACGGGGAGTAGCCCGTGTGGCAGACATTAGTGGCACATGTCTGTGTGACAGTACACATCCCCCACAGGGTACTCCCGTGGTACATGGGCACCATGGGACACCTGCATGTACTGTTGAGTGTTACTTTCTTGCTGCCTATCACTCTGCACCGGTAGAAAGGTGCATGCGAACAAAGTTCAACTTTCACGGCATGTCATGCAGAGTTGCATGTTTCATTAGTCACCTGCTCCTATGGGTTGCCTTGTCACAATGCAGATCTGAGCTGTCTGTCAAGGCACCTTGTTGTGTTCCCAGAGTGAAGTTGCATAAGTGCCCACAGACCATATCCCCAATGCCTCAATTCCAGTGACACAGACACCCTACTCATTGTGGCGCCTGCTCCCACTTACCCTCCCACATTCTGGCCCCACTCCATGGGGCCACTCCCCTCCCCCTCTTGTAGTGCAGTGGACCTCGTTTACATCGACTAATCCGCTCTCCATCTCTCTGCACCTCACAGACCTTGACTGGAAGGCTCACTTTCAACTGTACCTACTTATGGGCTTTTTCCCTTTCCCCACCTTCCTGCAGGTCCTCATTGTCTCCAGTTACCTGTGCCAGATCTGATTAGTGTGTCATGTGTTGACCGTGGTGTTGTCTGTGGATATGGATTGGTGGCTGTTGCCATGTGATGTCATTCAACATTCGAATGTCACATGTGCATTACTTTTTCCCTGGTATGTGTGGCAAATCGACAATTGCATGGCCCATCATTGTGCGTTTAAGCCACTGTTGAATGTCAATGTGTCCACTACTGGCATGGACATGAAGGGTTGGAGGGTGCACTTGTCAGCAAATGCCATGCATCTGTTGCTTACAGAACAAAATGTGTGAATGCACAACGTCTGATGGGTATCTGTCCTGCTAGCTGTCAGTGCACTTTGAAACATATGTGCATTGCTGTCGCGTTGAACATAGCTCAATATGTCTTTCTGTGTCCATGTGCAGGTGAGAATGCACCAGATGCAGAGGAGGAGGAGGTTGAAGAGCTAGTGGTACGTCAGACCACCAGTGGAGGACATGGTGTGCTATGCCATGAAAACCCACTGGTGCTCCAGACCATCCTCAGTCATGTTGCAGACTCTTCTTCGGACTCAGCTGGCTTTGATGCTCAACATGATGTGCATACCTCAAAGAGGGCTAAGGTGAGTGCCCCAATGGGCGGATCAGCTGGGCCTGTGAGTCTACAGTGGGCCACCTGGCTTCACAAGGCCAGTCAGTGGTCCTCCCCCTTATGCGGTGGTTATGGCTGCAAGGCCACCCGCCAATGATATGGCTTCAGGTCCTGGGGCTGATGTCCAAGAGAGGGTTGCAGACCTACAGCCAATGACAGGGGAACCACAGTGTTTATATTTGTTTATGAACTTGTAGTGCGCCGAAAGCCTGCAGGCATCAGGGCGCGTGAGACACAGAACAGAGACAGACCTATGGACGAACCTATTGCTAAAATTACTAAGGCATTATCCTGATTCTTTTGCTAGACAGGGGTTACAGCCTATTTGAACAGGTAAGTTTTTAAATGCCTCCTAAACGACTGATAGTTGTTTTCAAGTCGTGAGGTTGGGGGCAACTTATTCCAACGTTGCCCTGCCTGTACTGGGAAAGATTTCCCCATGCCTGTTGCACGATGGAAGTGTATCACATTCAACTGGCCTTGGTCTTTGGATTTAAGGTATCTGGATGGGATATATCTAGAAAACTGGTTCTTCAGCAGGTACCTAGGAGCTGAGTCATATAGACATCTATGAAAAATTGTCATTGACTTAAAGATAATTATTTCCTCTATTCTCAGCCAATGTAGTGACTTCCTTGCTTCCGTTATATGTTCTCAATTTTTTATCTTTTTAATAATGCGGATGGCATTGTTTTCCATGACCTGGCACTTCTCAATCTCTTTCTTAGGAGCAGTAGGGCATTGCCGTAGTCTAGCCATGATAGAATGATAGTCCTTGCAATCGTTGCTGTATTCTCCTCATTTAAAAATGGACGGATGGCTCTCAGGAGGCGTAGCTAATACGCATTATTTTTGTGAAGGTACTTCCCAGGTAAAATTGGGTGGAGGGAATCTTGATGCATGTGTGCGGGCATGTTCCATTGCATCAGGCTGCCATGGGCCCCGCACACGTGGGGGACGTGTGCAGCCTGGGGAGACAAGAGTGGGAGCAGCAGATGTTGCGTGCTACCCTGCAAGGCTTGAGATGCAGGCCATGAGGACTGCAATCCATGACGAACTCGCAGCCACAAGGACACTGATCCACGAGGAGATGGATGCCTTCAGGCAGACACACTCAGAGCAACTCAATACATCAAAGGTGAGCGCGCATACAGACTGCAGCCATCCGTGAGGAAATGCATGGAGACCTCACCAACCTCACTGTGCTAGTGTATTCAACCGTGTCACGGCTGGCAGTGGCCAGTGAAGACCAGGCCTTGGCACTGCATGGTAGGGCTCCAACACCACATCCACCCGCAGTTCCATGGAGGGGATTATCTTATTTTATTTTAGTCTAATTTTTGAGCCCACTCACTGTGGACATGGACATGCACCCTACCCATTTCCCCTCCAGGGTGGACTCCTCCGCCCAGTCCATGATGGAAATTATTTTTTAGTTGTTGTCCATGGACAGAGTTTGTTCTTGTCTTTTTGGTCCCCTGGAGTCGCATGGGCACTTTTTTTTCATTCCCCTGGCCCAGATGGTGGAATGTGTTTTTGTTTTGCCCTTTCCAAGGTGGAATGTTTTTTTGTTTTACATTTGTTTTTGTTCTCCCTTGATGTGCAGTTAACCTCTCAAGGGCATGATGAATGCAGTTGTGGGCAAGTAGCCATGCAGAGTGACATCAACTGCCATGGTTGCCTGGTGTTCAACAGGATGGTATGTGCAGGTAACATTGGGTGGAGGGAATCTTGATGCATGTGTGCTCTATGCATGATTGTGAACTATGGCTGTTGTAATGTATTGTCCCATGTTGTTGCAGTGCTCCTGAATCGTGCAGTGACTGCACTCCATGGGACGTCCACCCTGCACCCTTTCATGTCCCTAGTCCACATGCCCTCTGCCAGGCACTGGCCCTCTTCTAACACATTTGGAGGCACAGTTTGTGGTGGAGGTGATGAGGAATCACATCATGCCAGCTCAGCCAGAAGGTAAGCATGTGCACTGTCTCGCGTGTTGTGTAAGTGTTATTGGTCACCTTGGTATTTGCATGCAGTACACATCTTGACAAACTGGGGTGTTAACCTTGTATCATGGTGAATGTCTATGCAGAATTGAATTGAATTGAATTGATATTTCTATTACGCTTTACACAAGTGTTTCAGAGCGCGACAAGGCAAGGAAGGGGAGCAGGGGAGCAGGGGAGAACAAGACAACAATCTTACTAGGCCCAGTGACATTGCGAACATGCAGGTGCATGGGGGAGGAAGGGCAAAGGGCAAAGAAAGAGGGAGAAGTGGAAAGTCCGGAGCAAAAGGAGAACAGAATAAATAATAATTAATAAATTAATAAATAATAAAAGCAACAAAAGTGGTAGTGCAGCCAGCAAGTGGCAAGTGCTGAGTTTAAGGCAGCAGACAGGGTAGGTCAGATAAGTGCAGGAAGATAAAGGGGGGCTGTATGGGTACAGATACAGACCCCAGTGCAAGGGGTGGCCCGGAGGCAGTGCGGGAGGATGACAGGATGAGCAAGAACCTGGGCCCAGAGGACAGAGGGTGGCCAGGTGCACAGTGCCAGGAGAGAACAGATTAGCAGGGGAGAGCGGGGGTGAAGGCAGAAGCAAAGAGTAAGGCCTTGAGGTGCTTCCAGAACCAGAGATGGTTCTCCTCACTTTAGAGTGGCTGGGAGGCTGTTCCACAGGAAGGTCCCAGCCGAGGACAGAGATCTACCCCCAGCTTGTTTCTTTGAAAAACGACTAACCCTGAGGGAATTAGAGATAGAGGAGCGAAGAGCTCGAGAGGGGAGGTATTTGCGGAGGGATAGCTGAAGAGATTTTTGACCCAGGCCCCAGAAAGCCTTATGGGCAATGTAGGGGGTTTTGAATTTAATCCTTGCATCCACTGTGAGCCAATGGAGAGATTTCAGAGCTGGAGAGATACGATCCCAGGGCTTGAGGCAAGGGACAAGTTTCACAGTCCTGTTCTGGATTAGTTGCAGAGGGCAAAGAGTAGAGGCAGGTAGATTTAGAAAGAGGCTGTTACAATACTACAACCTAGAGAGAACCAGAGCTTGGGAGACAGTGAGCTTCTGGGGGAAGGAGAGGAAAGGCAGAGTACCTCTGAGGAGGTGCAGTAGGAAGTTTAACTTTTTAGAGACATCTGAGATGTGGGCGGAGAAGGAAAGTGTGGAATCAAAGATGACCCTGAGGTTCTTAGATGTCTGTACACATGCATGTGTGTGTGTATGTGCAGTCGCACTTCTATGCTTGTGCATTGTTTTGTTGGATGCACTTAGAGAAGTGACACCATCATTGGAAGTAATTATGCAGCACTATTCACACTTTACCAATTGGCAGTGTTTCATTCAGTGTGAATGTATGTACTGATTGACAGCATGCATTCATTGTGCATCTCCACTCTCTTTATTTTTGTACTCAGAAACTTGCCTCACTCACCGTGATGATGTCTTCTTACTGCCACCCCTCAACTCCCCCTATCCACATGTTTCCTACCGTGACGTGCAGGTGTACTTCCTGTGCACACTACTCTTTCACATGTGCCACTTCCCAATCCACTCCCTTCTTTACTTACATGACCTGCCCAGCCATACCACTGTTCAACAAGTATCACACATGTCGATTGACATGTATCCTCATCCTCCACTGCAGCACTTCATGACATAGCCTATGGTGACTCAATTCTGGCCTTTTGTGTGCATTGACTCCACAGGACATGTTTTTCACACTTAATGCATGTCAAGTTGGACAGATATGCGCATGTGTTCCCATGACTGACTCCTTATGTGTTACCTAATGAGTATACATTTTGTACAGGGTTTGATTCTGTTGCTTAACTGCAACAGGGTGTCTTGCTTGTTTGTTGGTATTGATACCTTCTCCATGTCATCTGCCAATGTCAGTGAGTGTACATAGCGTGCCCACATTGTGGTCCCATGCATGTGTGAGATTGTCAACTCACCACAGCTTGTCTTCATCTGTTCTCCCCGTGTCAGTTGCAAGTTCACCCTGGAATCCATGCACACTTACTGCGACAGTCTCAATCATGGTGTGTTGTGTGTTGGGGGTGAGTGAATAGCTGCATGTTGTCCGGAGGTCCATTTGCAGTGTTGTAGAACAGGGCTGTATGTTGGTTGGTGTAGCATCTGGCTACATGGTTGGAGTGCCTTTTTTGCAAGCATGTAGAGGAAATGTGTTTTCGTGTGATATACATACCATGGTGGGAGTTGCCTGTGTTTTTTTTAATGTAGAGCTGATGATTGACCTTTCACGTGTGCCAATTCCTTGCCAGTCTGCCCTTCACCGTCTCCCACTTTTGTCCTTCATGGCCCACTACATGTGGTTCTTTTCCATCTCGATTCCTTCCGTGCTCTCCAAACAGGATGCGGCTTAGCTATGCCCTCACCCACTGTGATATCAGTCATATCTATCCTCATCTATGCTCCAGATATTCTCTTCCTTGCAATGCTTTTCTCCTGTCCCTCTATCTCTCTCTCTCCCGCTCCACTCCACTGCTAGTCAATCATCACTCTGTGTCCTGTCTCACTCTTGCACTCTGTGATCGTTGTACACTGGGTGGTGCATGCCTATTTTCTTGTTCCCTACATGAGTTGTCATGAATGTCCAGTATCTTTAAGTTGTTGAAATGCATGTCTTTGCGATTAGAAAATGTATTTCCAGGTGGGAGGTAGTGGATGCAAGCCAGGTGGGTACCCTGTGCAGGTAAGTGAAGCGCACTCAGGGTGTCACTTGTGTTGTAGTTTGTGGCAGGGAGTTTGGCACTGTGTGGGGTCACTTTTCTTTTACTTGTTTTGGGGTGAACGGGTCCAGCTTCGTGGGTGCATGTGACACATGGTGTTGTTAGGCTGGTTGTCTATGCATGCTGTTTTCCCGAGACAATCATGGTGGCTCTGGGTGAGTGATCCTAGTTGGGGGGTGCTATCACTGTAGG
Source organism: Ambystoma mexicanum (assembly GCF_040938575.1). NCBI lineage: Eukaryota > Metazoa > Chordata > Amphibia > Caudata > Ambystomatidae > Ambystoma > Ambystoma mexicanum. Next base: position 601,662,143 of record NC_090923.1, read on the forward strand.
ACCTTAGTTGGTGAGTTGTGACACGTGTTTAAGGTTGTGGTGCTGAGTGTTTCCTTGCACTTTCACATGTGTCTTGGCTGCCACATGTCATCCCATACAATATTTCTGGAATAGTAATTGCTACCCACAGAGGCAGTCCAATCTTGGTCCTTCTTACCCTTCTGGGGGTGCTGACCCAAGACAAAATCACACATATAACAGCATTGCTACACATTTGTGGGATACAATGTTCTCCAGAGACACCAGGCACACATGATTTTCCAGTCTTTGTTGGTTGCCATGATGAACATGTGCCGTGCATGGTGCACCGTCACTTTTTATGAGGCCTTGTCACACCTGCTGGGTGCATCTCAATGCTCCCTTCAGTTCAATGCACATTTGACCCAATTCAATCAAGTCCCGCTGAAGTCTGCCCTCCCTTGTCCTTTCCTGTTGCCTGTTCCCTTTTGTGCGTGTTTGTCCTTGCCTCTGTTTCTCATTGCTTTCTCATGTCTGCTTGTGCGTTTCATGCCAGTTGCCTCAGTGCCCTGCTTTCCAGTCTGACAGCTGCCTCTGTGAAGTGCTGCCTTCTGAAAGATCCTGTCCTCTGTGCAATTGGGGATATTTGTGGTGCACTTCTTCTTGGGCTCAGCATAATTGGCTACCCTGCCAGTGTTTATTGCATTGTCCCACTGCCACATTGATTAGGAGATGGCATATCATGACATTGAGAATACTACCTGTGTTTCTATCCTCCCAGGGTTGTCTTTTTGGGGGTTCTCTCAGTATCATGCTGACTCTGGCCAGATGCATGTGTTGGGAAGGTACCATCAGCATGATGATGGGTAAGTGTAACATGGTCCTTCACTGCATGTCACTCAGGGAGGCAGGCAGTTTAGGGGTTGTGGGTGGATAAGGTGTCACTGTGTGGGTTCTTCCTGTTGCATTGGTGTGAGTTGGGTGGGTGTGGGTGCATGTGCGCTAGGACACATGGTGATGGTTGGCTGATGAGTTATTGTATGCATGTGTTGCATGTCACTCAGGGGGGCACATGTTGCTGTATGTTTGGGTGCATGAATGTGTTGCCGTTGCTCACATTGATTTGTATTTTCCTCAGATGAAGTTGACATGTAATGATGAATGCAGGAAATGTGGAGGAAGTAACTGCTGCATGCGTGCACAGGAAACAGCATAAGTGTTTGGTGGTTTCCAGGCCGACAGAGGGGGTGTTTGGTGGACTGCACGGTCCATCTGCTGCAGGCTCACATGGGATGAGGTAAGATGTGCATTTCTCTTGCAGTGCAGTTTATTTTTTGTGATTCAATATGACTGCTTTAATGTGACTGTGTATTGTGAGCATAGTGGTTGTCAGGGAAAGGGTTGGCTACTGTTGGAATGGGTTGGAACCTGTTAATTGTTGTGAAACACACATTGGGGGTTCAGGGCTGTCCTTGCATGAGTTTGTTTGCATCAAGTTTGTATTATGCCTTCCTAGTTGTATTCTCATGTGCGTGGTTTTGTTCTACATGCTGTACAGTTGTTGTCCATGTGATGGCGGTCAGGGACTTTGTTTCTTGTGATGTGTGCTTTTGGGTGTGCAACACAGACACTGCTGTTTAAATTTACTATGCCTGTGTTGTTCATTTGTGCACTGCCATGCAGATTAGGGGAATGAGTCACAGGGTGTGGGATTGCACCATTATTTGATGCTTTGGTGAATCTGGCCCTTGGGGTGGGTCAACCACTTTTGCTCACTTGCAAATTGGCTCTAATTCAGTGTTGTTTTGATATGGGGTGCAATGTATCCCTATACCCGGTATGTATGTCACATGTGGAATCTTGCACCCCTGCTTTCACGCTCACAACAACATGGATATGTTTGTGCCTGTAGTGCACATGGTCCCACAAGTGTTCTATCCAATTTTGGTTTGCTTATAAGAATTGGTGGACATGTTGCATTTGGTGTTCATGATTGGCTAGGTGCTAAGATTTGATTGTTGCCTTGTTGATGCATTTTTCTGAGCAACATATTTTTATATGTTCTTCTATTTTGTGCATTTGTACAGTTCAGCCTTCATAATGATTTCACTCCATACTTCACAAAGTGGTAGTGGTATACTCCCACTTATTAGTCTTTCCTGCAGCCTCTGTTTGTGCATGTGGTTTTATGTCTAATGGACACACACAATTTGGCACTCCCAGTGGCCTATTCTCAGGTTGTTGTTGTGGGCACAGAGGATAAGCCCCAACTCATCATTGAATGGCAGCTGGGAGGCGGCTTCAGTGTGTGTACTCCACAGGGGCTGGTATTTAGGTGAAGTATGATTGCACAAGCTGTGTGCATGCAGCCTCTCCATATGCACTTTGGCCAGGAATGGGCAATGGTGGTGCCTGTGGGTTCGGGCGGTGTCCCACCTGCGTGTACACTGGTACCCTGCACCGTGTGGAAACCTTGTGCAAGACACATGCAGCCACAATGATTCTACAGACTACTGGTGGTGCATATAGCAACACCCCACAGGAGCGGTCAAGCGAGCGGAACCGTGACTTTAGCACTCCAAAAGTGTGCGCCACTATGCCCCTAGTGGCTACACAAGTATTATATCTCACCTCAGCTGGTGTTTTGGGGCTCCTGATGGGTGTCATCATGAAGGTAATCAGCAGGTAGGCACTGTCCCCAGTAAATGCCGCCGTTGGTTGTTATTGTCATTTATTTGCAGGGTCTATTGTTCAGTTTGTGAAGTGCATGTATGTGCACGACCGTTCATACTCACCAAAGAGCCATGCATTGCCATGTTTTCCAAATGCCAGGGCCCGGTGCGATGGTGACATGCGGAAGATGTAGCTGTCATGTGTGCTGCTCGGGAAATTAGCAATGACTTCCATAACACACACTACCTGCACATTGATGGAGTGCCAGTGCTTTCTGTTCTGGTAGATGTGCACTGTCAATCGGGGTGGCCGTAGTGCAACATGTGTGCAGTCTATTGCACTTAGTACACAGGTCAAGTGTGCTACTGCATAGAAATCCTGCATACAAATCCTGCATCACTGTCTGCCTCTCTGCAGGTGTTCGGGGCATATAAATGTGCCAACGCGCACATGCAGGTGCTGTTATGCATGACAGCACCGGGTGTAGACGGTGTGATTGTGTGGCCTGCGATAACCCACCAACTATTGCAGTGATGCGCTGAAAGGACCCAGTGGCAAGGAAATGGAGTGCAGTCAGCACTTTTTCTACCAAGGTAAGGGCTTGGGAGCACATGGTGGATGATGTTAGGCCATCTTTCCACTACCTGACAAGGTCTAGGATTATATGGGGGGAGAACCTGTACTTGCCATAGACCAAAAGGCGTAGTGCGTGTTGACAAGATCCGGGCCCTGGGCATCCTCCTTCTCATGTGGTTTCTGTGCATGATAGCTCTGACTATTGCTGGATTCATTGTGCGTGTAGATGTTTGTTTGGTGTGTATTGCGTGCTTCATAGGCATGTCATCTTATGCGCATTGGCATTTACGCCTGCTATCATGTGGCATATGGGTTCTGGGGATTGCATGTGCTTTTTTTGCAATCCGATGTTCAAATTTCAATTCCATTTGTATTTGCTTGGGTATGGACGTGCGGTTGCTTGGCCAATGGCCATCCCTCAATACGCCCACATTTTCGCGTATTCATCCTCATTCTGCATGATACACCCCCTCTTTGGGTCTACTCTGCGTGTAGTCTCGCACAAGGCGCTCTTCGACTTGTAGGGACATGGCGGGCCTGCGCGAACTCCACGCAAGTCCCAGAGAAATACCGCTCAATCGGTTCCATGAATCGACGAATGGGGATTTGCGTGCAGATGGGCACACAAATCCCAGATTTTCCATGCAAATATTTCCATGAATCGGCCCCTTTATTTCGACTCTGGGCTTTTCTTGCCCTCCTTTTGCACTTGTTATTTGCACTAGTGCATCTCTGCATCTACCTGTTGCGCATTTGTTGTGAATCTCGGATTGCACCAAGAAGGGTTTTTGAGACCATGCTCTACGGTATTTGTGCGGATTGTTTGCAGATCAGGATCCAGCGAAACACATTTCTGACCGATTCCAGAGTTTCCAAGTTCAGAAGCACCTTTAGACAGTCTTGACTTTGCGGCAAAGAGTGCTGTGCACGCTGGGGTTTGGATTCCCAAGCTTTTAAAGGAAAAGGGTACACATGCAAAATACGGTCACTTATACAATCAGTGTAACTGTGAACGCAGTGCTTCTGATGAAATTGAGCCATTGGCCATCTCTTTCTTTTCAGATCAAGTAGCAGGCATAATTTATACCAATGCATTTACAGCAGGAAGACGTGTAAAAGAGCCCAAATAAAATATACATTTGTGTCCCTAAATTGCACTTAATGTCACACGCCTCCAGCTTCTGAGCGCTGTAATAATAGGTGTTACTTTTATCAATTTTTAATTGCACTAGGAAGGGTGAAAGGGCGAGTCAGCCTACTGTGGAATTCGGACTTGTGAAGTGCAGGCTTGCCCATGTTTGAGAGGAGCACTTAACTGGTGAGCTATCCCCCGGCACTTAATAACAATCGACCATTTCAGTATCCAGTAATCTGTGACTGAATTGTATTACGAACTGGGCATTATCTTCAAAGATGCGTGTGACTTGTCAAGGTTTTTGTGTCAGTAAATAGCTCCATACAAAATACAGAAACCACTAAAATGTCCCTTTTTGTGACACTAAAACTGTTATGGAGGAGATGGAACGTTTGGGCTAAACTGCTGGTGGACAGATTTGTCAATTGGCCCTATATCATCAGGGGAGCCTTTATTCAGGCTGGGTCTTAGCATGCAAGAATGTCACAAACTATATGTACTCAGTGCTGGAAATTAAATAAATGCTCTAGGATGCCAGCTGTGGAGGATAGGGGGTGCTGGAGCGGTGAGGTCATGGGTGCAGGCCTGGCAGGGAAGTGATAAGCATGTAAAAAGCAAAGCGCCACAATAGAAGAACACACTGTTTTATAGAGAGGACGAGAAACGAGCATGAATCACAAAGCAACCTGGCAATATATAAATCGTTATAGTAACATGTTGTACAAAAAGACTATGAATGTAGCTTTATTTTCCCCATCCTAAATGGAAGCATACAAAATAATGTGAGCATAAAAATGTAATCTGGCCTTTAAACCGTACTATTATTAGTATTTTTTTTGTGTTTTTGATTTATTTCAAACCTGTACCCTAAGATTAAATATGAATGTGCACATATACACATAAACATAACTATACACTATTAGAAGAAAAAAAACCTTTTCCATGTATCCATAAAATCCAAATATAAACATATACATTTATAAAACCTCATTAGCTATGTAACGTGCAAAATTGTGCAAATTAAAACCCAATCTTTTCGTTTTTCTAATTTCATTAATTTCAGATCCTTTGGTCAAATACCTTCCATTTGCCAGATCTATATCTCCATATTAAATAGGCAGCATTGGAGATAAACCTTCCAGCCATCACCTCTTTGTTTTAGCATTGGAGATAACCCTGGATTTAGCACCAATTATTGTCGCCGAAAATTGATCCTCCCCAATGTCCCTATTTCAACCAACAAAACAATGGTAGTGTTTGGCGTAAATGTGTGAAAGTACTGGGCATTGTGTCAGTAGATGTCTAGTGTGCTCCGGTGTCTCTTTACATATGCTGCATATTCTTTGTTCGATCGGAATGTTTACCCATACACCCGTAATCATATAGGAGGAGAGCAAATTGAACCTTAGTTTAATTTAGTTTAGTTTATTTATTTATAGAGCGCGCTGAGCCCTTAGGTAACTCGGCACTGAATGTGTTACAGAAAAATACAAAAAATACATACATACTTAATAAGGTAACAGTGGAATACAAAATGTACACATGTGCAATAGGTGAGCGTAGAAAGGTACAGATTTAGGTATATTCATCAAAATTCACAATAATACAAGAATCATATACAAGTTTACAAAGTACAATGTAGTACCAAGAAGTGTGCAAGTCAGGGCATGGTTATACACACAAGTTAGGGTCTTGTTCATCTAGCCATGCTTTGGCCTTTTTTCAGAATAGTTGGTAGGAAGGTTCTCCTCTTAAGGATAGAGGGAGGGCATTCCAATTTTTGGCCGCCAGGACAGGGATGCTAACTCCCCCTGCTCTTTGTTGCTAAAACCGAGTTATGTTGACGCAGTGCCTCATGGCAGTTCTCGTTGGCCGTGATTGTAGTATGGCGTGTGATGGTGTTGGATAGGTATCTGGGAGCCTGGATCGAAAGACATTTGTGTGTGAAGTACCTGTTTTTGAAGGTTATTCTTTGTTTGTTGTCAAGCCATTTTAAGGAGTGCCTAGTTTCCGAAATATGAAGGTTCCTGGGGATGTTTAGCGCTGCCCGAATAGCATTATTTTGCATAACTTGAATTTTGTTAAGATTCTGTTGTGAGGTGCCAAGATAGAGCGCTTTACAATAATCGAGCTTGGAGAGGACCAGGGCTCTAGCTATTGTAATTAAATTGGCTGTAGTCAGATAAGGTCGACAGGCTGTGATAAGCTTACATGTGTAGGAGAAGGAGGAAGTTAAGGCGTTAGTTTGTCTGGTTAGGGTTAATGTTTATGTTTATTTATTTGATAACGCGCACCAAATCCTCAGGTAGCCGGGCGCAGCAATTAAAAGAATATTTATAGCTTAGTTACGACAAGTAGTTATTACAATGCATACATTACAGATATATGTACAGGAAGCAGAAGCAAGGTAAAATATATGCAGGTAAATAAATAACAGAGTCATGAGAACAAGAAGTCAGGGGTAGGATGTCTTTCAGTGGTGGATGGAAGTTATGAGATGTCTTTAGTACTTAGCCAGTTCTTGAGGTTTCGTCTAAATCTAGAGTAGGGCTGGTCCACTCTCAGGGTAGTAGGTAGTGCCTTCCAGGCAATCACAGCTGTAACCGGGAAACTTGCTCCTCCGGCTTTGGACAGTTTGAACCTAGGAACTTCTAGGTATAGGTCATTAGATGCTGGTATAGTGAGTAGACATTATTTTGGAAAATATGGCTGCGATGTAGGGGGGCGCAGCATTGTTGAGTCCTTTGAATGTGAGGGATACTGTTTAAGGAGTATTCTGCGACTGATCTTTAGCCAGTGTTTGTCTCTCCTGGTGTTGGAAATGTGCTCTCTGCGGGGTATGTTGAGAGCTGCTCCAAGGGCATTGTTTTGCAGTATTTGCATTGTTTTTAAGAGATTTTTGTTAGCACCTGAATATAGGGCATTGCAGTAATCGAGCTTGGACATTATAAGTGCATTAGCAAGTGTAATACAATTTGTTTTGGATAAATAGGGTCTGCAGGCCCGAATCAATTTACAGGTATAAGCTGTGGAGGAGGTCATGGAACTGACTTGTTTTTTAAGGGATAATGTAGAATCGAGGTAAAATCCAAGTGTTTTTACCTCAGTGAATACTTTAATGACATTACCGTCAATGTTGAATGCAGCATAACTGGGGCTATGTTTTTTGAGGTTGGAGTCAGAACCCAGGATCAGGATCTCCGTTTTGTCGTCCTTTAGGCAGAGGCCATGTGAGGCCATCCATGCCTGAATGAGGAGGTATATCTTGTTTGCTAAGGCTGTGTCTTCGACAAAGTTGCCCCAAAGAGGTATAAGGATCTGTGTGTCATCATCGTAGTTAGTAAATGTGACATCTATCCTGTCAAGTTTGTCCAAGAGTGGCTTAGTAAAGATGTTATACATAGTTGGAGAAACACAGGAACCTTGTGGAACTCCACAGGTGATATGGGTTGGGTCTGCTGAAGCTGAGGGGGAGAACACTCTCATCGTACGGTTTGCTAGGAAGGATTGAACCCAAGCTATTGCTTCACTCGAGTGTTTGCATAATACTGCATGGTCCACCAGGTCGAAGGCTGCCGATAAGTGAAGGAGGAATAGCATAGCTATTTTACCTTTGTCCTTCAACTCGTCGATTTGTGTTTTGAGGACAATTCAATCTGTTTCAGTGCCGTGTTGTGGTCTGAAGCCAGATTGGCAGGATCCCAAAAGTTGGTTTGCCTCCAAGTACTTTTGGATTTGTAGATAGGCTACTCTGTCGATAATTAATTTTGAGGAAGAATGGGACTGTAGAGATGGGTCTATAGTTAGTGGGTATAGCTGGGTCTAAGGTCTGTTTTTTGAGGAGTGGTAGCACCCAGGATTCTTTGAGGTTTGAGGGAACTGTACTCGAATTAAAGGAAGCATTGATAAGCTTCGAAATAAAGGGTGCTAAGTCTCTGGCTGTATCCTTTATCATTTGTGCGGGGCAGCTGTCGCCGTTGCAGCTGGAGGGTTTCAGAGATCGGGTGACCTTTTCTGTTTCCAGTATGGAGATATTAGTGAACTTAAAAGGTTTGTCGGTACATGGTGTATCGATCAGTGGGGTAATGGGCGTCTCTGTAGAGCGCAAGGAAGTTTTTTTGTTCGCTATTGTAGTCTGCAGAGTGACTATTCTATTGGCTAAGGCATTTTGGATGCTTGTACACCATTGTTTATCCTTCGGGATATTGTCTGATGGTGCAGAGGGATTTTTCATTTCCTGGAGGATGGTGAAGAGCTCCTTAGAGTTGGAGTTGGCCTTAGTGATTCTATCATTGAATGAATTATTTTTAGTCTGGATTATTTCTTTCTTATATTCGTTGGCTAGGTTAGATAGTAATGTTTTATTCTCCTCCGTGGGAGAGTGCCTCCAGGTGGCTTGGAGTTTCCTTTTTTGTAGGCGTAGTTGTTTGAGGTGAGGAGTGAACCACGAATTGAGAAGGGATTTTTGTTTACTTTTGCGCAGTTTGACAGGGGCTATGAGGTCCAAGGCCATGGTCATAGTGTTATTAAATGTCTCAACTAGCGCATTAGGGTCAGATTGATTAGTGTTGGCTGACAGGGTTGGTAAGAGAAGAGGCAGTAATTTTTCAGCCGTAATTTCGTTTTTGCTTCTAGTTGGGAGTGGAGGTACTGTATCAAGGTTGGTCATCTTTTGGAGTTCATTAGCGGATGAGAAGCTAATAAGGTGGTGGTCAGTCCAATCTTGGGGGGTTATTTTCGAGATAGTGATGGAGCAGTTTAGGTTCGCTACCCAATCTAGTGTGCGCCCTTTTATGTGCGTGGGAGCGTGGACTTTTTGGGTCAGGCCATGTTCAGCTAGGATAGTTTCAATGGATTGAAGTCACCTAATAGTAATAAATGTGTGGAGTCTTTTACATTGTTGGTGAGGAGACGGGAGAGGTGTTCCTCAAAGGTGCCTAATGGTCCAGGTGGTCTATACACTAGGAGAATAGTTAGTGTACTATTATTGAAGATGGGTAATTTAGCTACTAGCAGTTTGCAGGATTTAATGTCAGGGAGAGTTGTTAACCTTAATGCCAGTTTAGATTTGGCTATAATTGCGAGGCCACCTCCTCTAGAGTTAGGTCTATCAACTCTAATTATATGATAGTTGTCAGGTATAGCGATCATGAGTGCAGGTCCTGCTGCGTCATGGAGCCAGGACTCTGTGACAGCTATAAGATGTAGGTCGTCAGAGGTAAGTAGGTCAGCAATTTCGGTGGATGCTGAATCGATGTGTATATACCTAGTGTTTTCAACACATCGGCGACCTTAATTATATTGCCATCAATGTTGAATGATTTGAATGACTCATCCAGTTTGTTCAGATTGGCAGGTGAGCCCAGGAGGAGCAGCTCTGTCTTATCGTCGTTAAGACAGAGCCTATGCTTCGCCATCCAGGCCTGTATGATAAGGTAAATATCATTGAGGGTCTTGCTATCCACAGTGTAATCACCAGTGATGGGGATGAGTATCTGAGTGTCATCCGCATAGTTGGTATATGTGACACCCAGATAGTCAAGTTCGTCAAAAAGAGGCTTGGTGAATGCATTCTAGATAGTCAGAGACACGCAAGATCCTTGGGGTACTCCACAAGTAACTGGGGTAGGAGTGGCCGAGGCGGCGGGAGCAAAGACCCTCATAGATCTGTTATTGAGGAAGGACTCAATCCAAGCATTGGCTTGGTTAGAGAAGTGCGCAGCTGCAGTGAGGTCTTTACATAAGATTTTATGGTTCACCAAATCAAATGCTGCTGATAGGTCGAGCAGGGCCAGTTTGCCCTTGTCTTTCAGAGTCTGGATATGCGTCTTATGGTCTATAAGGGCTGTCTCAGTCCCATGTCTAGATCTTAATCCTGATTGTCTCAGACCTAATAAGTTGTTGGATTCCAGGTATTGCTGTATCTGTATGTAGGCAGCTCGGTCGAGTATATTTAGCAAAAATGGAACTGTTGTAATTGGTCTGTAGTTAGCTGGGTTGTTAGGATCTAAGAAAGGGTTTTTTTAAGAGCCGGAGCACCCAGGAGTCTTTAAGGTTATTGGGTACTGTACTAGATTTGAAGGATGCATTAATAACTGACGTGATAAAAGGTGCTAATTCCTTTGCGGCCACCTTGATAAGGGGGGCGGGACATGTGTCTCCCTGGCAATTTGAAGGTTTGAGTTTCAGAATGATGGTTTCAACCACTTTGATAGAAAGTGAACCTTATCCGCTCTCCAAAACCCTTGATCCATGGTTTGCTTAATATATTCTGAAGGCTCCATATAAGGAAAGGCCTGCCTCAAATATTCATTCAAAGTGGACTTTGTTTGGAGGTGATCTATGGATCTTGCTCTGTCCCATTTATTAGCTTTATCAATATTTCTTCTGGCGACGCAGAAGGGCATGTTGTCGTCCATAAGTGTACTATTAAGACTGAAAGAAACATTTTGAAAGAAATTGCAGTATATGATCTCATGATTGAAGTCATTATTTCACACAGAATGCATTCCCCCCTTTCTAATCCTCCCACGTTCACACCTCTCAGGGAAAAATAGCTGCCCCCAATCCCCTACTAACTATTGTGCCATAACTCTCATAATTCTGGGCCGAGGAGCTGATTTTGGGAGTTGGGGTAGAAAGTGAGAGGAAGAGGGATATGTGGGGTTTTGGTCAGATAGCACAGCGAGTTGAGTGCTCGTTTCGGCCATCTGTGCGCAGCCTGCTGACGCAGGTTCAACTAGCGGCAGGGCCAACTCAGCCTTTCATCCCTCCGAGGTTGGGCGATAAATTGAGGACCACACTAGTGTCACGCTGTGGGATGTTAATATCATGTTATTTCAGCGCTCCAGATGCAGGAGGGCGTGAGGTGCTACATACATTTTTTTTAAAATTATATTATTATAGAGGGGGTTCAAGGGGCAGGTGTGTTTGAAATCGTAATGGTCGTCCATGTCCTGGCTAGGTATATCTTAATGTGACATGGCATGTTTTACTGTGATATGTTTATTACGTGTCTAGACTGGTCTACATGCAGCCATTTGGACATGTTTTCATTGTGGCATTGCATTTTTAATAGCAAAGCATTACATTAATTAAAGCATTAATGTTCCTGAGCACTGTTGCTCACTTGAATGTATTGGATCTGGATTGGTGTTACCCTACAAAACAGTTGCAAACGCCAAGCTTTTTAGCTAATTATTTACAGAAAGTGTGCTGTATAATGCATGAAAACACATGCGCCATCCCGCCGCAGCAGCATGATCACCGTGTGTATTGTGCAAGCGTGGAAGTCTAGGCTGGCCCAGAGTGTGGCGCGGCCGTGATTTGTTGCAGAACTTGTGGGGCGGAGGGGTGGCTCAGCATTGCTTGCAAGGTGCCTGCCAAGGTTAGGCTACCCCACTGTGTGTGTTAAAAATGCATCGCGTGCGTGCACATTTTATTCACAAGATGTGTGTGTGTGTGAAACAGTGACTTTTGTGTTGTGACTCGAATACTGGCGTATACAGAGATGTCTGGTTGTCTCTTGGAAGGTAAGACGTTATGTGGTGTAATTATTTTACTGACTTTAATTTCGAGAATAAGGGGTGTTTAAAATTAAAGTTTAAAACAAGGAAAGGGAATGTTTCATACTGAGAGTGCCACCAATGGTGGTCAGTTGGCAACTCAGAGGCGGGCAAACTAGAGAACTGAGTTCAAATTCATTCCCTACCTTCCCAACTGGCTATGTTGTGTGATCCTGGACAAATCACGCCGTCTCCTTGTGTCTCATTTTCGATTCCACCAAAAAGCGGAAGTGCTTACTGATTACGTCGGCGGTAGCTGCAGACAGCAGCTATCTCCTGACCTTTGCTGTCTGCTGATGCCGTTCATGTTTCCTTTTTGAAAATAAAACACTCCGTGTCTGTAGCCTCCCAGCATGGACGGCTGCCATTCGGATGTGGTCTGGCTCTGTGGCTTGCCACTCCCCCATGTCATGTGCGGCGTGTCTGCTAGGGATGGCCATAGTTAAAGTCTGACATCTGATTGGCTGACGACCTCCGAGGTAGGCTAGGCGAGGACGAGGCGAAGCAGTGTCATATGATCGCTTTGGTTACGTGAAGTGGTTGCTTGAAGGTAAGTTGTGTTACATTTTCTATTGATATACTTTACACCGTGCTTCACAGTTGGCAGGGTGGGGGGAGGATATACAGTCTCTACACCTCCTCAGTAAATCGCAGGGTCAGCTCTGGGGAACTTTTTCATTGTGCCCCTCCGTGTGGGCAAACTTGTGATGACGGGGATCCCGTGTGATTCGCTCGGTGGGCACTCCATTATATTGTCCTGTGCGAATTCAAGGGGATTTGCCACCACGAGCGTGGTTGCTAAGAAATATATTTCTGTCTGGCAGAGCAGGGTGTTGCCTTTTAGAACTGACAGAGCTTTACTGGAAAGATGCCTGAGGTCACACTGTTGTAGAGTCCGGAAGCGCTGTGACACTGAAAAGGCACTGCTGGGACCAAGCACCCCCTGCTTGGAGGCAACTCACACCGCTGCGGTTCTGTGCCATTGTCTGACAGGGAATTACTTGGGAGAAGATTACACTAGGCTAGTAATGTACACACGTTTTTGTGCCGAGCGTCCGTCCGTCATCACTCCCGCCCCCCCAAAAAATGCCAATATTAAAACAGTCACTATCCTCTATTTTTTAAAGAAACGTAAGCCCCCGCCCCCGGTCAGCCACTGGCAGAATCACTTCTGGAGTGGAATCTTGTACCCACGTGTAATGGTTCCCAACTTCCCTCAGCATTCAGAGGACTGCGACTCTGAAAACTGTGCTCTGAAGAAGCGCACTTTACCGGCTCATGTTTCAGTTCCCCTACTTGACACGGAGGGAGACCTGTTAGATTTACAGTGTTTGTTACGTTCTGGCTCCGCGCGGAGGCAGAACGTTGAAGGCCTCTGAAGTAGGCCGCGGTGGCGCAGCTTCGGCCAGAGCGAAATGAAACACGTCACACGTTGTTAGAGTCTTGGCCCGGAGCTGCCTCCCGTGTGTGGGGGCGGGGCTTTTATTGAGACGCCCTGCGTCACCGTTGCGGGACGCAGGGTGGATATAACATTCCTCCTTTATTATAATTTAACTTAAAATTTAACCACACACATCATCAGATATGCACATGCTTGAAAACACAACAAACCCCGGTGCTTTCCGCTTTAACAGTCATCGTGAGGCAAACTACCACACATAGTCCTTGAGCCGAGCTGGCAGCTTGGTGGCGGTTCTCAGTCCATATCTCCCACCCCGGGAGCTGGGTCCCACAGTCTCATTTGGTCTCTCACCTTCCATCTCCGGCTCACCCATGTCCGGTTCGCTCCACTGCTCCCATGTTCTGTCACTCGCATCTTCTTCACCCTGAAAGTTAGTGGGTTCGTCTTCAATCAGCTGGGAGTCGTCATCTTCTTGGGGACAGTCCCCGTCAGTCCATAAATTGCGTGGCACAGCCTTGAACCACAACGCATTTCGTGTCACCTGACGGTGTCTTCTTTGCACGGTTATCATGGTCCCTTGTGTCTCGCTGACAGTCCATGGGAGAGACTCATAACGGGAGTCCAGCTTGGACTTTGTCGGATTCCGCAGCATGACCACCTGGGCGCCCACCTGGTGGTTGGATGGTTTCGACCTCCTCTTGGCACTCATGTGGGCATTGGCATCTGTTCTCCTTCTGTCGGTGCGGTCATTGTCGAACTCGTCCGGGCTTCTGCTGGGGTGATTTGGAATGGAAGACTTTATGGGGGTGCCGAAACATGAGGTCAGCTGGCGGGACACCAGTCGTGCTGTGTGGGGTGACCCTGTAGTTTCGCAGAAAACGATAGAGGTCGATTTTCCACGGACTGGCATTTGCTCTTGATAACCTCAGCACTTTGTTAATTGTTCTCATGAACCGTTCTACATCCCCATTCGCCTGGGGCCACCTTGGCATGATGTGGTGATGCCGGGTGTTCAGTTCTTGCAGATAGTGTTTGAACTCCTCCCCTTGGAAGGGTGCGCCGTTGTCACTCTTGATCGTGGTGGGTAGTCCATGTATTGTAAACATCTTCTCGATGGCCGGGATGGCCACCTCCGCCGCCGTGGATTCAACCACCTCGACTTCGGGATATCGGGAGTGATCATCGATGACCACCAGGAGGTATAGGCCTTCTTGTAGTTTACAAAAGTCGATGCTTATTGCGTCCCATCTGCCAGAACCTCGTTCCGCTGACTGGATTGGTTCTGGATCAGGTGGGCTCCGGTTATCAGGCATGGTAGACAGGTGTTGACTAGCCTTTCCACCTTTACATCTATTTATTCGAGCCTTCGCCCGAGCCATCCCTTGGTGGCCTTCATGGGCGAGCGCCACTATTCGGTCCTGCAGGCATGGCGGGATGATAATGCGATTTCCCCTCAGCAGCAATCCTTGCTCTGTGATCGACAGATCCTGTCGTATGGTGAACATCCCTGTGAGGAACACCTTTGCTTCCGCAGTCCTGTTGTGGGTGTTTTTCATGAAGGACCTCCAGTCGCCTGAGATGATGGCATCCTTTACCAGGTCAGTCGCAACACGGGTCCTTGCGTGTTTCCTCTGCTATGTCATCGATGCTGACAGCCTTTGGCCTAATGGCCCGCACCACCTGGCAGACATGGTCCTCGGTCTCTTCGGCCACCTGAACCTCCTGTGGGGTCGCCGCTCGAGGGTGTCTTGAGAGGAAGTCTGCCGGGTTTCCGCTTCCCGGCTAATATGCCAACTCCAAATTGTACTGTTGGAGATGTAGCAGACATTTCGCTATTCTGGCCGGCGGGTGCGAGGAGGTGCCCATGAAGATTGGCAGGAGGGGTTTGTGATCCGTAATCGCCGTGAATCTTCTGCCGTACAGATAGAGGTGGAAATGGCGGCACCCCCACAGTACGGCAATTGCCTCCTTCTCAATGTGAGAGTATTGCTGCTCTGTCATTGTGAGAGCTCTTGACGCATAGGCGATGGGCCTCTTCTCACCTTCTTTGGTGACCTGCATGAGGATGGCCCCCAGGCCGACAGGGCTGGCATCCACAAAAAGTTAAGTCGGAAGCGTAGTGTCATAGTACGCCATTTTCGTGTCCACGGATAATGGCCCTCATTACGACCCCGGCGCTAAACCATGGTGCTATTAGCACCATGGTCCATGCCGGGGTCTGCCATGGTGAATGGCGGAATTACCGCCCTATTCCAAGGTGAGTGGGGCGGTAATTTCCCATTCACCATTTGCCCTTCCCCATTCTCATTTTTGTCCCATTGGGCATAATGGGGATGGGGAAGGCGCTAATTACGGCACCGTAAATTACGTTGCCGTAATTAGCACCAAGGTCGCTTACCGCCTTGGACTTTAATGCCTGCAAAATGCAGGCGTTAAAGTGGGAATCAGGCGTTAAGGGTTTAACGGCGCCAACGGCGCCGTTAAACCCTTAACGCCTGACTTGTAATGAGGGCCAATGACTCTTTGAAACTTACAAATGCTTCCTGGCACGCTTTCCCCCATTCCCACTTTGCGTTGAGCTTGGTAAGTTCTCGAAGGGGTTCAGAGAGAGTGGCCAGGTTCCGGATGAATCTCCCAGAGTACGTGGCCATCCCCAGGAAGCTGCGCACGTCAGTGGGTGTCATGGGCGGACTCGCAGTCTGTATGTCGGCAACCTTCTGGGGGTCCGGTGAAATGCCAGAGCTGCTGAACTTGTAGCCAAAAAACAATATTTCCGTCTTGAAAAACTCACATTTTTCCTTGTGGATGGTTAGGCCAGCATCGTCTAGTCGGCCCAAAAGCATCCGTAATCTTCTCGAGTGTTCTCCTCTGTCCTGAGCATGGATCAGGATATCGTCACTCACATTTAGGACACCTGGTATGCCCCGGATGACTTCTTGAATTGCCTGTTGAAAAACTTCGGCAGCCGAAGAGATCCCAAAACTTAGCTGCTTGTATCTTCGCAAACACATATGTGTTGAAAAAATGGTTATGTACCGAGAGTCCCTATGCAGCTTCAGCTGGTGGTACCCTGCTTTCAAGTCAACCTTCGAGAAGACTCTTGATCCCGTGAGGTCAGCCACAATTTCGTCGAGGGTTGGCGTGATGTGGCGCTCCCGCTTGATGGCAGTGTTCGGGAGGCGCATGTCTATACAGATTCGGACCTTTCCCGGCTGTTTCGGTTTCTTTGTGACCACCATCGGGGAAACCCATGGTGTCGGCCCCGTTACCTCTTCTATAATGCCAGCTTCTTCCAATGCTTTGAGTTCTATCTCCACCTGTTCACGCATGTGGAATGGGGTCCTCCGGTGTCTGACGGCCTTTGGCTGGACCGATTTATCAATATGGAGCTTGATCATCTTTCCTTTCAAACACCCAATCCCGTTTTGCAGGTTGGAATACTGTGCAAGGATGTTTTCGACCTCTTGGGCGTCCTTGACTTGACTGATGAACTGTACTAGCCCTAGGTCCAGCCGCATCACCACTCAGAAGGCATTCCATCCCCACATTTACTATGTAGATCTTAGACGGTAGCCTGTTTTCACCGTGGCTGAGGGTGGTGCGGAATCTGCCAACCGCCGGTAGCGGTTTCCTACAGCCATACGCAAACAGAAGGGTGTCTGTGTTCTTGAGGTCTGGTCGTGGTGGCAGTGTTTGAAATGTGCTTGTGGGCATGACATTTACAGAGGCTCCCGTGTCTATGGTCATCCACACCCGCTGGTTTTGGAGGGTGACCTGGCATTTGCGCCTCCTGAGCCCTTTCTTCTGCGTAGCATGTCCACTATCCAGAGCTGACACCAGGTATACTTTTCTCCCTTTTGTCCGCTGCTCCCTACCAGAGTCTTGTTGAGTGCCTGTGACGTCATCCCCTTCTTCCTCAGTTGAAGAGTTGGTCGTTTCGACTCGCCTTGCACTCGCTTGCTTCTTTTTCTTGGTCCCACTCTTCTCCTGGAGATTCTGTGGAGGCGGTAGTGGAGCGCCCGATGACCGGCACACCTTTGCATAGTGGTCCTTTCTGCCACATGCCCCACATGTTGTCCCTTGCGCCGGGCAGTTTCGCTGTCCATGACGCGGTCCGCCACACCATCCACAATCCGTAGGTCCCGGGATCCGTGGCTGCCATCTGGCTGGTGCGTAGTTGCCGCCAGACTCATCTCTTGTGGACTGTCTATTGGTGACATGGGCCACCATGGATGTCGCGAGGGCAGGCTGTAGTTTTTGAAGAGTCACTCCCATGTTGGCGGCCCTGGCATGTGCCAGCTCCCTTTGACAACCCAACTCCAGAATGCGTGTTAGCGAGATACCATTCTCACTCAGCACCATCCTTCTTAGTTTCTCCAATTGGATGCCGTTGATGCGTTGTCTCCGGATTTCTTTCTCGAGATCCGTGAACTCACATGAAATCGCCAACTTCCTGAGTCTGGTGTGGTAGGCATCCAAGGTCTTCTCTTCTGCCTGAAATGTGGTGCAGAACATGAAGGTTTCATAATCCGGGTTGAGTTGTGGGAGAAAATGAGCCGTCAAGGCGTCTCTGGCCATCAGCAATGGTTAGCGAGTTGAAGATCCGTAGCACCTCGTCCCCCGCATTTAACAATAGGTGCGATCTCATTTTCCTGGTGTAAGTTATGTCCTTGCACTCCATTGCCATTTCGAATTTTTTGATCCATAGCTGCCACCGGGGGCCAACTGATGATGGATCCGTGAATGGGTCAAATGGCTGAATCATTGTAGAGGAGCTCCCTTGTGGGTGAGCTTGCGGTGATGACATCAACAGATTTGCCGCGAGTCTAGAGGGCGTACCGGGCCTGGCGGTGGATGTGCCGGTCGCCATAGTGGGGCGTCACCGTCACTCGATGGTGTCTATCGTCCTCACCTCGGTGCGTGGTTTCAGGTGTCAGTGGTCCCTTTTGAGGCCGACCTTCGAAACAGTAGCCGATGGGACCGCTGCCTCGCTCCAAGTGCCTGCTGCCGTGATCGCACGTGCGCACTGCGTGTGCGATGGCTTCACACGTCGTGTTGTGGTGCCTCTGGCCCCTGGATGCCAGTTGGTTGTATGTCGCAGCGCCCTGGGACCACTGTGGAAAACAAGTACGACTTTACAGCCGAAGGGATGGAGCAAAAAAAAAGGTGTTTTTTTTGGGGGGGGGGGGGGGTCTGTGTGCCCCTCCCCACCGGGTGTCCAAAATCGTGCATGTCGCTGCTGGAATAATCAGCTGGTAGGGCGTCGAGCACGTGTGCTGGGTCCCGTTTCCCTCGTCGCCAGTGTTACGTTCTGGCTCCGCGCTGAGGCAGAACGTTGACGGCCTCTGAAGTAGGCCACCGTGGCGCAGCTCCGGCCGGAGCGAAATGAAACACGCCACACGTTGTTAGAGTCTTGGCCCGGAACTGCCTCCCGTGCGCGGGGGCGGGGCTTTTATGGACACGCCCTGCATCACCGCGTTGCGGGACACAGGGCGGATATAACAGTGTTATGTACACAATTCCCATCTGCCTAATTTTCAACATTTACATGTCGGTGCAGGGCAGGTATTGGGCCTGAACAAAACGGAGCAGCGCTCCAGCAAAGTTCATCTTTCTTGGGGTCAGGGGCTTGCACAAGATGGTCACAAATCTGGTCTGAGGTTGACTTCACACACGCGCGCGAGCAGACCCTTGCACTCCTTTCAGAAGACTTGGCAGTGCTGCCGAGTTTTCTGAAAGCGGTCTGCTCATTGAAGCACCCATTGCTCTTCATGTGATAACTCGGCTTCAGAATCGATCTCTCGCCGAGGCCCAGGGTGTAGCACAAGACACTCCCAGAGAAATCTGCTCGGCTTGTTTCAACAAACAGAATACTCAGTGTGGGTTGAATACAGAAACTACCAAAGCCTCGCATACCATGTAACAGCTGTCCAAACTGGTATACATGACCTGCAATTCTCAGACTTTTTTTGTTAGGGTGAGTATTGTGACCGATAAAAACAGCCTAACTGCAACAGCCCACACTAGGCCCTCTGTATGTTTTAATGCTTAGTTTCCACTTCCACTCGATTCCTCCCCAGCATTCGCCTCCAGCAAAATGTCCCCCCCCTGCCCGCCCCACAGCCCCCCCTGAAATAACAAGCGGACTCTCATTGTGGGTAGGTAGGCTGCAGATGCTTTATTAGGCAGGAGGTAGCTTACAGGTGTAACGTTTTTGGCAATGCCGCATCAGGGTCTGCTCCGAGCTGAAAGCCCTTACACTTTCTAACTTGGTGGAGCAGCATCCGGCTTCGTGCGGAGGTGACGTCCTTACACTTTACTAACTTTCAGACACTCCCCAGTTTGATCAACAGCTTTTCAGGTAGCAAACATCCACATTACTACTTTTCCCAGGTGCAGGATCGTTACGCAGCTCTTTTCCCCTATTGCCTGACTGCTCCCACGTTGGCCAGTTGTCCTGCGCTCTTCACCTTTTCATTCACCCAACCCCTTGATAACCCGAACCCCAGTTTCCATGTCTCTACCTGATTCCTTGCCCCAGAGTTCTGGAACTCTCTCGCCTCCTAACCCAATCCCCTGGTACCTTTAACCTCTGCCTCTTTTCTCCGGTCTCTTGGCCTTCCACACTGTTCCCCCGTTGCTTGGGTGATTTACCCTCCTGCATGCCCATTTTTGGTTCCCTGTCCTCATTCCCCCGTTGCCCTTGGCTTGCCCCCTTCCCGTTTCCCCTGGTGACTTCTACTGTTTGGCCTGGGTTGGTTGCTGGCACCCCCACCCCCCAATGTTGTTGCTTCCTCCCCCTCATTCCCTGGGCCAGTTATCCTCTCTTATGTTTCCTTGCATTCCTTGGTCTCCGGATCTCTCCCCGTTCCTTGGGTTCCTTCCTTTTGGTCTCCTCCTGCCTTCCTTGGTTCCCTGCTCTCTCCCACTCTCCTCACCCTTTGGTCGACCCATGGTAACCGACCACTAGTCCTCTACTAACTCCCCAAGTTGCTGCCCCACATATTCGTACCTTTGAACCCCTACCCCTCTCCCCGGCTAACTGGATTCCCTTGCACCCTGTCACCTTGTTGACTGCAAGCCCCTTCCGCCAGTTGCCTTGTCCCTGCCATTTCTGATCCTTGCACATTTCCTACTCCCCTTGCATCAGCTCACCCACTCTTCCTGTGGCCTACGGAGTTAAGTCCTCCGCCGCCAACAACCTCGGTCACTGCACAGTCTCTTGTGGTTTCTGACAGCCCTTCCAGCCTGGATGCACCATGAGCCTCCACTGCAACGGTTCTGCTGTACATTTTTTGGGATGGGCTAACTTTCTTCCCCCCACCCATTTCCTGACTTCTGGCGTCGGACAGTCTGTGTGGGGCGCCCCATCTGCTCCTAGCTACAGGGGGATGGGAAGACAGGAACTCGGGGGGGCCTGCTGGGTGATGCGGCTATGGCCGCGTCCTCCCCAGGTCTCCCTTTACTCGGCACATCCCCTGGTTTAGCCGCAACAGCCCACACTAGGCCCCCTGTGGCCTGTATGTTGTAATGCTTACTTTCCACTTCCACTCGATTCCTCCACTGCTTTTCACCTCCCGCAGCATTTCCTCTGACCCTCCCTGAAATAACGAGCGGGCTCTCATTGTGGGTAGGTAGGCCACAGTTGCTTTATTAGGCAGGAGGTAGCTTGCAGGTGTTCGCTTTTGGCAATGCAGCATCAGGGTTCAGCTTTGAGTTGAACGCCCTTACACTTTCTAACTTGGTGGAGCAGCATCCGGCTTCGTGCGGAGCTGACGCCCTTACACTTTACTCACTTTCAAACACTCCCCAGTTTGATCAACGGCTTTTCAGGTAGCCAACTTTCACATTACTACTATTCCCAGGTGCAGGATCGTTGCGCAGCTCTTTTTCCCCTTTCGCCGGACCCCTCCCATGCTCCCCTGTTGGCCAGGTGTTCTGTGCTCTTCATCTTTTCATTCACCAAACCCCTTGGTACCTGTCCCCCAGAATGAGGAAGAGTTGTTCCCCCTGCATATTCAAGATGATTACAACTGTCTTGTGAGCAATAATTAGCGTGTGACATATGGCCAACTAGGTCATAGTGGCAAGTCTGTCACCAGAAACTATGTCACAAGGTCACAATGCTAGAAGAGAGTTCTGTGGTTGAAAGCAACATCAAAGAGGAAAATGCATTGTTGTATATTGATAACGTGGTTGGCAGAGGATCCATCGTGCATTGCATAGTGAATGTTGATGGCAATAAAGTCCAGTTGATGGGTGACGATTGCTCACCCCTTGTTGTGATTCAATTGGATGTGAACAAGGGAATGTTATGCCAAGGGAATGTCTGGGTACTTCAAGCCCACAGAGTTTGGGGAACACACATGTATTCCTTAGGTTACAAATATTACACAATTGAGTTCAAAGGACAAACAATTTCAGGAAATGACTATTTCACCAAACATGGGCCAATCATACTGGGCTGTCCTGATCCAATCAGTCTCACAATAAAATTAGATCCATGCAGCCAAGAAGGAGCCATGATCAGTCAGAAAAACGGAAAGACCCCATAGAAAGTATTGTTAGAAATGTCAGCATGCCTACATTCCATGGAGGGAAGGAATGTGGTACATGCTGACCATGGAACATAGGAGTGCTCATGGAGGGTTGGTTGAGAGTTTAGTGGTGAGTTAGAGTCATGAAGAGTGTGGTGGTTGTCGCAGGTACTCCACAGACACAACTCCAAGGCATCAGACTCACCTTTACTGTGTCCAGTCTAAGATCTTCCTTACAACAGTGAGGCTATGAGGAGATCACCTGCGATGAGTGGCGTACCCACGCCACAGAAAGAAGTGCCAGAGAAAACAGGGAGGCAACGAAGAACTGACATATTTCAGGAGGCACACGCATGCTAAAAGGACCAAGGTTAGTGACCCGCATATCTTGCGTGCGAGTAAAGGGAAGTTTTCACTCAGTCTTGAGGAATTAAGCATGGAGCGTGCCAGAGGGAGCTGGTAGTTCAATGTGAGAGTGTGAGAAGGTATTGCTCGTTTGAGCAGAGCAATAAGTACCCATGCGGCAGATTGGAGTAAAGGCCCTTATGGCATAGGGAGAATGGCACAGATAGCAACAAAGGAAGGCACTGTGATATGGGTTTCCTTGGCAACCAAGAAACATAAACGGGCTTAGGATTTCAAAATTTACGGAATCCCTGCACAAAAGTGAATACCGTACAGCGTTCTAGAAACAGCACAAGTGGAAATAAAGAGAACACAAACAAAAACCCTACACAAGAAATTAAATATTGGAATAAAAGTGAAATGCAATCCATAACAGTCCACCCTCTGGAGAGATTTTGACACTTTCATGGACAACCTTCTATACTGGGGCGAGAATGGATGGAATATTAGAAAAATGATGTTAAAGCTGAGGAACATGATAACCTATTAGCTGAAAAGAAGAAACTCTATTATGTCATGCCTTGCGTCCAGAAGGACAACACACATACAGTTAACTCCCAGCACTATCAGCAGTAAAAGCGGGAGATCTGGATGAACAAGAAAAAGTGATTAGACAGTTAGACTTGTACTATGCCCCAGAGAGGAACATGGCAATTAACAGATCACATTTTTATTCCAGAAGACCGAAGAGAATATAAAGGCATCAGGTTATTCTAGGGCCAAATCCAACAGAATAACCGATTAGAGATCAGATAATTATACACACAAACCAATTCTATAAGAAATACTATGGATGTTGGATGTGTGGTCACCCACCATTGGCAGAAGTGATACTCTTTGCAAAGAAGATTTAGCACATTCAACTATGTTCAAAAGAAATCAAAAAGAAGGAAGGTTTCCTAGATAAAACTGAAAAGGACAATTCCATAGACAGTGGAGCACATGTAAATGTAATAAACTAGTTGGAAACATATGTCAGTGAAAGAAATAGATACCAAAAGAGAAAGGGGGCGCACAAAACTCCTGAAGTAGAAACATAATGAATAAGGCCATGACGCCCAAGAGGAGAAACAGAGATGAATACCTATAGATGCGAAAGTACAGGTAATTTTGCAAGTTTCAAGTT
Source organism: Ambystoma mexicanum (assembly GCF_040938575.1). Classification (NCBI taxonomy): domain Eukaryota; kingdom Metazoa; phylum Chordata; class Amphibia; order Caudata; family Ambystomatidae; genus Ambystoma; species Ambystoma mexicanum. The sequence continues at coordinate 601,685,520 of NC_090923.1, forward strand.
TTGCCTGGCAACAAATCAACATAGCTCCATTTGCAACATCAGGGGGCATTTTGCTGGGATGTGCAGGAACAAAACGAAAACAGCATACATACAAGATGAGGAGAGCTCAGAAGAGGAGTGTGTGATGGTGGTGAGGAAACCATCTTCCACGTCCAAATTAAGAAATCCAAGTTATGAAGTTCTCACCAATAACTGGAAAGTAGTATGGTAGATTGCTGCTCCCTGTATACCATAATAACATTGAAGAATTACAAATACAAACACGAGGGTTGAAAATAAAGTTAAGACAGATATAAGAAACTCTGTGGATTTGAAGGCTCTCGCGTTGAACATTTAGGATGGTTTCAAGCCTTTTTGGAACTCAAGGACAGAATGTCAGCAATAAAAATATGCATAGCAAAGAGAGGAGAGTTGCTTTGTTGGGATGGAATGATCAAGCAGTGTGAAGGATAGGACTAGACCCTTGTCTAGCTGAGCCAGTACCAAATATGCATGTTAGAGAACAACAGGAGCAAAGGAAATCCCCAGAAATGTCCAGTTCTAAATAAGAGTATTTAAAGGGATATGCACACAGGATCTTTGTCAAGCCAGAAACAGTAGCACAAATCTTGAATACTGCTTATACTGATAGAAAGAGTAGAAACAAAATTAGATTGACTGAAGGAAGAAGGCATTATTGAGAAAATAGAATTGTCAGAGTGGACAAGCCTGGTAGTGGCGGTACTAAAGACAAATTGAAAAGTTTGAATTTGTGTAGATCTTAGAGATGTTAACAAGAGCATACAGATGGACAAGTTACCATTGCTGATTATTTCAGACATGCTAAATTGTGTGCAAGGGGCTAATTTGTTCACATTAGGTCTGTCAGTGGCTTATTGTTAAGATGGATTTCTGAACTCTGACCTGGTGGGCAGAGGTTCAGAAGGCCAGCCTAGTTTCTTGGAACAGGGTAACTTTCTGGACAAGCCAGACCAATCAAGGTAGCATTGGTGGCGGTCAAGACTAGGGGCCTCATTACGACCCTGGCACTAATGGTTTAACAGTGCCGTAAAGAGCGTTGGCGCGGTTAAACCATTAGCGCCTGATTACAAGGTCCCTTAGCGGGTTGGAAGCTTTAACGCCTGCTTTTTGCAGGCGTTAAAATCCAACCCGCTAAGGGACCTTGGAGCTAATTACGGCAACCGTAATTTATGGTGCCGTAATTAGCGCCTTCCCCATCCCCATTATGCCTTATGGGGCAAAATGAGAATGGGGAAGGGCAAATGGTGAATGGGGAATTACCGCCCCCGCCAACCTTGTGATTGGGGGCGGTAATTCCGCCATCCACCATGCCGGAGACCGGCATGGACCATGGTGCTAATAGCACCATGGTCCAGCGCCTGGGTCGTAATGAGGCCCTAGGTCTCGGGAGGGGTGAGGTTGACTGAAAGACCTCAATGAGCACACACATTAAAGGACACTTACAAATCACTCCCAGTCAGGTCATATTAAAAGTACAAATACATGTATTAAAGGCCTTTGAGTTTCAACACAATAGTTATGAACAGTAACACTTTTAAACCAACACAATCCTACTGAAATACATATATACAAGACCAAGTGGCCTAAAGGGTTAATGCACAAAATGAGTCCACAACATAGAAAAGGGAAGGAAGCAGGTAGTGCAAAGAGTCTTTAGGCAATCCTGCAGTAGTCACAATCCTAACTGAAAGGCAGTCCAGTCCCTAAGAAGAGGGGAACCTATTGCTCAAATGTACTTGCAATGCTGGCACATGCGGTAGTGCAGTTGGGCGAAAACGGGGTCTCTGGTAGGGTCTGTAGGAGCTCAGGAAGGTGGGTGAGGTGATGCAGAATAGGTTCCCACTATTCGTGGAGGGTCTCCCCGTGCGGACAGAACAGGTTCCAGGAGTGGGAATTGTTCAATAGCTCAGGCTATCTGTGGAAAGGAGAGGGGCCCTCAGGGGCCACTCAGGCGTAAACTGGATTGATGTGCTAGGGGCCACCATTAAGGGTTGCAATTACTCACCAACCCATGGCGCACTCTGGACCAAATTTCGGTAGTCGAGTCCACTTCGGTTGCAGATTCAAATGCAGCAATTCTGTGGCCATCAGCAACGAAGTTGCAGCGTTGATTCCCAAACGGGACAGTGACCATTTCTGGATGGATCAGGCCAGTTTCATTGTAGCAGGCTTCAGGGCACAGAGGGGCACAGCTACAAGGCACTGCAAAGTTTGTCCCGATGGCTGAGCGACACGGTAACCGCGTGTACTCTGGTTCGAGCGCTCTCTCTTTACTCCAAACCTGGGAATGCCAAGTATACGAATTTCTGTGTGTGAGTGTCGTGAACACAGAGCTTGCTCTGTACCAAGTTTCAAGGGCCTCCTCGAAAACGGCAGCGGTATCAGAGCAAAGGTCCTGTGCAAGCTGGTCAGCCCACTGGTTGGCCGAGGGACACTTCCGAGAAGGCTTACTTGCAGGGGTTGATGAAGGTGCTGAGAATAGTTGGTGCCACTATTCCAATGGGTTGAAGCATCTTCACAGGCCTTCTAGTTCGACCAGATGCAGAGGGGTCCAGCGGGACGACAGCGGGCTAAGGGTGCCAAACCTTTCAGCGGGTCACCATTGGTTCCTCGACTCAGCTTCTTAGTTTCAGGATACTTGGATCCTATCCTTCGTTCAGTGAGAACTCAAGAGATCGACATGGTATGTGTGTTTGGAGCCTTCTCTTATCCAGATTCTCCTTCGCGACAAAACGAAGAGGACCCTAAGGGAGATCTGCTCACATACACGCACACCATACGTGGACCAATCATGGACCACAGTGGTCCCATGCAGTCACAGCACACCAGACTCTCTGGCACCCAGGATGTGTATTGGAACCAGACAGTCGAACCCACATCCTGGAAGCACAGACACAAGGCATGCAGAAGGCCGCAAAAGCTTGGCCCTTCGTGGGAGAATGCCTGCACAAATAAGGACTGACCCGGGTCGGGTCGGCTCGACCTGGGGAAGGTGAAGGGGCAAGATGGCCAAAGGACAGGACAAAGAAACTCGTGGCATGGCCATTTTGGAGCCAGGCCACCTATTCGTGCCAAACGCAGTAAACGCGGTTTACCTGGCAGGAAAGGGTTAAAAATATAAGAAAAGATAAGCTGCCACCAGCCCTGTCCAAGGCACATCTGCACTTCTCCTAAAAGAAATCCTTCGAGAGTGTCTAGGGCCTTTAGAAATGACAGGAAGACCCAAGTGCACTATACTGTAAGGTACATTGTACACTTGCAACATGTTGCAGAAAGGTTGCAACATTGACAAAGACTAAGGGAAACAAAGTCTCCCAGTACTGACTGTCTTTAAGGGCATGTCCGTTTCCCCATAGTAAAGTGAGCGAAAAGCCCAGTGGCGAGTGCAATTGACGGCTGTGCTCCACTGCAAAGCCAGACTATTGTGTAAAACGGCAGCAAAAAGTTGGGGGGGTACACAACTGGTGGTACAATTATACATGAAATGCACTTGACTGAGGATCTCACAGAAATGTTACACCATTTGGCTTATGAAGGTTTTGCAGTATGCCATTTGCTTTAGTTCGGCGCTGCAGTTTTGTTTAAGGATAATGTCTCATAGTAAGTGACAAATGGCATAGACTCTGTGAAGGCATGATGAAGTACACCCAGACAATGGAATTAAAGTTTGGGCTATAAACCTTTATTCAACAAAAGAGGGTTTGGAAAAAGGCTTAGCTTACCCTATGTTAAGGTAGGAGTTCCCTACCTATATAAAACTAAGAATAGTCTGTGTCGGGAAGTCCAAAGTAAAAGTCTCTGTGTCCAAAACCTATGCTTGCTCTCACATCTATTTGTACACAATGTGTAGGGATGTCAGCATCAAAATGAGAAGTGTGTAAATAAGAGTTCTGAGCTCCTTCCAGCTCTTGGTTTAAGCAGTTGTTCCTTTCCCCAAGGTTCAAAATAGTTCACAATGCAAATGGGTTCCCTTCCCCAAGCTTTCAAGTCTTTCAGTCTTTCCAAAAAACGATTCTTTGTGAGGCTTTCCAGTTCCTCTGGTTTAGTTACGTTACCTTTCACCAATTTCACAAAGTACAATTCCTTAATTTTAGTTCAAATCAAATTTTCTTTATATTCAATTAAAGGCTTCTTTGCAGATATTTTACGTGGCTTTTTCACAGGTAGGCCTTCACGGTCTAGGCACAGTTGTCGGATCACAAGTTCCACCCATTACAGGTCACGCATCACATGTTCCACCCATTACAGGTCACGCAACCAACACACCCGACTTGATTCTTCTTCCTTGTCGGCACTTTGCCACAGTTTCAGCTCCACAGTGGTACTTGGTTCATTCTCATGTCACATCCTCATGATGCTTTACCATTGCTTAGTTTGCCACTATTCACTTGTTGCACTTTCATATGTTTCTATGGCTCTTGCCAATGCTTGTTCTCTCGGTTTACATAGTTCCTTTATAACATGTATGGCTCTTGCGAATGCTTGTTCTTTCTGATTACACAGTTCCTTTATAACGTGTATTTCCTCAACTGTGCTTTCATTCAGATCAGTATTCAACAATATTTGCTTTCTTTCAATTCAGTATTCCCTAGTGCTTGCTTTATTGCTTTCATTCAAATCAGTATTAAAAAGTGTTTGCTTTCTTGCTTTCATTCAAATCAATATTGAAGAAAGGGCATTTGGATCGGCATTCATTAAAGTTACATGTTTGTCTGCCTACCAGTATCCCTTTTCTTAGGTCCATTCACTGGTTGGTGCTTACGGCGCACCAGCGAGACTTATGACCTCCCCCGAGCTCTCACTCTCGTGCAGCGCCTCGCTCTCTTTCCACAGTGGCTCTCCATGGCTTTGCTCCTGCCACTGATGCATCTCTTGCAGCTCGGGCCTCACTTGGAAGCTTTGGCTGGTTACGCTGGTTCCCTTTCCGTAGTTCGCTGCAGACCTCCAGCTTCTTTCAGTCTCGCTGCATACACTCTGCATCTAACCTTGGCTCTAGAACACTACGTCTGCCACGCTGCCTTCCAGGAGAGGTCTGTGCTCCTCCAGCAGTCCGTAGTTCTGCTTCCACAGCTGACTCAATTTTCACCCTTCTTGCTGCTTTTAAATTTCCCGCCATGCTGATTGGTCCGAAAAGGATTAGACCGCTCAACGCTGACTTGGGAGTTCTGCATTGCTCTTGGTTGCCTACTCCTCATCCCAGTACTTCACTGGTGTGTGTGAGTCAATAAAGAGAGGAGGTATAACTCTTGTTTGTCTCTTCCTCGTCTCAGTACCTAACTGGTGTTTATTGCAGAATGTTCTACTGAAAGAATAGGGCAGGGATTGGCAATAGCCTATAAAGGCCTGGGGGATGTTGGACTCATTATGCAAAAGAAATGGGGATACTGTGTCCCACCCGAGGGTACCTCCCTCGCATATCCACCCCCAGGGTCAGGATCTGATAGCGACAACCTTTCCCTGGCCAACTGGGAGAAGGATATTATAATAATAATAATAATAATAATAATTTAGCATTTATAAAGCGCTACGAACTCTCAGGCATCTGAGTGCTGCTTATTTACCCACGGTGTGTAGTGCTCATTTATCGACCTTGGAAGGATGAAAGGCTGAGTTTGGCCCTGCCAGGATTCGAACCTGCATCGGCAAGCGCTGCAGGTATGTCAAAGCGAGCGCTCTACCCGCAGTGCTATCTGACATATTCTGGGGAAAGAAGTGAGGACGCCTTCCCGATTCCTCACAACCCAAGCATGACCCTATGGAAGCGTTTTAGAAGGGCTCAGATACCGACAATAAGGAGGGTAATTAACATTTTTTAGGTTTAGTAACACATTTTTCAAGAATTTTGCAAGCATCAAGCAGTCATAAGATTGTTACTTAAAAAGAATTCCAAGTTTGTATCGAGCAGTGAATGTGAAGAAGCGGTGCAACATATTAAGTAAGGGGTTTGTAAGGCACCATATCAAGGTGGTTTTGTAGTGGTGAAGAAAGTAAATTGACAGTGGCGGCCACGATGAAAGGACTATAGGCTGTGGTTTCCCAAATGGTAGATGGTATGGAGAAGATTGTATGTCATGCATCTAGCGCTATTTCAGACATTGGGCCTGATCATGACTTTGGCGGTAACGCCGGCGGTATCACCGCCGGCAGTATTAGCCCTACCGCCGAACTCCCCGACACTAATAGCGCCGGCGGTAATGTTAATCCTCATTCCCCATTGAGCCCATCCGGGAATGCCACATTCCCCATTGGGCTCAATGGGGAATTTTCACGCTCTTACCGCCGGCGGATTTCCCGCTGGCGGTAATAGCGCAAATTAAGTACTGATTTGGCGGACCCTTAAATCTGGCGGTAATAGCGCTACCGCCGGATTTAAGGGTTACCGCCAAAGTCGTGATCAGGCTCACTGAGTCCAAGTATTCAGCAATAAAGCGACAGTTGTTAGCATATGTGTGGGGAGTGAATTGTTTCTGGAAGTTTCTGTGGGAAGACCCATTGACAAAATGTACAGACCATAAGCTGTTAGTGGAATCATTTACAGTAAAAGATATGGGAAAAGCAACTCCATGGATAGCAAGACTAAGTGTAAAAGAGTACAATTTCCAAGCAAAAATGTAATTGAATAATAAAATAGCGTATTGTCTTTTACGGTTAGCAATGGATTTGGAGTTAATGCATGGTGAAGAGGAGATGGTCGTGTTTTTACAGGAGACAGTGTCGCAAGACGATTGGTACAGAGAGTTAAGTGCTGATTCGGTATTACAACTGGTGTTGCAGTGGACTGTAGAAAGGTGGCCTTAAAAACAGGGCTAGAGGATTCCTTGTTACTTTACTGGGAAATGAAAGAGAAATTGTCTGTAGAAGATGGATTATGAGTACGCAGACAACAATTATTGACTCCGACCATCATGAGAGAGAGTTTAGTTAATTTAGCACATGAGCGACTCTCTAGGATAATGGCCACCAAAAGAAAGGTGAGAGAAAGGTATTGATGGCCGGGAGTTGATATGTTCATGGAGAGTGTTTTCAGAAATTGTTGGCCTTGCCAAGATTCATACAAAATGTGTAAACAAATGAGGTAAGAAGTTAACCCCATAACACGTGGTGAAGCATTGAATGCCACAGTTAAGAGGGAGAGCTATGTTGGAATATGTTAAGAAAGTGGGCATAAGGTGGAAAAGTACATCTAATTATCACCCTGAGATCAATCGGTTGGTAGAAAGGTGTAATAGAGTGTTGGTAGAGACCATTGAACAAGCGATAAGAAATAACATACGGATCAGTAAGGCTGTGGAGGAGTGGTTGTGGAGCATTAGAATCTTGTGTAATTAGGTAAAGGGTATTTATTTTTCTGTTTATTGTGCATTTGTAAGGCGCTTATACAACAAGTAAATTATGTTTCATAGCTCCCACGGTGCAACTGGGAGGGAATATGGGAATGAAAATCAATTAACAATGAAGGATTGAGGCTGATCTATTAGGCCTTGTGAGCATTCAGAACGCGCAAGTGCAGAGAGAAGAGAAGAGAGAAGTGCTAGGTGGGCCAGGAGGGAAAGCTAGGGAGCAGGTCGCTGTAAGTGCCAAGTGGAGGAAGTGCTAGAGGGTGGTCAGCTGCCAATACATAAGTGTAGGCCTGCAGTGGTATAGGCCAATGCTGCCAGGGCAAGTGCTGGGAGCGGGCGGAAGCTGAAGGCGATTGATGGAAGCCAGGGCCCAAAAGGAAAAATAAGGGCCTTGGTCACCAATCTCAGCAACAGTGGGATTAGCAGAGGAAGGAGGAAGGGAAGGAAGAGGTGAAAAGTCTTGAGGGGCTTCGGGATTTTGAGGAGATCCGGCTCAAGACAAAGATGAAGGAGGAGGCTGTTCCATAGAAAGGCGCCTGCTGAGGCAAGAGATGCGCTTGATACACATGGAGTTGGTGTCAGATCTCACTTTATGAGACGGAGAAAACCTGATGGCAAGCTTAATCTGGGTTGGGTGAACTCCCCTTAGGCGTGAAAAGGTTTCCTCACAAGAAGTTAAGCGTATGATCATGGAAGCACTAACCAAGAGTGTTGGTCACAAGGGAGCAGAAGAGAATAGGATTCAATCTGATGAATGGGCGAGGATAAAAATGGGGCCTTTTAATGAGCAAGAGATTGTCAAAGTTTTCAGACCCGGTGAGAGTTAGTAAGGTTTTGACCAATGCTGTGAAAGTGCAAGATGTGTCTATATAGAATTTTAAGAGTAGTTCAGTGATGAAACACTCGGATGGTGGAAGGAGGAGATTCTAAATTAAAGATGTGCTAACCGCATGGGAGGATGAGAGTGAATTACCCCAAGAAAGAGATAATCTAGAGTGTATGAATGCAAGAGAGACCATAAATGCAGGTAACTCACACTGAAGAGGATCCAAAAAAACCACAGAGACCACTAGAACGGACAATGGATATGATGAGATAAATATTATTGTGAAATGTAAGACCATGATTTAAGTCAATGATCCAGATAAGATTTTGAAGTGGGAGTATTTGTACTCCCTATTTTTTTTACAAGACGGGAGTAAAGTGATTTTTGTTTTAGGGAGTAAAAAAGTAAGTCCAACACCCAAAGGGAGTATTTAAAAAGCAAGTAAAAATATTTTAACTTTAAAACAGTAATGTTTTGTAACACATATTTCTTTGCACCTAGTTATTCATGCACATTTAAAGCTACATTTTCACCTCTTCAAATTAGGCAATCATTATAATTATAGTTTCTTTCAGTGTCACTACCTTTACTGCTGGTCCAAACATATCCATGGTGCTGTGTTGATGCAAGCGGGGGTATCGGGCTTCTATATGCCTGTTTCTATTTTTTGTTGGGAGTATATTTACTCCCTGTTTTTATTTTGTGCGAGTATTTGCCTCAGTGTATGGAGTAAAAGTTGCTGATACCCCCCCGCCCCTTGTCTGTGGGGCTGATTTAAGTTATGCCATTGATTAAGGCTTTTCTTCAGATAGTTCATGGCTACAAGTGGATATAGGTCTAAAGACTTACCATCTAGTAGATCATGTTTTGGTTTTTAGTTGTTATGGGAAAGGGATGTGTTGTTTTATAAATGTTAGCATGCCTGCATCCCATGGAGCTATGGAGTGTGAAGCATGCTGACCATGGAACACAGGATTGTTCTAGTAGAGATGATTAAGGGTGAGGTGGGTAGCTACTGTCATGGGGGGTGGAGGTTGTCTTAGGTAGTCGAGAGACAACCCTCAATGAAGGCATCAGATTCACCTATACTGTGTCCAGTCTATAATCTTTCTTACAACAGGATGACACAGAGTATTGTAGATAAGGTTAGGACACGTGAAGACATTTCTGCACAAAATGAAACTTAGTGGCCGAGCACTTTTTATCACACACAAGATCAGCCTAATACCTCTGACTGCCAGGCAGGCTCTGAAGGACCTTCTATGAGATCTGGAATAATTGGCAATTGGCTATCAAATGGCTGAATCCAGTGGTTCCTATCAAGACACCTATGCCTTATAAGCTACACTTCTGCTTACAGCTATTTATACATTTCCAAGCATCTAAGACATTTTACTTGTGTTAACCAATGAGAGTTCAACAAGATTCACATGAACCATCAGAACACGTTGCATAAAGAGTCCAAGTCTCGGACAACATTCATCACTCCATTTGGAATGGACTAGAATGCCATTCAGCCTCGTCTCAGTTGTTTTAAAAAGAAAATATTTCAAAGAGTGATGCAGTGAAGTCTGGAATGTGCCTTCCAGGATAATATCCTGATCTCTGGGAAATTGAAAGCTCTCAGACGGAAACCTTGGAGGCAGAATACCGGCAGAATATAGGCAATAGCACACATTGTAAAATGCAGACATTTAGCTTAGGAGAAGCAAGTGAAAGTTCACAGTGCAATGCTTGGGACACACCATTTCCTGAGAAGGAATCGGACTCCTTAAATCTATCACAAATACTCCAGCACCGACCAACAAGGAGGGGCCCTCATGCATAATTCATTCCCATCTTCTCAGCAAAATCAGAATCTGTTTATCTCTCAGAGAAGAAGGGGTCTAGGTTTAGATGGGAGCAAGAACAAGATTCAGCATTTGCTGATATCAAATCCTACATCACAAATGTGCCAAGACTCCAGTTGTTTTGTCCCACGCACCACACATGCGTCACAGCTGATGCCAGGGCTTATAGAATTGGTACAATTGACATGGAGGAAGAAAAGTAGTGAAAATGTGAGGCAGCCGAAATCTATGGTGCAGGTGGATGGGTCACCGGTGCTGGTGGACACGGGCACCTCAGTAAACGTCATGGCCAGGGTGCATTACGAAGCCCGACACTGCATCGTCCAAAGGCACGCATTTTCACTTTCAGGGAAGATCAACCCAGCCCGTTGGTGGGGGCATTTGTGTCGAAGGTGGAGCATGGTAGCAGTTAGATAAAAGGCAGAGTTCTTTGTGAGAGATGTGGATACCAACACTCTCCTGAGCTGTGCTGCAGCAGAAGCACTGGGAATCGTCAGTTTTGCATATAGTGTCTATTTGGAAGATGTGCGGGCGATCCTCAAAAGATTTGCAGGATTGGCCAGATGGTCGGTGGGTCTGCACATTGTCGAGTCCATCCGACCCATCGCCTTGAAACATCGAAGAGTCCCTTTTCACTTACGAGAGCTAGTGGACAAGGAACTGGAGAATCTCGTGTACTTGGACGTAATCGAAAAGGTTGAAGGCCCGACGCCCTGGGTGTCGGCCATCGTGATTGCTCGAAAACGCAAACAGCCTGACTCCGTCAGAATCGACATGCGATTGCCCAATAAGGCAATAAAGAGGGAGAGATGCCTTACCCCTACAATTGATGACATCATCACAGAGCTGCGGGGTGCAAGGTTTTTCTCCAAACTGGACTTTAGGGATGGATACCACAAGGTTGTGTTACACCATGAGTCCAGGTACATCACGACATTCACGACACAGAGGATTATACTGATACAAACGCCCCGGCTTCGGTGTGTCATCAGTGGCTAAAGTGTTCCAAAACTCGATAAGAGGGGTTCTGGCAGACCTAGAAGGTTTCTTGAGTATCAGTGACAACAGCCTAGTGTTAGCCAAATCAGAGGCAGAGCACATGGCACGCCTGGTGAGGAACGTCGAACATATACAAGCACTGGGCTTAACACTGCATTAGGAGAAGTGTGAATTCCTGAAGAAAAGCATTGAGTTCTTTGGCTTTGTGTTTAAGGAGGGAGGGGTGTCCCCTGACCCCTGCAAGGTTAAGGACATAATGGAGGCCAGGTCCCCAGAGATTGTGACAGAAGTATGCAGTTTTCTGGGCATGGTGACGTACTGTGGGCCAGGTTCATAAGGAACCTGGCCACATGATCTGAGCCCCTGAGGAACCTTACGAGGAAGGATACCACCTGGCAGTGGGGCCCTCTTCAGCAAGCAGCATTCGAGAATGTAAATGGAGCCCTCATGGCTGAAGATACAATGGCGTTCTTCGCCCCACCTCTTCCATCTAAGGTGGTGGTGGACGCCAGTCCATTTGGTCTTGGAGCAGTACTAATGCATATGGACAACAAAGGAGAAGTGAGGTGTATTCCATATGCCAGCTGCGCTCTGTTAGAAACCAAACAGAGATACTTCCAGATCGAGCGTGAGGCCCTTGCGGTGCTGTGGGCGTTCAAGTATTTTCAGCTGTATTTGCTTGGTAGACTGGTGACGGTGGTGACGGACCACGAGCCTCTGTGGCCAATCATGGCAGGCTCATTGTCGAAGCCATCAGCCTGGATTGAGAGGTGGATGCTGGTGCTGCTGGAGTATGGCGTGTCACTGGCTTACCGGCGGCTGACTACTTGTCATGACACCCCCAAGACAAGGACGAAGTGGAGGACGTCACCAGCGTGGACGAGGGCGATGAGCATATATAAATCATTGTAGAGTCTGCCACCCTGAACTCAATGCCCATCCAGGAACTGGAGGAGCGTCAGAAAGTGATAAGTGTTTCCAGATCCTTAGAGATGCATTGTAGAGAGGGGAATGGAAATCAGTTCTGGAGGGCCTGGGTAAGAGAACTCAGGAGGCCCAAGTGACTCTGGAGCAGCTATGGACCGTTCGGGATGAGCTGACGTTCAGACTCAGGGATGCTGCTGAGGGGGGACAGGATAGTCGTGCCTGCCAACATGATTCAGCAGGTGTTTGATCTAGCGCATCAAGGCCACCAAGGAATGACCAAAACCAAAGCCTGACTTTGGCTGATCTGGTAAGGAGGGTAGAGGAGTTTATAGCGGGCTGTGTGTGGTGCCAGGCAGCATCCCCTGCGCAGAGGGACCACTCCCTCAATTGAGTCCATGACTTGTCCATGCCTTGAGGGACACGGCTGTGGGAGGCGGTGCACGTGGACTTCGGGTCCACAGGGAGAGACATACATTTCCTGGTGGTGGTGGATCAGTGATCGAGGTACCCGGAAGTTAAATTCCTGGACTCTGTGTCATTTGACAATCTGGCGATAGTGCTGAAAAAGTTCTTTGCGACCTATGGTCTGGTCTGCCCCAAACCCTGTGTTCGGACAATGGAGCGCCCTTCCAAGGGGAAAGCTTTGGCCAACTCATGAAGGAGTATGGAGTACACCATTGGAAGATCACTTTGGTTTGGCCAACGGGCAACGGTGAAGCAGAACGGTTCATGAGGACCCTCAACAACGTGTTCAGGATCGCCCATGGGCAGGGACAGTGGGCCTCATTACAAGTCCAGCGTTAAATAATCGTAATTACCGGCATGCCGGTGCTACCGTGTCCGTGAAGCACTGCTGCCAGAATCAACGGTTGATTCTGTGTTAGCATGTGCGGAAATGGTTGCACCAGCATGCTGACCGGAAATAACGTGTTCGCAGGAACAGGAAATTGACAGGCGGCCAATAATAAAATACAATCCATTGCAATCCTCTGAGCACAGGAGTGACACTCAGATCCTGAGCAACGATTATTATCAGGAGCCATGTCTGCTAGGTTACCTGCGACCTGGATGCGCAATCTGCGCGTCGCGAGGCTGAATTGAACATGCTCGCTGATACCCTAGTCGAGCATGCAGACCAAGTTTTCAGCTGCGACCTCAGAAGGCAGTCACAGTTGCACAAGAAGGCAATCTGGGAGGAGGTGGCCCAGAAAGTCACGGCAGTCAGAACAACACCCCAAACTGTCTGGGACTGCCACAAAAGGTGGGACGACCTTTGTCTGAGAGAAAATGTGTTCATTTTGCTTTTGCCTACTGTGTCCTGTGACGTGCTGCAGTGAAACTATCCTTCTCCTTTCTTCGAGAGCTGAGTAAAGGCTACTGTCCCGCCACAGACAATTGTCCCATCACGCAGCCGCTGAGAGCCGGAGCATCTTAAAACCACAGGTTTAACACCATTGAGTGAAGTGGGCTAGACTGCCGAAGTTTGGTCCAGACTGTGTCAAGGGTCAGTGAGTACTTGCATTACTTATCGGTGCCCCCCTGGCACAGCCATCCCTTTTTACACACAAGAATCCCTTAAAAGATCTTCACTTTGGCTGGGATAGTCTGCGCTCCCCAGCTATTCCTGAACTCCAAGATTCACTCTGTCTGCAAGGGAATAGGAACTTATTCTTCATTGCCTCAAGCCCCTTCTTGAGGAGCTACAGCTCCATGAAGAGAACCCGCTTTTTCATTTACGCACGACTGCGCGTTGTTAACGCACGACTGTGCTTTGAGTGCTAGGCTCCTCACTTCATTGGGCTGGACACATACGTTGGGGAATGTTTATGAAGGACTGCCTAAACTGACATATGCGCCGAACTAACCCCTTTCTGTTACAGGTTGTGGTTATTTTCCCCCATCATCAGCCTTAGGCTAATCGCGTTATTGTTTTCATAACTGTGGTTTAATTGTGTTTTGTTATAAAGGCCTATAATAAATGTATTATTGATATGCATCTGTCTAAGGGTAATCTGTGGAGTATTCCTGTGTGTGCTCATTGTGGGCTTCCGATCACTCTCACCCCTCCCGAGACTTTGTCTTGACCGCCTGCTAGGTTACTGTAGATTGGTCTGGTTTGTCCAGAAAGTTCCCCTGTTCCACTAAACTAGGGTGGCCTCCTAAACTTCTGTCGACCTTCTGTCCACCAGTCAGAGTTTAGGAATCCATTTTAACAGCGGGCATTGCTCTGGTTGGTGTCTTGTGATCTGGTGTTTAGATGGTAGTCTGCTTTGGATAGTGCAGAGGCACGTGATTATTTTTCTTCTTTTTGTTGCATGGTCAGAACAGGGGGCAGTATTTATTTATGTCGATGTTATTCAGACAGATCATCCACTTTCAATTGGACAGAGGCAAGAGGGTTATGTAAGAAGCTGTGGTTCACCTAAGGATAAAAACAATGGTATATAATCTGTATCAATTCAAATGTTGGTGCCAAGACAAATGGGAAGGTTTTACAAAGTGCAGAACAAATGAACGAGCATTCCAGTTACAAAAAGAAGAAAGTCCCAAAGGCACTCAAAATTACTTTGGTAAAAATATCAGCATTTAGTGTAAAGGCACAGTTCTGGAGTTAAATAGAATTTGAAAAAGATGGATTTAGTGGATAGACAAGCAGCAATAGGACATTTTGAAAAAATATATAAGGCAAACATGGAGAAACAAAGTCAACTGATCATTATACAGTGTTTCAGTGGTTTTCCTTTTCCCCCAGGTGGTGAATAGATGCCACCTTGGTCTCGTTCAGTTAAGATAGAATTCCTCACAAAACTGCCAGAAGAAATAATGATCATAGATCACATTGACCAGTAGCAACCTTTCCCCTGAAAAAAATCACAAGAAGAATATTCGTGCCGGAAAGAATAGTAGATTAATGCGCCCATATTTTGGCCTAGGTGAAAGGATTGTCATACAATACTATTCATGAAAGAATAAGACTCTGGGAGTAATAGACTTCCCAGTATAATTTACAAGCAGCAACAATTCCCTTTTGAAACTGTGTGAGAAAATGTGCATCTTCCAGTTAATTGAGGCTAAATAAATAGTAGCAGAAAGAATAATATCATCCAGAAAACCTGGGCAATGGAAACAAATAATGCCTCAATATTGTACCAGGACAACTAATGCTCCTTAAAAATAACAATTTCCCTAGTGTTTCACTGGCAGGTTACTTCCTTAGGCTACAGAGCTCCACTTCTGTAGGCTGAGGAATGGATGACTGTGAGCGTTGTTGCATATTGTATCATAACCTGCGATTGAACAGCTTAACAATCTAAGGCAAGCCATACGCCTAGAATCTGCATGCATTATGCCACTGTGAGGAATTCTTTCTTTCCCCAATATATCCTCCTTCCAAGTGGCCAGGGAAAGGCCATCGCTATCGTATCCTGATCCTGGGGGTGAATATGTGAGGGAGGATCATCTTGGTGGAGGAGACTTGGGGAGTGAGGATGAGGCACCCCTGGGTGAGACACAGTATCCCCCCATTTCCCTTTTCTAATGAATCTAATACCCCCCAAAGCCTTTGTAGGTTATTACCAGTCCCTTCCCTATATTTTACATGAATCATCTACCAGTAAACACCGGTCATGTACTGGGATGAGGAAGAGGCACACCAGAGCCATAAATCCTCTCTTTATTGATTCTTACACACACGAACACCACTTTGGTACTGGGACAAGGAAGATGTAACAAAGACTGACAACAGACTACAGAGCTAACTCTGCGTAGTCTAGTTGCTGAGTACCTGATAAAGTTGGCGGAATCTTTAAAAGTCAGCACAACAAGAGAGAGGCGAGCGAGAGAGCAGCCGCGTGGACGCAAAACCCTGAGAAGTCCAGAGAAACTGGTGAGCGATGCAGAGCAAGCGCAGCAGGTAGCAAGGTTGAAAGCAGGCAGGCACAAGCTAGATCTTCAGATGAAAGCTGGTGCTTCCCTCTGAACCAGAGAAGCATCTAGCGGGGCACCGCTGAGGAGCACCGCCGAACGAACCGCAGCAGAGAAGAGGCTGATAAAGTCACAGAGGCAGTGAGGTACATCGGCTGTACCAGCGGGCGAGAGAGACGCTGTCCACGTAGCCACAGGAGGACCGTGAGGACAGAGAAACGCTTTCCAGAGACACAAGCAGTACTGCAGCCCCACACCATACATCATAAATGCCAAACAACACCAATGAGTCTGCACAGGAGCGCTGGGAGCCTCGGGCCGTACCGGCACAGGTTTCAGTGTGAAAAACACCATATATGAAAAGCTGATAAACGAAAGTCAATGTATTTATGTGAATTCCTGTATTTCAGTCAATTTGGAGAAAAGTCAGAATTAGTAAAACCGCAAATTAATGAACTGTGATAAAACCAGAGGAAACATTGACACCAGTGAAGTGAATTGGTTATGACCTGACATAAAAAGTCACATTAATAAACCAAGAAAACGTAAGTGAATGATTATAGCAAGCATTGCCAAGAGCTGAGGAGATATCATTGCACATTACTGAATGAAGTGAACGGTTGAGAAAAGAATACCTGCATGCAAGAGAAACCTGGCCAAAGCGCATGCAAGGTTTTGGATCAAGAAACAGTGAATACGTTTTCCTAGCAGGAGAGTGTACTGGGAAGCTTATGATGGCTGGTGCAAAAGAACTATAAACTGAGTTTCCAAGCAGGAGAGTGTACTGGGAGGCCTATGTTGATTGTTGCAAGTGAAAGCCAATGAACAAGTGAATGGTGATAAAACCAGCAATAATAAAGCTTCAAGGACACTTTAAAGGATAATAAGTCAAGCCTCATTGGGAAGCTGAAATTGTGACAAGATGCCTATGAAACAGACCCAAGTAAGGTGTGTTGGTTGCGTGACCTGTAATGGGTGGACTGTGTGGTCTGACAACTGCTCCTAGACTGAATAAACCCACCTAAGGAAAAGTCACTTTGTGATTTGATTAAAGGAAAACGCGCATGAATTGAAATTGAGGAACGGAATGTTATAAACTGGTGAAAGGTAACCAAACTCGAAGAGCTGGGAAGTATCCCAAGGTATTGTGTTATTTTGCAACATTGAATATCCTAGGGGATTGTGTTATTTTGGAACATTTATGTACTTGAAAGCTTGGGTAAGGGAATCCCTCTTTTGTAAAGTGAACAGCTTGAACCTTGGGGAAGGGGAATCCCTTTTCCACCCAAGAGCTGGACGAGGCTCTGAACTTTTATTTTAGCATTAGTCATTTGATACTGACATCCCTACACTTTGTATACAATTAGAGTCGAGGGCAAGTATAGGGTTTGGACACAGACAGACATTTACTTACTTTGGACTTCCTGACACAGACTATCCTTAGTTTTAGTTAGGTAGGGAAATCCCACCTTAGCATAGGGCAAGCTAGCCCTTTTTCCAACCCTTCTTTATTAGTTAATAAAAGTTTATATCCCAAATCTTATTCAGTTGTCTATGTGATGCCTTCACACCACATAGAAAGATGCATATCCAGATGTGAGTTCAATCTTTTGGAGTTTGACATGTCTTTCTTGCAAACACCGGCAACACACAGAAATCATGTTTTTAAACCTTTTCAATAAAATTTGGCACTCGTGAAGTAAACATGCATCCTTTGCATATGACACATGGAAAGTGTTCATGCAACCAGAAAAGCTATCTTACATTTAAAATAAATGTTTTATTTCAGAGTGCACAGAGCGTGAAGAACTGCTAACGGTTTACTGCTTATTGTATTGCTTATTTAACACATCACATTGTAAAAACATTGCTCCATATTTAATGCCAAAATGAGTGCACCCTGAATTCAAATTGCCAGGTATTTTTTTATTTAAATATGAAACAGAGAATGTATGGTTCAAAAACATGGGACGACTATTTGTTAAGTCCAATGGGCTTAATTTACAACGTGTTTTCAATGAGGATTTCCCATTGGAAAAATGTTTTTGTAATTGTAAATCAGGCCCAATGTGGGGTTTTCCATAAGATTGATTGACACTGCAGCTTTTGAAAGCATTGTTTAGATTCTCAACTGAGTGTTGGAATGGATTTCTAAACTCTGACCTGGTGGACAGATGTTTAGGAGGCCATGCTTGTTGAATAACAGGGTTTTCTTCTGTGAGCTGAAGCCGCAAGGTAATGTGGAGCGTGGTCAAGGCTTAGTCTCAGGAGAGGTGAGTGTGGTCAGCGGTCCACAATGAGTCCACACAGTGAAACACAGGGAATTATACTTCAACAGTTAGTTATAAAATATACTATTTATCATAATCCCAGAACAACACATGAAATATGAATAACTGCAGGTGAAGTATCACACAACACTATCTATTGCAGAACATATATACAATCACATGTCTTAGTGCACATAAAATAATTACTACAATGTTACCTGTAAAGGAAGATGGTAAGTAATTTAGTTATCACCAAAACTCTTAAAAAATGACAGTCCTCACTTTAAACGTCCAGCCCTAAGATGAATGGGGCCTTGTGTGCAATGTTCAACGTGTGCGTAAAAGAGCTCAGGAATAAGTTCACACAATTCCAATACTTTTCATATAATGGAAAAAGTTAAAAGTGTTCTGAAGATGTGAGAAAGGATTCAAAAGTTAGGTAAGTATCTATTATTACTAACAAAACTATTCCAGCTTTTGGGTGGCTTTAGAGAGCAAGAACTACCCACGCTAAATAGTGTTAAAACTTTGCCCAAAGTTAGAAAGTCCTTTGGATGAAATAAGGCTACCAGTAAGTATCCTCACTACTCACTGCCCTTACTTTGTTTTTGGTCCAGACTTTGCAGATCTGGAAGTGGTCACCAGAGGTACGTTTTGCCACCTTTTTGCTTCGGTTCCCAGATGTCCAGATGCTGTGGGTGCAGAGATAGGTCTGGTTGGTCACAGGAACTGCTGCACTCAGTTCCAGAGGAAGAATGCGAAAAACACCACTGCAGCACGTCTCGGGACACTGAAATTGATTCAGGAAATTACATGGCGACGCAAGGGGATTCAGCTATCGTGGTCTGATGCAGCCCTCAATCTCCTGTCCCAATGGTGCTGGGAAGACGATCCCCAAAGCCCCAGGTCAAAACACAGGACAATGACGCTCCTATGCCGGAAGCCCAAAGTCTAGCTAAACAGCTCACTGGATGGCCCAGGGACACTTCCGAAAGGGCTCACTTGCAGGGTTAGCAGGATACGTCGAGAATGGTTGGTCCCACCACTCCAAGCAGTTGAAGCACCAATGAAGGCGAGAGATCAGTCACTAAGCAGGGCTTCTCACGGACAGCATGATTTGGTTGCCAGGCCTCGTCAAGTGCGTCTCACGATCGTCCTTCTTCAGGCTACTTGGCTCCTTCTTCAGATCTGCTGGAACGGCTGCATGGCTCCTCTTCTTATCCAAAGTTAGGTGAGTGCTCAGAGTCAGCCTTCCAATGACAAGATCTGCCCCACATATGCACACCAGCGGTGGTTGAATCAGGGATCACTGTGGGTCACATGCTTGCATGCACACCCGAATTTCTGGAGCCAGGTTGTGGATTAGGACCAGACAGTCCCAGACCCTGGCTCCTCCCACACATGCCCTGCACTAGCCTGCAAAACCTTTGTTTTTGAGTGGGTAAGAAGAAGGCAAAAACATAAGATGGCCAAGGTACAAATGAAAATCTCGTGCCACGTCCTTTGTAGGACACTAGCCACAGCTGGTAGTCAAACACGGTAAACGCATTGAGGCTTAATGAAAATATCTGTAAAAGTATGTAAAATTACTGCTGCAAGCAGTTTGTCGTTTAGCACATCATAGGTAACCTAAAAAATCCCTTGAGTGGAGTCTAGGGTCACACAAAAAAGAAACCCAATTGCACTGCATTGAAAGATGCATTGTGTAATGATAAAAAGTTACCCAACCAGGCAACAATGTAACAAAACTAAGGGAAACATAGTTTCCCTGTACTGACAGCCTGAAAGTCTAGAAGGACTAGTCAGTTTCCCCATAACATGTGAGTAAAAGTACAGTGGAGTGAAGCTACTCCACAGTAAAAAGTCAGGAAAGGATGTAAAACAAAAGCAAAAAGTTTAGGGTTCCCTAGACTATGGAGGAAAAGTTGTGTATATGAACCGCCACATCCCTCTGCAGGAAGTCCCACGCCCCCCAAACCCCCCCCACCCATATGCTGGAAGCCTGAGATTGTGCCATGCTCGATGACCATTTGTCAGCAAATCTTACAGAAAAGATACCCTCTGAGAAAACCCTATCAGATGTACTCCCAAAGGGATGACAACCTAATGGAGGAAATCCCTGAAGGAATATGAAAAGAGCAAGAAAAGGAGCTGGTGATGTCAAAAGAGACCAGCGTAACGCACTGTGAAAACTAACGAAGAAGAAAATGTATAGACCATATAGAAACTGGTGACAAAGTAAAGAATTGAGTAAACTTTCATATGCGAAAAGAAGATTGGCTATGAGTAGTGAATAGACTGCAGGCGAAGCCGCCATTATCTATAGAAACTGGACATCGGTGTCATAACTTTAGTAAGCTTAAACCCATGGAGAGAATACCAGAGAGCTGTGTTGCAGCAAAGAATTAGACGAGATCATGGAGGAGTCTGGAAGGGCTCTCTGGCCTGGTGTCAAAGTTGAAGCAGCCAAGACTGGTTATCTATTCTTGAAGGCAGTGAACGTGAGATGCTGAATCATTCCTCGTTAAGGTACAAACAAAGAACACCATGGGTACCACGTTTTATTCATTTAAGACAATTAAATACTGAAAAATGGAACAAATCGTGTTCTCGTGAGCCAAGGATGGAAATAGAGGCGGGCAAGGAGTTCGAGAACAACAGTAGTGCGTGCTCGCACTCCCTTATATTTGCAGAGACAAGAATACACTGCAAGGCCAAGTTCAAAGAAAATCTTCGTGGCAGAAGGCATGGGTGATGAAAGATGTTGGGCTAATCGGGTGGGGACGATCAGTCAAGTCCACATCCTGGCATCTGGGATATGAGCTTACATGCTGCTAGTGAGCTGAATGTTCCAGACGTGGCATGAGCGTGCAACCAATTGTAGAGGGCCATATAACGAAGGGCCTTATAGTTTGAGAGCCAATTATGTACCGTGCACTTAATAATGATGAAGATGACTTGCACTAGAGGTCGGGACAAGATGTCCACCTGACAGTAGAGACCCAATCACAACCCAACCCCTTATAGAAAGTATACTTAGATGTTCCCCTTGAGTGTATCACAATCCTCTGTAGGTTTCCCTTATTTGCCACGTAGTATGACGTCACGTTTGACGAATTTCTACTATATAAATGTGATTTATTTTTTTGGTATGATGCACCAAGAGCTCCTATGAAGTCTGTTGATGTCCTGAGTTGGTTCTGTTATTTGGTGTAAGAGTTGCTCTGCTTCCCATCCACTGCATGACACGCTACCCAAAGGGCCTTACGTTCAGTTTCTTTAAGAGAAACTTTCCTAACACCAAGCCCGTCCTGGGACATTAACAGTTAGATAAATAATTCTCATTTTATACAATTCATGGATTTTGGGAACCCACGATTTTTAAAATCTGATGGCATGAAAGAAAAACTGGTTGGACATGAGTGTTAGTTATATAAAGAGGATACTAGTTGGGAGCAAAAATAATGAGCAGGTTGTATGCATTCTAACCTGAAATTCTAAAATAAATATTTTTGCAAATCCCATATTATTCAATATTGTTATGATTAGGGTATTTATTGAGCATGCATCTAGCTTCAGGAAGCAACAGAGTGCTTTACAGGTCATTGGGGAAGAGCACAGTGAGGAAGGCAGAGCTACAAATGAGTGGGGAGCAAACAACGGTGGAGAGGGAGGGCGGGCAATTTGGTAGCATGGGATCTACAAGCAACCAGGGAAGGAAATATTTGGGGCAGATTGCCCAGTCTCAGGTTAGGCTGTGAGAGAAAAGTGTAAGTGAATCCAGGTGTTAAGGTGGAGCCATTCATTAAAGAGGAGGGCCTTGAACTCCTTCCTGAAATGTATAAGCGAATAGGCAAGTCTCATGTTTACAATGAGGAAGTTCCAGAGTCTGGAGGTGTGGACAGAGATGACCCATCTTCTGATTCATTCCTTCCTGCACAGGCAGTGTTCAAGTCTGCACATGTCTTTACTGCTGGTGGATTGTAAGCCTCCAAAGATGTGGAGCTTCTCAGCAAGGTAGCTTGGGTACTTGAGGTCGCCAGCCCTGTAGATGATGCAGCAGGATTTGAAGGTGATACGTGCTTGCAGCTCAATCCAGTGCAGTTCGATGACGTCGGGGTGATGTGGTCAGATTTGCAAACTTCTTTAAGTTACGCTACAGCATGTAGTACACATCTCGGGGGAGTGCCACGGTGGTCTCAGGAAGGCTTTCCAGAAGGGTATTCCCACCATGTAGGGTGTGGGAGAGCCAAGGCTTGGATATCAGATCAGACATTGTTTTCTGGGATGAAAGGCATGATTTTTCACAGAGGGAAAGTTGGTGCCACACCGTTTTTGTCTTTTTACTATGTGTTCTTTGAAGGAGACTTGTCTGGAAATGTAGAAACCGGGGCTCAGGTGGTTAGCAGGAATGTAAAGCCTTCATATTGGAGAATGAAGTCTGGGTGTTCAGTGTTGTTGGTCAGCAATAGGAATTTGGTCTTGGAGGGTTTGCACTTGAGGTAAGCATTAGACATTCAGGTCTGGATCAATGTGAGGCTGCACGGGAGCCTATGAATGTATTCTATAGAAGTTTCTTTATGTGGATCAGCGTGTCATCTGAATATTGATAAATGTTGATGTTGTGTGTAGTCAGGAGGGTTCAGAGTGGTTCTATGTAAAGGTTCAAGGTCAAGGGGAAGACGATGGATCCTTGCGGTACTCCACAGGTGATGAGTAGAGTTGGGGATTTGAAGGAATCCATTTGGATGACTTGTTGGCGGTTTCCATGGTAGCATTTGAACCAGTGAAGGACAGGCTTGTTGATCCCCATACGGCGATGCAGAATGTCACTGAGTGTCTGGTGGTCTACTGCATCAAATGCAGCTGGGAAGTCGAGGAAACCTGGGAGGCAGGGTGGTCATCGTTGATAAGGTTATGAGCATCGTAAATCATCTTGATGGTAGCCATGTCTGTGCTGCATCTTGGTCTGAAGCCAGATTGATAGGACTGAAGGAGGTTGTTGGCATCGATGTGTTGGAAGATTTACATGACTTCTGCTTTCTCAAGGATCTGAGAAAGATAGGCGATGAGATGATATTTGCTAAGGTGTTTGGGGTTAAGTGTTGTTTTTTTGAGAAGCGGGAACATGTGTCCGGTCTTTAGAGGTAAGGCGAACGTGTCTTGAGTGAGGGAGCTGTTGATGATTGCCAGACAATGGCAAATTGCTTCAGTCAGAAGGTTCTTGAGTACCGAGGCAGGGAGGATGTCGTCCACGTACGATGTAGTCTTTAGGAATGCTAGGGTGGCAGTGAGGTCTTCCATGGTAAGTGTGTTGAAAGTAGTCTTGGAAGTGGTGGATTTGCGAGATGGGTTGTGTGGTGTACTGTCAGATGTGGCGTTGGTGTGTATGTGCTGGTGGATCATTCTGATCATGCTGATGATGAAAGAGTTGATGACAGTGATTATTCGATGGAGTATGCTATTGGTGGGTAGGGAAAAGGGTTGGTGCAATGCTTAATGGCTTTGAAGAGGGCTCTGCTTTCATTGTTGGCCTTGGCTATGGTATTCTTTAGTAGTTGGCCTTGGCAGGAAGGCAGGATCGGATGGACTCCTGGATTGTCGGCAAGTATTTTCTTGTTTTCTGATGATTTTTTTGTTGAGGTTGAGTACTTAAGTGTGCCAGGGGGCAGAAAGTTTGGACCTGTGGGTGTGTTTCACCCCGCCATAGTGGTTGATGTTAGATGCACAGCTGGTGTTTTTCTTTGTTTGATGGGTTTTCGATAGGTGTACATAACGGATGTGGTGTGATTTATGACTATAGTCAAGCCAAATTGGAAAGCTGTGATGGAAGGTGGGCAGGGTGGTGATAATGAGGTTGAGGATATTAGCTTGTTTTGTTGTGTGAGGTTCTGAGTGTTGAGAAGCAGTGGAGATTTTCCTTCATTAATTTGGTTGCTTTGTTGCTAGGGATGCTGAAGTCGCTGAGGAAGATGCTAGTAGCATGCAATAGAGACACAGTGGTGACCAAGTCCATGAAGTCTCAGAGGAAGGAGGTTTTGGGCTTGGATAGTCTGTAGATGAGGTGGACTGTGACTGTCTGTTAAGTTACGGGGGGGTTATAGGTGGCAAGAGAGGTATTTGAAAGAGTTGATGTTGGCAACGTCCAGTTGGGTGCATGGCATTGATACCTTATGAATGATACCGAAAACTCCACCTATCTTGTTTGGATGGTCTCTTTGTAGAATACTTTAGGTGTTGGGGAGGAGGACATCAAAGATGTGGGTGGAGGTGGATGTCATCCAGGTCTCAGTAATGAAGATGGCATCCAAGACGTGTCTGGTGGTGAGGTTGGCGATGTCTGTCTTCTGCGTGGTTAGTTGCTGAGCGGATGTTGGCAAGCATTAGTGTTCGTACAGTGGTAGATGATGGACTGTCGATGGTATTGATGGGGATGCAGGTGAGTGGTGTAGTTGCAATGAATAGTGATGGTGGGTATGGGCTGTTCGATGAGAGGGTTGAAACACCTATTTGAGGGAGCTTACCTGATGTTTGAGGAGCAGGAGTTCAGCTCCTGGGTCCTTCTGCTCTGAACAAGTCCAAACAAGAATTGCCATTTTCTTCATTCATCTGTCCTTCACTTGCACAGGGCACAGAGCCTTGTAAGTACGGCAGCCTGATCAATGGTAGCTAAAAAAAGCTGGCAGTGGGATGGCACTATTCCTTTAAGGCAGTACCAAGAGTGAAGACATCTGATACATAAACTATATTGCAAAAACACATGTTATCCTGTACACCAGAGACTTTAGCACTAATGGCAGCTGATCAAATCTGATGATTAAAAGAATCAGACCCTCAACTTAGCATAAGCTAACAAACATAAGAAAAACACCCCCGCTAGTTAGGATTGGCTAAAAGAGGAATAGGGGTGGCTCAGATGAGCCTAAGGGGTGGGCCTATACTCTATATAACTAGCTGCAGAGGTCAGCAGTGATACATAGGTTGTAAAGCCAGCTTGCGGCCAATTTCACAGAGAAGTAAGTTAAGGGCCATGCTGGAGGCTTACCTATTTCACAAGCTGGTCTGCCTGGGTAAAAGAAAGCAAGCAGCCAATTCAGTGCATGGGACGTGACCGTAGTTCTGGCTGTGGGACTAGATTTGGCAGGTTGTCAATGTTTCCAAATTCTAATTTTTAATCCTTGCTTCACTCATTTGGATGCAAAACCTAATTACAAAACTGTTTTGGTAAGAAGAAGTAACTGCGTTTAAATGCCTTTGCTATGCAACATTAAATCTGCTCATGGGCCTAAAACCTGGCACTTTGTCATTTTCTGACAAATATTTTGAAAGCTAAAATAAGCTATTTTTACCCATTTTTGCAAAATATGTTTCTTTTTCATGTTTACACCATAAGAAGACACCATGATGTATTTTCGTCAGGTAAGCCTTTCAACTATAGATATGCCGGTGAAACACTGAGTTTGTCATGGTACAGAGTTTCAGCACAGTGCATAATAACAGCCTATTTCTATGGCCAGGAAAAGTGGATCCATTTAAAACTGAGGACGGAATAGAGAAATCCTTGAAAGGGAATTTAAAATACTTTACTTGTAATTTTCTAAACTCTGGCTCTAGATTACTTTTAGGGTGTTCTTAGTTATCTGCTCTGAGAAGCCATGGACATTTGATAGAGGGGTTTAACCTGTTCCAATTAATGGGTTTTACACTATGTGTAACCTCACCTGTCTGACACAAATTCAAACAGCACCACTATAGCGAGTATGATTTTATGTTGTGCTGTGCAAAACAAGAGGTGATCGCTGGAAGATTTGGAATGAATCCTAACCTCTGGCATTACTCTGGACGGTATTAAACAAATTGATCGAATCATTTGAACGAATGGTAGATTTGACCGAATTTGGTCACTGCGATTAGGTTGAATTTCTTTCGATCAATTTGGAACCGAAAATACCAAACATGAAGAGCAGTGGTTGAGGGGGATTTCCCCCAACCCCATGCTCGGTATCTTCAGCCTTGGGGTTGCGGGGATGTACCCTGCATCCATAACATTGGATACGGGGGACAAACATTGCTCAGGCACCCGTTTTTAATGAACGGTCAAAATGGGGGCCCAAACAGTTACACTGTGGGCAGTCCACCCGCAAACAAAATGTTCACGGGCATACAATCCACGTCCCTCTGGCCAACCCTCCAGCCCATCCATCTTCAGCCTGCTAAGCAATTACAGAAGGGGAAAGACCATATGCAAATCAGGCTTGGGCCTACCCCAAAAGGGGAAGGCCTGCCTGAACTGCTAGGTCACATCCCTTCTGCACGAGACCACGCACATCCCCGGACATGTTTTGGCCTCACTGGCAGTCATCAGTTTGGAGTAGCTTGGGTCTCTAGGCCCAGCAGGCTTGCGACCCACATCTGGCATACCCGTCCCACACAGGGTGAATTATGCAAAACAAAAGGGATGATGTCTGGAAGGTTTATGATTAATCCTAACCTCTGGCATTGCTCTGGGCAACCCTCGAAACCATTGTTCTTCATCTGCCAAACCATTACAGAAGGGGAAAGACCATATCCAAATCAGGCTTGGTCCCACCCCAAAAGTGGCCTTCCAGCCCGAACTACTAAGTCACATCCCTTCTGAATGAGACCACAAACATCCCCAGACATGTTTCGGCCTCATTGTGTGTCCTCAGTGAGGAGCAGCTTCTCCTAACAGTTTGATTTGGACTGCCCCTTTTAGGGTGGGATAATGCTTGATTTGCATATGGTTTTTCCCCTTCTGTAATGGCTTGACAGGCTGAAAACAATGGTCTGGAGTGTTGCCCAGAGCTGTGCCTGAGGTTATGATGAGTTAAAACCTTCCAGCCATCACCTTTTGGTTTTGCTTTATGTTGTGCACATACATCCACACTCTGATTGGTTTCTGGTTGCTATACCATTTTAGAAGGCTGAAAAATGTTTGTAGTCCATCTGTAGCATACCTATTGTTCCGAGTGCAACATGTCTTCAATGTCTCTATTGACTCGAATGATGACTCTTGAACCTGATTCTGCCCGCCATAATGTTGCTGTTATATTAATGTACCAGACGGTTGTATAAGAACTGCTGTCTTATTCTGTTATATAAACGATAAAAAAGAGTTTAAGAAAAATGATAACATTTTAGAAGTGAACAGACGAATGGGGTGCAACAACGCTATTTAACTACTTTATTGCTTTTATTTGGAAGTATTTGTTTGATTATACTTTTTTTAATGCTCATATACTATGTCTACAAGAGAATACATATATATAAATGTTAAAAGAGTGAAAGCATCAGTAATGTGTTTCCATTTATGAATATAAGAGGCACTATATTGCAAGTGTAATACTTGTTGGTTTAGTGATAAAACTGCACTAAAAAATATTGATAACATTTAATGTTTATCATACACAAAAGGGTAAAATAATTGATTCCTAGATACTCTACAGGTAGATCAAAGCCAATTTTGCTATCCAATCAATCGTAAGCCTGGCGTGAGCTCAGAGGTCGTGGTTTCTCTTACACTAAGCACAGAGCTCCAACTCTCACCAGACCCTTGTGTCTGGTACAGCACATTCTCTGCCACAAAGCCTGCCACAGCCTCATGTTGGAATTTAGACCTCCTTTGCGGCGTTTAGACTTTGGCATGCAGGGTGTAATGAAAATCATGAAATAAGGGTCATGTTGGTCAGAGATGCACCAAGCTTGACCACTTTGACAACTGTACTTTGATTAGGGAAGTGCCTCGCCTCAATATCCCTACATTTTAACTGTGTTTAGGGAATCCTTGTCCTTCTTTCTGTGCCCAGTCAATAAACCGAATGAGCTCAGTTCCTTGTTTATAGGCAACCAGAAATGTAACCCAGAACACTGGTGCCGTGGCCTGTGGGTAAATCTAGGGATTTCCTTGTAGTTTGGTGTTGTTGAAAGTATGGAAGGAATAAGGTATATACAGCCATGTGTAGAGCCCAGAAGCTAGACTGCCTTTGCCCTCATATTCTGCTCTGCTATCTTTTTAACGTAGATAGCCCCACATGATAGTCTAGTAGCACAACCCAAGAAATTAGATTCATTTGTTCTCCTGGGAATTGTCATGAACATATCTAAAAGTATTTGACTAGTACCACAAGTGGGGGGGAGTGGGTGGGTAGCATGAGGGTTGGAGTCCTTTGTCTTTGAATGTTACTGTACTAACCGTCTTCCCTAAATTGTTCTTCATGTCCTCAGCAGTGTCCCTCAACTCTTGGATATGGAATTGATGCTGTTTCTTCTCTGGCTGATTACCATGTTCCTGTTTTCGAGCCAAAGATTAGATGCCTCTGCTGAACCAGTTCTTTTGGACAAGCCATTTGTTACTGTATGGAATGCTCCTACCCAACAATGCTGGGAGAAATACCAAGTGGAGCTTGACCTGAGTGTCTTTGATATTGTGATCAACCCAAATCAGTCTTTCATTGGCCAAGAAATGACCATCTTCTACAGCACACAACTTGGTTACTATCCATACTACACAGACAATGGCACTGCAATCAATGGTGGTGTCCCCCAAAATGCCAGCTTGAAGGACCATCTCCTGAAAGTCAAGAAAGATGTTGAGACAGTTATCCTAAATTCTACATTCAGTGGCCTGTCGGTGGTGGATTGGGAGGCCTGGCGGCCTCTTTGGGCTCGCAACTGGGACAAGATGAAGATCTATACAGATCGGTCGATCGAATTAATTGCAAAGTTGCACCCAGATTGGCCACATGATCGTGTTGT
This sequence comes from Ambystoma mexicanum, assembly GCF_040938575.1. Lineage (NCBI taxonomy): Eukaryota > Metazoa > Chordata > Amphibia > Caudata > Ambystomatidae > Ambystoma > Ambystoma mexicanum. Next base: position 601,714,453 of record NC_090923.1, read on the forward strand.
GAAAGAAGCCCAACAGGAATTTGAGAATGCAGGACGGGCCTTCATGAAACAGACTTTGGCACTTTGCCAAGAGATGAGGCCAAGTGGCTTTTGGGGTTTCTATGGTTTCCCTTCTTGTTACAACTTTGAGTACAAGAACTCAACATTTAACTATACAGGGCAGTGCCCAGAGATCGCCATCAAGAGAAATGACCAACTCAGCTGGCTTTGGAACCAAAGCCAAATTCTATACCCAGAGATCTACTTGGATAAGGATCTCAAATTATCCCAAAAAACTCAGAAATTTGTTGCACACCGAGTGCAAGAGGCTTTACGAGTGGGAGCACTGGTACCCAATGGGACGCTTCCCGTCTTGCCATATGCACGCATTGTGTACGCGTACACTATGGACTTCCTTGCAGAGGTAAGATATATGTTCTTGGCCCCTATAGATAGGTTATGGTTCTATATTTTTGCTCAAGCATCTTGCCAGATCTTACATAGGCACTAGCAATGACAGATAAGGAGGAGTGAAGGGGACAAGGACATGCTGGTGGGACATTACCTAGCAGTAAATTATATGAAAACTTCCACAAAATATATGCTTACAAATGTGTGTGGTCTAGTGTTCGAGATAGTAGACAGTGTCCTAAGGGTTTGGTATGTCACCATTAGTGCTTGCATGGCATCGAGGAGCGAGGCGAGAGTTAGTGTTGGATATTCTTGCTGAAGAAGATAGTATTTTAGAGCTCTTTTGAAACCGGTGTGCGAGCACCGAGGTGACAATATGCTTTATCTACCCTGGGTTGCTACCCATGGTAGAGTGCTCAATCTTGCATTTCATACACCATGAACCTGCAACACTTGTGGCCTCTGTGTAGACATGCAGCAAACGTGTTTCAGAGGCTGGAAACTGAAAATAATAGAAATAGGCACTGGGCATGTAAAAGGAGAAATGTAGAATACACGCTCTGCAAAATGGGACACTCCAGCTTAATACGGGAACGTTTGTCACTGTAGTATGGGCAGTGGCCACCCCTGTGCCATTTTGAAAGAGACCGCTGTTCACTTTCAGCTGCCCTGATTACATGTAAACCAACCAGGCATTTCATTTCTCCTGAAGGTCAAGAAACTTTGAAGAAGACATTATATGGCAATAGAGCCCAGGTTGTTGTAGCCACGCCTGGCTACACAATCTAAGCCTTTTAAACAAAGGCACAGGAGGGTGGTTCAGTTTCCATTCTACAATAACAAACTAAGGCACTCTTGACACATTATGAGAGCTGCATAACAAACCAACTGGGGTTTATCAAATATCCTCCCATCAATACTGTTAATTTTTCAAAGGAAAAGTATTTCCAGGCCAGGGAGGGGGGGCTTCTCAAATGGGGTCCAGATTGAACCGATTGAAGACGGGCACAATAAATCATTCTTCCCTTCCATCACGCAGCCCTGCTCGGGTAAGGAAAAAGGGTGAGCAATGTGCTGTTGTCCCATCACCTTGGTCACATACACAAATCACTGGTCATCGCTGGAGAGAAAATAAGTATTCAGCCAATGCTCACAGCCATAAGGGACAAGGATCCTTCCAGTATCGCTACTGAACTGTTAATACACACTGGCAAAGCCAATACACTTGGCCATTGTAATTGTTTATTGCATTTTACATGAGACTTGGGTCTTGCGTCCTGAGTAATTACTTTAAACATTTCAAAATTACTTTAAAACGAATGTTTGAAGACACAACCATTAGTAACTGACAGAGTAAAAATACTTTCTTTCAGCGTGTTTTCACTGTGTCTATTTCTGTTGGCATTGAACATGCTTGTGTTTAGTGTCTGCCTACAATACATCTACTGGACTTTCAAAAATTAACAACACAAAACAATAACAATAAAACATCTTTCGACTAAACATGTCAAGTAAAAAAGAGTAGGATTATTGCTGTTTTTTCTCTCATCCTGAATGGAATATTAGAAGTAATGTCCGTCTACAAAATATACTTTGGATGTTTCAATTGTGCACTCACAGCTTGAAGGAACATCAACAAAAACTACGTGACATGGCGACCTCTCCATCACTACCTCCGAGATGCTGGTAGGACTGAACCAAAACCAGTCGCACGTCAGGGTTTGTCGTTGCTAAGAGATGTTAGCCCAGCTCCTTCTTGTAGGCTAGGAGAGCCTGATTGGCTTAAAACCCATGGATACTGCGAGCTACTTTTGAGTAATCCTGGCCAACAGGTGACATACACATCAGTGTGGCATCACCTCTTGGGAAACAGTCGGACACATCCAGAAGACGTGTAAAACATAATGGGTAATATATAGTCGCCAACAACGTATAGTTTGCGTCTCTTGTGCTTTTAGCCCCCGCCCATCAAATCTTATTTCCATCCCGGACATGTCATACTGTACAATTTGCTTGGTGGCTCTTAAGGTCGATAGGGCTGAGAGTGATGAAGCCACATGCAATCTATTATTTACCCCAGTCTTCCCCACGCCCAGCTTTAGTTTTTGGGGATGGACCTGTAGCACTCCATTTCACCCAAACCCGATTCCCCAATAAAACCAGTTCTTCGTTATGGCTGCTGGGCCAAAGTAGATAATTGTATGTTGCAGTGTGTGCAACACGTGCCCTTGCTTGTGTACATTGCACTGTATTTCTGTTTGTTTGGGCTGTGCCGCCTGTAAGCCGAACCTATTGCATTAGAGTACAGATAGGGAGAAATGGCACATGAGGAGGGACACACAGTTTGTAGGTGTAGTTTGGTTATTTGCCCACCCGTGGCTATAATTATAATTGTTCTTTTATGACACGCTTAATACTGGAGACCAGTTTCTAAGCGTCAGACCGGTTTTCAAACCTGTGTTGATATGAGTTGTCTTGCTTCCAAGACAAATGCGTTGCCCCTGAGCTATCCTCCCTCCCTAATCCCTATGGCCGTTCCCAGGGAAGGAATTGTGCCAGAACAAGACAGATCTGCCCTTTGGCAAAAACTGTCCTGTCAGAGCTCCGTTCCGTGTAGACCCGAGGCGCAAATCCCCCCCAAGTTCAGAAAGCGCTTTTCCCTGACTGCCACGGGTCTCCTGACCGGTGTGTCTCAGACACACCATTTAGGAGACTTGCAGCACAGAGCTTCCTCAACTTGAGGGGGGTTTATGGCACATATTGACACTGAGCTGCACGCATAGAGACACAATGTTCTTATGCATGCAACTGAGCAGCGAAATGCAACTTCACAGACTGCATCTAAAAGTCGTCCTTTTCTCAATAACCCAAACTCCAACGATGGAAACCATCCAAAGCTGTATATATGTCTCATGGTATGCACACATTTTACTGTTATGGTGACTATTCTGACAGATGAAATGAGTATTGTACCAAGTGTGCATTGCATGCTGAGAAAGAATGCATGTTTGAATTTCTATCACAGACATGTTTGTTACATTGCTGGTCATTCTTATGTTTCCAAAATGCCCTCCAGCATCCTATAGTCAGAGCATTTACATTATGTGCCACTTAGCTCCACCCCTCAGTCCCGCCCACACCACTGATAACACTCCTCCAAACCCACCAGAAAGGGGTGGGAGATCCCACAGTAAATTCTGTCAATTTCCAGCAGTGGCCTTTCCCACCCAGTTCCTGCCCCTCCATGCCCAAAACACCTCCCCACGGGAATGCTTTGAGGTTGCATTAATCAAGTCTTAACACCAAACTTTGCAGTCAAGGGCCTACCAGTGTTTTTTCAAAGCAGTCTTCTGTCAGGTAATGACCTATTTGGAGCTGTAAAACCACTACTGGTGTAATAGAAATGTCTTAACCAGGTCTGCCTTCAAGGTCTGCCTTCAGCCACTTGATATATAAACACCCTGCACGTCCTTGACTGATGTGTTAAAAAACAGCATTGGCAAAGCAAACAGTAAAAGTACAGGGTATTTGCCAGGCAATGTTATTAGATGCCTAGCTACCCACACCATTTTGAATCTGCTCTCATCAATGGCCAGTTAATACCACTACAGCAGTGCCTGACGAGTGACTTTCCCATACCTACAGAAAAGCACAAACTGTTGGCATTGCTAATCCTTGTTTATTTGTGGTGGTCTCCTAGTGGATAGACGGTTACAGCACAGCTAGGAATAACTCTCCACACCATCATTTCCGAACACAAGGTTTCCTTAACTTTCATAGCGGGTTACTCCAGAGTGTTAGGAGAAAATGAGGTACTCCAGGGATGTAGAAGAAAAGAGGAAAAGAGGGTCGGGCACTCCAGGATTTTAGGGAGGAGGTGTGAGAGTGGAAGACCGTATCTTCCAGTGAAGCAGATGTAACAACAGGTTGGCCTACACCTACACTAAAAAAGGCAGGGGCTTGGAGGGCACAGCTGGTGGCATTGGTGGGTCGTGTAAAGTTCCAGACTGACAGGTAGACCTGCAGCATAGCTAAAAAATGCACTAAATGCTAATATGTAGAAAATGTAAAAGTCCAATTTATTCCGTAACATTAAAAGCAGCTAGAGACTGTGTCCAAAATCAGCCAATGTGCTCAGGAGGGAGCCGGGATTATAACTCTTACAACAACAAAACATGTATTGTCGTCTGGCCCACAGAGCAAGGGTGTGTGTGAAAGAGCAATGGCTCTATAGAAAGAGAAGGTACGTGGATGTGTATTGCTGGGAGTATGATAATAAGTCCAGGGTGGGTAACACCCAATAAATATGGAGGAGCTGAGAGGTAAGAAAAATGCAGGCGATACAGAATGTTGGAGAGCAGGGACTGAAGGAATGTGTGCCAGCGAGAGAGGGGTTTGTAGGAGAGAGCGGGTGGCTAGAATGTATGTATGTGTGTGAGAGAGAGGGTGTGTAGGAAAGAGGGTGTGATGGGCACAGAGGGACGGAGCAAAAGAGAGAGATGCTCATAGAGAAAGAGCGAGGGCGTGGTAGGGAGAGCGGGCGAGATGGGAATGGGGACGATTGGGTGATGTGATGCGATGGGGTAATGTGTGTTTGGGCAGTAATGGGGTGTGATGGTGGGAGAAAGTGCATGCAAAAGTATTTGACAAAAGTGTGCAATGGTCCGGCGCGCGGTACAAATAAAGAAACTAAACTAAACTAAACTAAAGCCTGGCGCAAGAGAGCATCTGTGCAAGGCTGGTGAAACAGCAATGTGCATAAATCTGTGTACAATGAAATAAGCACACTGGAGGGCTGGGAGTATAGTTTAGGGGCATTGTGCTCGTCTTGAACACAAGACTGTGCCGGGAAGCACAGGTTTGATACCTCTTATGCTGTTGCTGGCCACGGACTGCAGAGTACTGGGTGCACATACAAACAACTCGGAACTGCGAGGAGCCAGGAATGTGATGCGGAAACGGGGGGCTCATGATATTGGGCATAAACCTTTATTGAAACAAAAGGGGTTGAAAAATGCCTCTGTCCTCACTCTACGAGGTATTTCCCTACCTAAAACCAAAACTAAGTGTCTGTTCGATGTCAAGATGTGCAAAGCAAAATGTCCTGTGTCTGGAGTACTATTCTAAAAATCAACTTAAAACAAGGTTAGAAGGGATAGTGTACAAAATGTTCAAAAAAAGGAAATGCGCAACTCCAACATTAAAGTTCCAGAAGGATAAAGGTCAGAGTTCTAGAGGATGGTTCCCTTCTGCTGGATTTCTGTTCACTCTGCTTTATACTTTTATGGATATCAGTTCCTTGAGGTTTCTTTTATCAACAACGCAACTGGTACGCAAAACAACTTGGCTGTTAGTCTGAATCTTGGTAGGATGCCAGGTGTACTCTCCTGCCAGGTTTCTTCTCCTCTTTAATGTAACCAGCACAATATTTTGCTACTCCTGATATATCCTTACCAGGACTTCCTCATATGATGTACTTTATACACTGTACGACCTGACCTTGCCTGGTATACTCTCTTGCAAGGGATTTCTCATGCTAACACACTAGCAACTTGAATCTGACTGGTATACTCTCCTGCAGGATTTTCTCATAGGTACACTGCGCACACTTGCAAACTTGACAGTCTCGTATATTAATTTCTGTCTCTTTAAGACATATTGGGTCTCTCGTTCTTTCTCCATATGGTTCCATTACTTTTGTTTGCCTTCGGTAGGTTTACAAAAGGGCCCCAGTGTCCCTTCTTCCCTTGGGTGGACTCACCGGCTCTCTGTGGCAAGCATTGGTTCTCCTGCTGCAAGACTGCAGTGGCTCTTCAGCATCCCACTTCCTTTCTCCGGGTTCGCTGCCTCTGCTCCATGGCTTGTGGCTCGAGCTTGCCTGCTCCTGGGTTTCTCCAGGCTCAAGCAGCCAGCAGACTGCCTTTCAGTACCTAGGTATGCCGGAAAGCCATCTTCTCACGTCCTCGCAGCATACCATCGCCTGCAGCCTGCTCTCCTGCCTCTTCTGGGAGCCGGTTGGCTCCATGGATCTCGCACCAGCCCAACGGTCCCTGAGTTGGGACAGAGCGGATTAGACTTATGTCCCGGCATCAACTATGAGCAGCTTGTGCTCTTGGCCTTAATCAATCTTCATTACTTGGCAAAGCTTCCTCGTTACAGTACTTTTGTATTCAGGGAAAGGAGAGTCAGTTCTTGATGACTGGTATACAGAGTCTGGGAAAGTATTCTCAGTAGTCTTGAAAGGTGGGTGAGGAGAGTTATGACAATATGCCATTAAGGCATGGTGAATGGGGCAGGCATACCTAAAAGAAAAGAGGTCTCGTCCGATTATTTTGTGTCATTCCCCTGAGGGTTGCCTTCCCCCATGTGATCCTCCCTCCTATATCTGCCCACAGTTCAGGATCAGGTAGTGGCTGCGGTCCCCTGGCCACATGGGGAGAGGCCACAACTGTACAAGCAGATTCATCGCAGTACACAGTGTTTTACTTTTGGGGTCCGCTCGTGCTGAGAAGTGCGCACATAGCGTGACACCTCATTTATTGAAGAATGTGCTGACATGCTCTGCACCATTTTTCTTAAAGGCACAGAACACTTTTTTCAAAACAATAAACAAACTCCCATTATTCCCAGGAGGCTAGTCCTCAACTGTTCATAACAATTCCATCACCCATCCAGTACATAATTTATTAGATAGCCAGATGGACTTCTGGAAGCTCAAATGGGAGATCTTCTGTTTCCTTCCTGATTTCTCGGAGCACCAATGTCTGGCCGTGCCTCTCTTCCACACTCCTCTTCTTCCTTAGATGCAGTTGGTTCCAACATGACATCACTGTCACTTGCACCATCTTCATCACCCTGGTGACAATCCATCCCCGTGGTCAATACACTTTCTCTCCTCCCCGGGTTATCTCCCTACAGCTCTTAAAACAGTTTTCCAGCCTTTGAAAAAAAGAAAATTCCTGGTGTCCTGGCCATCAGATACGGTGACCATAGACCTTTTTTCCCTACTACCTGGAACGGATGTGGTGTATGTGTCGGTGGGACGTCAGGATCGTACCAACACTGAATCACTGATCACCAATGGATGATCTTGCAGCCTCCACCTCTTGATTTCTTTGTCATTTGCTCTCCAGTGCTCCTCCCCTACCAGCTCGTCATCAGTTCTCTGTGGACTCAGTGATGTGTGGTTAGGAATCGAGCCCCCCCCCTCATGCCTCTCTGAAATAGACCCTCTGTTGGGGGAACTCCCGTGAAACAGTGCAGGGTGAAACGATGATACAATGTTTGATGAATGCATTCACCCTGGACACTGGCAATACAAAATACTTCATTCAAAGTACTCGTAAAGCGTTCTGTTTCACCATTGGTCTTTCGCCACAACAGAGTAATCTTCCGGTGATGAATGTCACAAGCCTCTATGTACCTCCGGAAACCTTCACCCTGAAATGGTGGCCCATTGTCTGAAAAAACTTTGCTGCGGTACCCGTGTGTGGCAAAAATCTTCTGCATTGCTGGAAGCACATCTGCCAACCTGGCGGATGCCACAAACTCCAGCGTGACCACTGAGTGTGACCAAAAAAAGGTAATTTCTGCTCGTGCACCCAAAGTCAATGTGCAGCTTGTCCCAGGGCTTGCAGCTTCTCTCCATGGACTGGATTACTGGGGATCTCTGTTCCGGCGAGGCCGCATGGCATCATACACAGGATCTCAGTCATCAACCAGTTCCTCCAGTCCTGGGAACCATCATTTCTGACATATTCAGGCTTTTGTTTTGGCTGTCCCTTGAGGCCCATGATGAGCCAATTAAATCATTTTAGGGACTAGTCTGGTTGGATTTGCCAATGCGCGATCCTCGTAGGAACAGACCATCAGCAACAAAACTTAGCTCATACTTTTCTTCCCACAGCTGATCCTGTGTCGTTTTTGCTCTTTGAGTTCTTTTATCCAGGTGTGTCAATTCCCGCTTCCATTCACCACTTGTGATTGCTCTTTGCATGGTCTGAAAGCCTTCGTCTTGCCCGGCTCTTCTTTCATCTCCTCAATCGACATAGACTTGGGGACTGCATCTTCTGTCACCAGACAAACATAATCTTCCATCCCACCTTCCTCCTCTGATAATCTTGAGCCAATTGAGGAAGGGTGCCTGTACAGATATTCTGCTGCGTTGCCACCTCCAAGATGTAAATGAGTCACATTACACTGCAGAAGAGGTACTTCTCAATCCGCGCTGAGTCTTGACGAAGACCCTAACATTATTGGGATGAGGGTCTTGTGATCGGTAATTCCAGAAATGGGTTTACCATATACATTTAGGTGATGAATACCTCTGCTCCATGGCAGACAGCGCTCTGCTTGCATACACCACAGGGTTCACCACTCCCTGTTTATCTTCCTGTAGCAATACCACCAGCATGCCAGGCGGACTGGCATCCACCACCAGTCCGATTTACGTCCCAGGTCAAAAAATAGCAAAGTGCTCTCAGCAGTGAGTGCCATCTTGATCTGGCAGAATGTGGTGTCCTTTGTCAGAGATCATATGGGCGTAGACAGAGTTTCCAGGTGTTTTTATAAAGTGCCCATAGTACGTGCCCCAAGAAGCTCCTCATCTCTGATACTCTAGCTAGGGCTTATGAATGCCCAACACTTTTCTGGGATCAGCCGAAATTCCCTCTTTTTGAAAAATGTATCCAAAGAATTGTATTTTCTTTGGGAGAACGACACATTTTTTGGTGTGGCGAGTGAGCCCCAATGATTAGACACGTTCCAACACCTTCTCCCGGTGATCCAGATACTCCCCTTCGCTTTTAGAAAATATCAGTATATTTGCACTGATATTAATTGCACCTGGGATGTCTGCAAGTGCACCCTTCACAGCATCCTGGAACACTTCTGCTGCAGATGAGACGCCGAAATTCACTCTCTTATAGCGATACAATCCCTTGTGAGTTGTAAAGATGGCAATATACCTGGAGTCACAGTGTAGGACCAGTTGGTGATATCCGACCATTAGATCCAGTTTTGAGCAGAAAGGAGCCCCCTGCAGATCAGACACCACATCATCAATATTTTGCGATATGTGTCGTTCCTTTTTTATAGCTGTATTAGGTAGGTGCACATCCACTCATATTCTGACTGAGTTTGGTTGCTTGGGTTTTTGGGAAACTACAATGAGGGACACCTATGGTGTTGGACCCTCCACTCTCCGAATAATTTCCAGTTTCACTAGTTCCTCTATTTCAACTTCAACTTGTTCTTGAAGATGAAACAGCACCCTCCTGTGCTTAAGGGCCTTGGGTTGGACCATTTTGTCGATATGTAAGTGAATAGGACCACCCTTCATTCGCCCTATTCTAGTGAATAAAGAGTCAAATCTTTGTACCGGTGAGTCGATGTCCTCAGCGTACAAGCCAAATACTAAGTTCACAGTCCTTAGTGCTTCCGCAGCCACGCACCCAAGCAAAGTCTCTTTGCTGACTGCGTTGACATGGAACAGTGCCTTAATTAGTTACACAGACACCATCCAGAGGCAGCGGCTTTGTTCCTCCAAATCTGAAGATCCAAACTTGTGTGGGAGACAGCAGAGAGGGGGGGGGTCACAATAATTTGTAGTGAGATGCTGCAATGTCATTCACTGATGCCCTTGTATCTATTAGTACAGGGGTGTCTATACTTTGTATTCATACTGTGCATCTCTGTTAACGCTTCCTTTTTCTTCCTGCCCGCAGCACGGAAGATGAACTTCATCATCCCTTCCCCAGGCGGCTCTTGCTCTTGCTCTGCTGGGTCCACCTGTGGGACCCTTTCTTTTGCTTCTGAAACTGTGGCCTCGGTTTTGCCTTTCCTCTCGGTTGCATGGAAGGTACCTGGGCACGACATACTCTCGCAAAGTGATTTTGCATGCCACACCTGCCACATGTGTCCTTTTGCCAGGCACTCACCCGAGTGAGGTAGGTCTGCATTGTGCAAAGATTTTCGGAGCCTCAGTGTGTTTCTCACTTTATTCATTCTGCCTTTTTTAAATGGCTTTTCTGACTGTTTTCTTAGAGCAGAGGCATCTTCAATCTTGATGGCTTTCATGGGGACATATATTTTTGGATGCATGCACGTCCGCAAGCTCGTGCAACCTCCCTAGTTCCAACATGCGAGCCAAAGTGATACCCGGCTCATGAAGTATTTGCTTCCTCAACTTGACTGCAAAGCAGCCCTGAATGAACTGCACGAACGTCATCCTCCTCATTTAACAGCACACATGTGAATACCAGTTGTCAAAGTCTGGCATGGAATGCATCCAGCGTCTCTTCTTCCCTTTGCTTAGCAGCCCGAGGATGAATCTTTCATAGTCCAGGTTGACCATAGGGCTATCATATGTACTCGGTGCCACCATTTCAGCAGCATACGAGGGATCAGCTGGGCGCAGTGTGGACAGACGGACCTGCAAAGTATAACAGGGTTAATTTCTTTGAATTGTCATTCAGCGCTCTCGTGGCATCAAAATACATTTCTAGTCTTTCCACCCATATGGGCCATCTTGGACCTAGGCTCGACGGTTTTCCTTTGATATCAAAATCCACCAGATCCCTGCATCCCATGCCCCATCAGCCATGCGTTCCTCTTAAAGTGGGATAGTCTTGTTTTCACCAGACTTGGCCTGCACCCAAATGAGGTTTCTAGTTCTTCATTTTTGTTGTTGTGTTTTTTTTCCTGCAGGGCATCACCCGACATGAATGAGCTGCTTCAGAGGCACGCAAGCACTCCCACATGGTGCCGCAATTTCATAGCAGTCCTGCCCAGCTCATGAATGCTCACCCCTTATTTGGTGAATGTGATATCCCTCGGTGCTTGTTTTCATCCGGCAACACACAAGAGTTGTTCAGCCCACTGTGTTAAGCCGACACCATGCCGCAGGGTCCGCAGACCACCTCCTCGTCAGTTTTGGTGCCGTGGCTGGCACACGGCTGCAGGGCAGGGCGCTTCAAGCACACACACACAACTCGGGACACAATGTTTTACTTTCGGGGTCCGCTAGTGCTCTGAAGTGCAGCGCACGCAGCTTGACGCCCCATGTATTGAATAACGTGCTGACGTGTTCCGCACCGGCGTTCTTGAAGGCACATAACAATAGCCAGTCCCCCAGCCCCCCACTTAGAGGCCGGAGTCCGGCATGAAGCATGTTTTTAAGAAGTCACATAGGGGGTGGTTGTACTGGCAAGAGCGAGAGGCATTGTGAAAGGGGGCAACAAAGCAAAGAAGTGCAGCTAAAAATGAGCCAGGTGATGGTGGCAAGAAACATGCGACGATCAGAGGCACATTGGGTCAGATTAGCAAAGGGGATGCGGAATTGGTGCCCTGGAGGGGGAGAGGAGCAGAGGCGACAAGAGAAAGAGGGGCGGGGGGGTACGGCGGGCACAAGTAGAATGGTTGTTGGTAGGTGCAGCGTTGACAGTCCAAGTCCCGGGGTGATTTCAAGAGAGGGGTGCGCGTGATGAAGTATTCGAGAGAGAGCCTGAAAGTGGCACAGGGGAGGTAGAATGTGTATGCCAGGGTGTGTGAGAGAGAGAAGAGTGCAGATTTAAGGATGCGAGAGATTGTGTGCAAGGTCAGTGTGTAAATAGTGTGCATGAAGTTATGGGTGAAGGAGGCACATGAATGCGCTGGACTGGCAAGGCAAAGGGGAGAGGCACCTTAAAAGGAAGGGAGGACGTGGCAAGGGGCAAATGAGTTAAAGGAGGCACATTAGGTAAGATTGGGAAGGGAAGGGGCATGGTAACGGAGGCCGTAACAAATCAGGGCACCTAAAATAGGAAGGTAGGGCAGTTAGGCGAATGGGGGTGAAAAGAGGTACATGGGGCAAATGAGCCACAGGCATTGGACTGGGAAGCTGTGAAGAGAGATGGGGCAAAAAAGGAAGTGGACGTACAAATGAGTACGTGGGGTGCGAAAAGCAACAGGCGTGTGGCTGGAAGCATACAGGGATCAGAACCACATTGGGGGTCGGAAAAGGAGACGGCAGGACAACAGGTAACGAAGAAGCGACGGAAATGGGCAGCAACATATATGATGGTTGTTGGGAAAACAAGGAAGGTGGGGGCCAAGAGTAGTCGGAGGTGACGGGAGGCATACTTGGAGGTTGTTGGACTGGCAATGGGGTGAGACATGCGAATGGGCCCAAAAACTCGGGCAACCGGAGGGATGGAGTGGGTGTCTAGAAGTACCCAGGGAAAGGGCATAGGATAGGAAATTTGGATACTCTAGTAGAGGCACACGTAATGGGGGGCCAACAAAGAGGCACAGTGTGTAACGCAATGACTGCCGCTATGCAGGAGAACAGGGCTATGTAGTGGTGAAACGCCTACTCAGGCCTACAACCTACAATTACTACTAAACCAACAGTGATCCAAATCATAAAGGGGAACAAGGCACAACCTGAACTGTATACCTCCAGTGCTTCTTTTGGTAACGTTGGCCAAGGGTAGGCTATACTCTTCAGAAGAGAATGTGAACTTGTAACAGTAGCCACACAAACATCATTATTACAATGAATCCCAAATAAAAGAATACCCAATCAAAGTACTATGAAAAAGGCATATAATGAAAATTGAACAAATGTGGACCAGAGAAGACTACTGCAAATGCCTTTTTTTCTTCCATTTGTGGCACAACAAGGCTGGGAGAATAGTTCTGGGGAGACGCGTTTGTCTTGGAAACAAGACAATGCAGAGCAACACAGTTTGGAATCCTGGTCCTGTGCTAAGAGACTGGTCTCTGGTATTAAGCGTGTTATAAAATATTAATTGAGGAACAGGGTCAAGCCAGGCTGCAAGGTGCTTTCTGAGACAGTGCTTTGCTACTGGGTTGGTGAGCTGGGAGACTGAGTCCAATGTATAGAGTGGTTCACAAGCAGTGCCGGTACCCGGCACGAAGAAGCTTTGGATAGTCGGGCGATATCTGGGTTGGTTTAGCTCCCAAGCAGTTCCATGCAGGGATCAGGGCCCAGAGCTGTTATTTGAACTCTGGGTTTCTGGGAGGCCCCCTCTTTTCTTTCTGCACCTCCCAGTCACGAGGGTGTAGAACATATTTGCAGGGTTCTGCCACCACCAGTAGAGTCCTGGGCACTATTGTCTCATTTGAAGTAGGCCTGGTCCAGCCAGCCGTTCACCCCAAATGTGTCCGTGGGATGGGTAGGGAGCAGAGCTTGCCTCTGTCTTGGAGTCTTCTATCTTCACCCCCAGGGCAGAGGACTTTTGAATAGACTGGATTCTCAAAAGAGTTCTAGTGAATTCTTCTTCTGAGAGTTCAAAGATGAATCAACAAGGGGAGGTTCCCCCCGCCCCGCTTTCTATGGGTAGAATGCAACAGCTGATTGTCACAAAGCGGCCCAATCCAGGCTATTGCAAAAAGTATCCTTTGCCCTCTGATGTCATACCCAGTGTTCTCTGCAGGAAGTGGAGAGCGGAGCAGGAATTTTGGGGGTGGCTTGCAAATCCAAGAAAGTGGAAACCCTCATGTGACTGTACCTCTGTCCTAGGCTACACTAACTTCACCGTTTGCTCTGTCTGCGAAACTTGAAGGACTTGGTAATCATCCCCGTGGAGTTGACTATAGTATCTTGGCAGGCATGTCTTTGAAGTGAGATCCCAGCCCAGCCCCTTAGAGGATTTCCTGTCCTTGGACATGGGGTGACATTCCTTTAACAGAAGCATCGAAAGGTAAGGGTGCTGATCTCCAACCAGAGGATGACTGGGTGGGGTCCAGGACAAACAAATCTGAATTAACACAGTCCTGCCATGTAGAAGCCACTGATCCAGGCTGACCAATAACACCAAATTGCTTTATGCCTTTATAATTGTGTGATCTCAGGTACCACCATTCCAAACCAGACGGGGCTTATCTTAATAGTTCTTTCACCTGTCACTTTTCAGACTTTACAATTTTGGAGGAAGGGGAGTTTTTATCTAAAAAGGCCATCTCCTCGTCTGTTTGGAATTTGACCCCAGCCAGTGTATTCCAGAATGCACATGTGACCGCTAACCCTGCCCTGCTGTCATTGCAGGCAGGGGCTGGAAAAGTCAGGAGGCAGTTCCAGCTGAGTTACATGGTTGCACTATGCTTTTAGCAGGGAGCACTTTATGTTCTTTTAGGGCAGAATTGCCAGCACCATCGTATGTAAGAAAAAATCAAAAATGGTCCAGCTACACCGACCTCAAAAATGGCCATTCCGTTGTAGGGAGTACAAAAAGTAGGTGGGGCGGTGGCATGCAGGTTAAAGTGAAGAATAGTTCAATCTTAGACATCGATTGAGACCTCCTCCTCTTGCTGGGCCTGGCACCCTCCTCAGATTTGTAGCACCCCACATCTGCTTGACCTCAGCCGTGCTGTCTGCCTTTGCGGCGTAAGTCACAGGAAGGCGGGCCTTTGGGGAAATGGCCTGCCTGCCACTCTCCTCAAGTTTGAATGTTGTGCCGAGGGGCACGGTCAGGGTGCTACCGAGTGAGCACCTTCTTTCAGCTGAACCCCTGATTGGTCCGCATCTAGTATAACAATCCATAATGGGTTGATATGGCGGAAAACGCATATAATTACAAATTGGATTTTAGCCAATGCATGTCGCGGGTGTTGGCAGGTCCCACGCCGTCCACGTATCCTGCTTCGCAACACTCCTTATTTCTTTGTTCTGTTAGCATTGTTTTGGCCTACGGGTGGTGCAGGTGTCGCCATACGCAAACCAGAAATAAGTACGGTATGGCTGACGCTGCTTTCCTTCATAACAGTATGCGTCTCTTATGGGTGCACATGCGGAGAGTGTTCTTACCTTGTGTCGCCTAGCCACTTGAATTATTAACAGCGTAGGGACCTGCTTTAGATTTAAAAATCCCATTGTCAGGAAAACAAGGCCTGGTAGGTCTCTACTGCAGGTCTTTTGTGCCACAGTAGTTTTTCAACAGGTAATGTGTGTACATGAACTCGGTATGGCACATTCAGGCATGGGCTAACATGCTATGGCAAATGAACTGATAGAAGGTTTTCTGTGCAGGGCAGTGAATTGGTCGACATTCTGTGGCACGTGAAATGTCGAAAAGCTTTTTTTTAAGAGTATCCAATGGGCACAACGTCTGTGAAAAACTAAGCTTTTTCTGGCAAGCTCATTAAATGACGGGCAGGCCTTTTTTGGCAGATTATTAACTGAAGAGAAGGAATTCTCTAGCATGTGACCTGGTGGGCAGGCATTCTCAGGCACGTTTGAAATGATGTGGAGCACTCCTGGGCAATTAAGACTTCTTGTAGAGTAAATGATATGCACGTAAGCCCTGCAGAGAAATTGATGGCCAGGCAATCTATGGTGGTCGACCCCTTTATTCTGTGTGACTCATTGGAACGTTCTCCGGGCACAGTAAATGATGGGAATATCTGTGTACTTATTCAAGAATTCCTGTCAAGCATCAGGAAGTGGTGTCGACACAGTTTTCAGATGAACGTAGCGGTGGCACAGGACTTCTGATTTCCATTCTCTTTGGCACAAGAGTTCTCATGGACATAATGTCTGGCACAGGAACTCTGATGGTCACTGGACGGTCTTAACGATTTGATTATTTTGTAAAATGCCTTTTGACATCCACTTTGGAGCAGCAAGGAGAAAAGAAAGCAGACACAGTGAGGAGAGACAGGGCATCTCTCATTGCGGAACTCAAGTCCTGTAGCAGATGTAAGGCATTGGGGAAAGTTATCTCCAATCCACCGGAGTTAACCTATTGTGGACTCAATATAGGGCTCTCCCAGTCGTTCCATCTGGCAGTGTTCTCCCTGCTCGGGTTCGTCCCCTCCTAATGCAACTGGCTGTAGGTGGAATCTGCGTGCGGTTATAACTGACGGGCGTTCCCTCTGCCTGGATTCTCCCTTCTTGGTTTTCTCGCTGATTGGTGTATCCAGTCCATGCTGGAAGATGGCTTGGGTTCTAACTGTCAGTGGTTCTATCTGTCATTAGCACCCTGGGCGGGGCGCCAGCCATTCCGAGAGCTCAGAATGCTGGCTGACACTGCTAGTGTAAGCCTGTGTTTCAAGCTGCCTGATGGCTGGTTCCCCCGCCCGCCATCTCCCCCCACCGACCCTGTTTTTTATCCCCCCCTCCCCCCATCCCACTTAACCAATTGCTGCCAGCCACTACAGCTCCTGTCCCAGTGTGGCCTGCTTTCGTGTTCATGGCAGCCATGTTGGTATAGTAATTTCTCTCTGTAAACGGGATGCCACGCAGAAAGAAAATTATTTTAAAAAAAAGAAATAACATGAACACCCGTGTAGCGTACTACATGGGTACCAATGGCGATATGCCCCTCGGTAGCGGGCCCACCCTGTAGGGCCCGCCACCTCCGGGCATATCGCCTCTGTGTTCTTCTGCCTGCTAGGGTTCTTTCCCGCTCTGGTGCCTCTGGGCTTGGTGGAAACTGCGTAGGGTTGTACCTGACAGCTGTTCCCGCTGTCTGGGTTCGCCTTTCTTGGTTTTCTCGTTGATTGGTGCATCCAGTCCTTGCTGGAAGATGCCTGGGTTTCTAACTGGTAGCCATTTCCTCTGCCTGAGGTTTTCTCTGCCTGGGGGTTCTTGCTTCCTGGCACTCTCCCTCACAGTGATTCCTCTTCCTGGGGATTTCTCATGCCAGGGTTGTTCTGTTGCTGGTTCTCTCTACTTTAGATTCTTCCTTTCCGGGCTCTCCCTGCCTTCACCCTATGAAACACTGTCACGTTCTGTGGAGCTTAGCACAGCAATGCGTCACACCCACCACACATCTGCACCGGCGTAATTTGTGTTTCCTAAATTGATATATGTATCTGGTTCCTCTTTGTACGTAAAAAGCCAGAGACTTTTTTCCGCTTTTAAGTGAATTGCTATTTTAAGCATTAGAGTTGATCTGCACCTAATCTTTTGCTTAAAACATTTTTTAAAAAAAATGTAAGACATTTTATTTTATTCTGTTTTTGTACCTGGATTGCTTATTTCATATAGTTATTAAAATCATATGTTAGGGTTCCTATTGCAAGGCCTCAGTCAGCTGAGCCGAAGAGAACTGATGTTTAAGTTTTTGGCAGAGGACTTAAGAGTCCTGATTTGTAATCTCTGCTTCTGCGCTTGATTGAGGAAGGATAGCTCGGGGGCAACGCGTTTGTCTTGGAAGCAAGACAACACAGGCAACACAGGTTCGAATCCCGATCATAAAAGAACAATTCTAAATAATGAATCTTGTCTGATTCTGAGCATTTCCTTTTTTTCTCCACGTGTCTAGTCTGCTTAAGCTCAAGCTTGAAAAGAGGCCAATCCTTTTTCCTCCACGTTATTGAGCACTGTAGTAAACGTGGAAACAGACGTGCTCCCCAAAATCTACAAGTGCTCTTCATTCGAGTCATGCTGGCATCCCTATTTGTCTTTTCATTAAATGTTTTAGCGTTGCTCTTTCCGATGAGACTATTGTCAGTCTAGTATAAAGAGTCAAAAGACATACTCACTATAGGGGCTGTCTGCCCAAAGCCAAAGCATTGCCATAGTCATTTCAAAATCTTTATTTAACCAGTGCCATAAATGAATTTAAAAACTCACATAGGCTGGGAGGATAGCTCGGGGTGAACGCATAGCAACACAGGTTCGAATCCGGGTTGGTGTTTAGAAACTGGTCTAAGTACTAAGCGTGTTGTAAATTATAAAAGAACAATTCTTATAATCCCAAGAATGAAATACAATGAAAAAGAGCATATAGAAATCTTTTAAACTGGTTTTGGCTAAAACTGACATTGACTACAATTTAACATGCACAAAAAATATTCTCTACAAAAATTCAAAGTTTTAAAGTCGTGCCTCAGATGGTTATAGCATCTATATGTTAATGTGCTTGCAATAACTTAGTAAAGACCTTGCCCAGTCCTATCACGCCTTTGTTAACCCAGAAGAAGTGGATGGATCAGTGGCGGATTACAAAATGTGGCCACGTTAGACAGTCTCTGAGTGGCCCGTATTATGGGCCCCTCATCTGCCAATCCCGAGTGAGGAATGTCTGCATGGGATGCTGCCCATTCCCCATGGCCCGGGTGTTGAACAGCTATTTCCCCATGCCACCTTTGGGGCGCCCTGGTAGAGCTACAGCCGATGGCACAGGGAGGTGTCTTTACCCATGCACGCACCTCTTTGGAGTATGAAGCCTCACCTGGACTACTGTGACGTGTACAGAAGGCGACATCTTCAGAAGGTGAGATAGGTTGCAGAGTTAGAAGAGGACCTTTTTAACCTCTTCCGTCTATGTACTATGTGTATACACTGTCGGAGGGGAGTCATTGGGCCGATCCCATTTCCTAAAGAAAATTCACAATGGAAGAGGTAGGCATCTTTCAGCAGAAGGGTACTCCCAGAGCTAGAGGTCACGGGATGAGCCTGGCAAAGCGGGACTCATTTGTAATATTGGGATGCATGGCTTTCAGGCCTGGCTCCAGCAGGGGGGACATCCCCGCCCCCCACAATGCCACCCCTAGGTCTAACCTAGAAAGAAGGCCTAGTATTGGACCACCGATAGGACAGAGAAAGGATGTTAGGAGGGACACACATTCTATGCACCTGTTTGGTCGTTTGCCCATCCATTGCCCTGTTAATCTCTATGGCTTTCCCACCAGCCCCTCCCTGCTAAAACATATCCTCTTGGGTACTCTGTGAGCTAGCTCTGTCACAAAGCAACATCAAACTTTCTGCTGTACAGGGCCTGGTTGTGTTGTAGCTAAGCATTCTTTTCAGTGTTTAATGACTTAATTGCTTCTGAAAATGAGCTCCTGTTGTAATAAAAAAAAATCTCTTAACAATGAGTGCTTTCAGCCAGTAGATTTAAAAGTAAAATGTGTGTCCTCACATCTGCGCCTTGCACTGGAGTCCTGTCTAAAACAATCGCAAAGCCAACAGTGTTGGCTTGTGTATTGGTATTAGACAGACATTTGCCAGGCAATTTCATCATGTGCATAGGTACTTGCACCGTTTTCCAAATGTCACCATTTTATGGTGGTACCCTTATGGCAGTGCCTGGCAAATGCCTATCCCATGTGTATTCAAAGGCCCAAAGTGTTGGTGTTGCCAATGCGTGCTGGTTGCAGTTTGTCTTCCCAAGTTAAAGTGTAATGCCCAGATGTGTGTACCTTGCTTGCTGCGCCTAGAAAATCAAGCAGCACCTCACTGAGTTGGTCCAAAATGGCGCACCTGAAGATGTTCAGGCTATGATGGTGAGCTTCAGATCTTCTCGTGCATAATTACCAGTGGGGTTATGACCTAAATAGTATGTATCTTTGTCTTGATGGAAGCCTAGCCAGCACGGCCAGAACTATTCATGAAATGAACTGATAAGTACTGACATGATAACATCATACTGTTGGAGTAAATATTAACAGTGTTTGCATGCAAACAGAATACATCCTGTGTATTGTGGGTTTTGATTGGAAAGTGTAATGTTACGGCTGGCTGTTTAGGCAGTGCCAGAAATGCAAGTTATTTACAGTGGGATCCCACCACTGACAGGGGAGTAGGGGGCGGGATTGGAGGAGTACCCCCACCCGCAATAAACATTTGCCTCTCAGAAGATTGATCTTGAATACCTGGACAATAACACAAGAGCATTTCCTACTATTTTCCTAGCAAAGTATAAACAGTGCACATCTTTTAAAACTAAAAAAAGGGTATTGAAATATTTTCTGCAGAGTGCAATCAGAGGTGGATTTAACAGTCGAACAAGGGACAACTGCCCATGGGGCACCCTTGCTCTGCCTTTCTCCTCTCAAAGTCAGCCAGGGCTGCATAGGCACTGGGAGGCCATATTTTGTTTAACATGTCTCAGCAGCAGATTATTTCAAATAGGATGTGATTAGTGATGGGAAAAGGTACGTGGCACTTTTGTTCTTAAAATTATATAAGGTTTTAATAAGCTATGTAAATGTGATTGTTGAGTGATTAGAAATGATGGGGGTACAGAACAAGCTATGTGAAACAATGGGACTCATTACGAGTCCGGCGGTAACCGAGCCGGAAAAACCGGCAGGTTTCCGCCAGACTCTTATTACCATTCCACCTCTGTGATTCCCGGAATTACCGGGGAATTCCGGAGGCAGAATTGTGTAAGTCCCCATTCCCATGGAGCCCTATAGGACTCCATGGGTATGGGGACCATGGAAACACTGGTTCCGCCTATGACAGAGCCGGTGTTTCCATGTCCGCCTGCAGGCAGGTGGTGTTAAACCCGCCAGGTCAGACTTGGCGGGAGTGACACCTCCCGCCTGCAGGACTCTTAATCAGCTTGTCCGGAAAGAACAGTGGTGGTGGTTTTACCACCACCATCCTTTCCGGACCGGCAGGGTCGTAATGAGGACCAATGACTTTTGTTTTGCATTTTATTTCACTTTGTGTCTGTATGAGATTTACATTCTGGAATGTGTCGGCTTCCATTCAGGATGGGGAATATAACGCTACAATCATAAAATCATTTTACCACCGCTTTTTTCACTCCACAGGACTTGGAAAATTACCTCCTATGATTGTTGGTAAAAGCAAGCTGATTTAAAGTCATTAATTGGGAGAGAGATTTACACTTTTGCAAACACGTAGAAGTGAAGAGAAAAGGCAATTTTGCCTATGTTTTGCTATTTTCCTTTCCAGTACTCTGTGGAAACAATTAAACTTGCCTTTAGGGGCCCTTTTGCAATAAAGTGCCAACAGGAGTGGTCCCAACCATGGAAGGTAGGATTCAAAACAAAATGATCTTATTACTCTTTTTCATCAACACATGTTTACAATGATGTGTATATATACATTGGCAGGTTGGTTTATCCTGTAACTTGTGCATTTTTAAAGTCATCTATATTTTTTATGTATTTAAAACTAAACTTCAATACATATTTGCACCAACTTGAGCTGGAAGGATGTGTGGTCAAGTACCTAACTTTCAGGCTAGTCTCAAATTATGGGTTTACCACTTAACCAAAGTGTATAACGCTAGTCAAATCATTTAATCTCACTGTGTGTTTCCTTCTAAAATCAGGTGCCCTTAGAAGTGATTCAGTTTACAGTATGAGATATTTCAAAAAAGGCCCACTCATGGTTTAAAGATGGGCAGAGCAGGGGTTAGGGCTTGCCAAGGAGACACACACACACCTTTCTTTGGAAAATATAAGGCCCTATTTACTGAACGAAATTGTGACATTCAATAGCAAATCAACGAAAAGATGTCAAACAAGAGGTCATCACGGACAGTTGCATATTATAAACAGTATGTAAATGGTATGTATCAGACAAAGATGTAAATGGGGAAGCAGGGGAGCAGCAGCCCCTCATCACTGCCACATGCAAACATGAGCAAAACCAGGAGGCCGAACACCCCTCAACCTGCACTGTCTACCGCCTGATTTCTACTCTCTCATACATGCTAGCACTGCAACTCACTTAAAATGTGCTGAAAAATTGCTCAACAAAAATAGTCTGCTTCAAAATGTCATTTTGTAAGAAACAAAATATCCTATCCCTTGCTTCATTATTTATTGAGGAGGAGGAGGGGTCTGTCCTTCATAATAAGATGGTTGGACCACAAGCACCTCCTCAGTAGCCTGCTGGGAGTAGCCACTGTATTCAGGGAGGTATTGTTGAGCGCACACCGTTTGAGAAGGAATTGGGACTGGGGGGCCTCAATGCTCAGTCCCTGCAGAAGAGCAGGTGGCATCATCATTGATTCTCTCCAGCCAAGCCAAGAAGACATGGCGTTAGTATGGTGGGTGTTTTGCTCTTCCAGGTCTCAATGCTCAGATATATATAAATTTTGCTTATGAGTTTATCCAATGCACACAAAAAATAGGAAGGCACAGTGCTTTTTGGATGATAAAACTGGCACTTATCTGGCCGTTTATTAACTCGAATGTTACAGAATTAAAATACAGATTAAAAGAAAGGATTACATCACAGTTAGACTTTGTTTGCAGCACTTCATCTTATGCCAAGAACTTCACTGGAACCCCAGGTTGGCAATGAGACACTCCCCATGGGAATGGACAGGATAAGAAGATACGTCTACCTTCTTTCAATCCAGCAGAAGCAAAAGGGACTCTTTTTCCAGCCTTGTCTGATATTTCCCACTCTAATGTACACAATTAAAACTCAGTACTTTTCCAGATAGGTCAAATGCCAATACAATTCCACAACTACCCGGCCGGTGTAGGCTAAAGAATTCCACTGACACGTAAACACCCCCTGTTTTGCATGGGAGTCGAGAGAACTTGCTCTTCGTCTACTTACGGAATGCTAAACAAACCTTTTCTGAACAGAAAAACAAGCTGTTTTTCTCTTGCGTCAGGAAATGCAAACATTGTTCAGAAATGAGCTTTCACTTGGGCTTGTAGTCAAATGGTCACTTGTGCACCCAGGATGCATTTCAATAGACTCATCTTCAAGTCAAATATATTACATTTTTTTAAATTCATTATATTCCACCGTTGGACATTTGACTTCCATAGCCTAGTGGCACTAAACTGGGTTTTCTAAATCTACGAAGCATCATCGCTAAGCTGGAAATACATTGCAAACCCCAACAAAACAAAATCAAGATCATCAAAATAATAACAATGCAAGCCAGAGCATAACTTGGGGTT
Organism: Ambystoma mexicanum; assembly: GCF_040938575.1. Classification (NCBI taxonomy): domain Eukaryota; kingdom Metazoa; phylum Chordata; class Amphibia; order Caudata; family Ambystomatidae; genus Ambystoma; species Ambystoma mexicanum. The sequence continues at coordinate 601,737,481 of NC_090923.1, forward strand.
TCACCAATATTTAGGATCCATGAAAATAGCCAATCCCACCAATTTCCAGAAAGATAAACAGTAACCTCCTTTGTCAGATCTTTTAATTTCTGAAAATGGTTTTACACAGACTGGGAATGGTCACTTAAATTAAAGCAACACATTCCTTCAAAAGCATTACACTCTAAATTATGCTTCAATAATAAGTAATCATTAGCAGCTCGATTTTGCAAAACTGCTTTTCCCATAACTTTGCTATCTAAAAGCAATTCTTCTAAGGCTTGAGAGGTATTATTCAACCCTTTCACTACTAAGTATGCTAATTTAATTAAAGCTTTATAGCCTCCAGCAGCTAATCCCAAGACTCCCACCAAAGAGTAAGCAAGAGCTAATACTTCAGCTTCAGACAATTTTACATTTGAATCGCAATCTGGATGTAGCCCTATAGATTCTACAATCAATCTCTTTACTCTAGATAACGCTGGCTGCAAAGGGAACCTGGTTAGTGCTAATTGTGTAACTGCACATGGACCTCCCAGAGATGTTAGCAGGAATGTAGGTAAAGGTAGTGTTCCCACATGAGAATAACCATCCTACTGGCAGTTTAACATGTTACATATGGTTAGCAGCCACAATTGTATGATTACAAGTCATAGGGCCTCATAAGTTTGCTGGTCCAGTAACAACGGTACCGGTAAGCTTGCCGGTACGTTGTTACCAGACTGGCAAACTATGAGTGCTGCTCGCGGGTGCCTTTTCGCCCGCCAGGTCTGACCTGGCGTCCGGACCGGCACCCGCGAGCAGACCTCGATGGATGCACCGGCACCATTCGCGAATGGTGCCGGTGCATCCGACCTTCCCATTCCCATTGAGTCCAATGGGACTGAAATGGTAATGAGGAGTAATATTTTCCAGCGCCGGGGAATGGGCAATTACCGGGTCCGCCGGTGTTGTAATGCCCCAGTAATTGCCCATTCCTGGGCATCGGAATAAAAATGACTACCGCCGAAGTCGTAATGAGGCCCATAGTATTGGTCACGTTGGTGCATGTGCTTCGGACACGAGCACATAGTCTTTTTTCAAAAACAGTACGGTTGCTTACCTTATACTTCATTATTTGCTGACACTTGCCAACCTCCTTTGGCTGACAGGTTATGTTAAAACAAATATCGCCTTTTGCTTTATTATAGGTGTAGATTTGAGTCATGTTTTTCTACTTGTCATTGGTTTCCCGGCAGAATTGAAAATATTTATGAACTGAGATATTCAGGATCTCTTTAGCCAAATATTTTCATATATTTTCAGTTTGAGCAGTTTGTATTTGTGTACTCCTTAAAGCTTTTTTGCAAATCCGTTTCTTCGTGCTTGCTGGGGCTGGTATTTTGGCGTCGGCATCAAGTGACTTATGAATCACACTCTCCATTCTCATCACTTTCACGATCCTTTGCACAAATGTGGTTTTTGAATTGGCCTCTCCATTATTTATTCTGATCCTTACAACTGGAGACCATTGAAATGCGCACTTACACCAGCCAGGCACATCAGGTACAAAATCTGTAAAGCAAACCAGAAAAAGGCACTTCGGTGTTGATAATTATTCTTTTAAGTAAAATATTTCAGCTAGAACATAGTTCAATTTTTTCTTGCCAGGCTCTGTGACCAGAACCCCTTGGTCTCTGCCTGATGCTATAACATCTGTGGGTACAGGTGGGCTACTAGGCTTTTCCACCCAAACATTTACACCAGGTACCATGTGGTCTGCTGAACCAAAACCACAGTCCCCCAAAGTCGTTAACACTGTAGGGGGCTCTGCCTTTTTGATCATGGACAGTTTAACAGGTATGACAACCAATTGGGCTATCCTATCGCCTACATGGATAGGCAACATCTGATCTCCAATATTCATTAAAATTACTTTTATTTCTCCTTGATAGTCAGCATCTATCACTCCTCCCAGCACGTGGATGCCCCTTAAGGCTAATCCAGCTCTAGAGGCAATCCATCCCATATGTTCTGAGAGAATTTGTACTCCACTCCCAGTCTCCATGACAATCGTACTTCTGGGTTGTAATCTGATTTCTCTCTGAGCATGCAAGTCTATTCCTGCAGATTCTGGAGTTGCTCGTTAAGGAGATAAAGCACCTGGCGTAAACTCCCAGCACAACAATGTTTCTGTAGCTAACTGAGGTTGCATCTGCACCATAGGTGTCAACAGGCGTGTCAAGGGAGTCTCACACTCAGCCACCGGGCGATTGTTCAACACCTGGACCGCATCAAACACACGCTCACGCCAACCTACCAGACTCCCATTCCCATTGCTCCTTCAACAGTCCATTCATTCTCTCAATCAGGGCCGTCCCTTGTGGGTGGTAAGGGACATGGTAGAGCCATTCAACATTGGTCTCTTGACAATACTCTTGAAGTAGCTTGCCTTTGAAGTGGGTGCCATTGGCACTCTGAATTTGCAAGGTCACTCCATAATGAAATATAGTCTGGTCTAACAACTTAATGGTGGTCAATTGTGTGGCCCTCTGGCATGGCAACACCATCAAATATCCTGAAAAAGTATCCACAATGGTGCATGCATATTGACCGCCTTTACTGATTGGCATAGGAATGATATAATCGATCTGCCATATTTGATCCGGTGACTTGCCTCTTCGCAACGGGCCCTGGACATTAAGAGGGTTGCGTCTATGCTGTTGATGTTGACACATCGGCCATTGCAAAATTATTGTTTTCACTACCTCTAAAGAGAGATTTATCTCTCGAGCTTGTGCTCGCCTGCAAGTAGCTTTTTCTCCAAGGTGCCCACATTTCTGGTGAGCCCACTTGGACAGACCCTCCAAATCGTCCTCCTGAGCCTCTGCATCCACAAATTAAATCTTGGTGTGTTCATCTGCAACAGAATTAAACCAACTTCCTAATCAGTTTGTTGTACAGTGTGCATTCACATGATACAATGTTACTTCACTTTGTGATAGCATTTCCCAGATATCTTGCCACAGTTCCTTTCCATACAATTCTTTTGAATGTATTTTCCATCCATTATTTTGCCATGTTGGCAGCCACATTGCTAGCCCGTTGGCCACTGACCATGAATTTGTGTACAAATGACATTGACCATGTGTCTCTTGTTTCAAATCTTGATAGACTGCATAGAGTTCTTCAAACTGACTACACTTCTCTTTCCCTGATGTTGTTAAGATCATTTTTGTCTTGGGATTATATGACACTGCTCTCCAGTAGTGCTCAATCCCCACATATTGAGCAGAGCCATCAGTAAACCAAGCAAGCTCTGTCTGCTCTACTGTCAGATCTCCATCAGGTGCTCCCTATTTCACGGGAGACTCATGTACATCAGTCACTCCCTGTGGTATGTAATCTACAGGTGGTATATTAGCCCCTTGCCCAAGTAATGTTGCAACCCCACCCTTTCCTGATTTGGCTCTGTCCTGAATGTACCATTTCCATTTGATTACACTGGCCTCTTGAGCATGTCCTATTCTGTGTGTCTTAGCAGAACTCAACACCCATTGCATAATTGGGATCTCGGGTCTAATCAGTACATCATGACCCACTGTCAACTGTTCGTTATCAATAAGAGCCCAATAACATCCTAGCAATTGCTTCTCAAATGGAGTGTACTTATCACCTGCCTCAGTCAATTTGCGACTCCAAAATCCCAAAGGGGCTCGCATATTGTTTTGCTTCTGTCACAGACTGCAGTTAACATAATTTTCCTGCACAGATACATTTGATACATTTAGCTCTACCTCTCCTGATTTCAAAGGCCACAAATCAAGCACACGTTGTACTATGATATGATAGTTTATTTATATAGAGCCTATACACAATGTGTTTCAAAGCGCTTCAAGGCAAAGGAGGGAACAAGGGAAAATACAATGACATTCTTACAGCCATGAACAGTAAGGATGTGAAATTAATGGCCTGACGACATTTCAGATAGTGCAAGAGCTAAGACCTAGATCAGGAAGGGAGGGGGAGTGGGAAGGAAATTGAAACAGACAGGCGACTATCGTACTAGGCCTGACAACATTTCTGGTAGAGCCGGAAAAAACAAAATGTTAGGGGGAGGGGTGCAGAAAGGGAGGGGGGGAACAAAACAAGCGACTATCGTACTAGGCCTGATGACATTTCAGATAGTGCTGGAGAGGGAGTGAGGGGGGAGACAGACGAGGTTGCTGTCATACTAGGTGCAGGGACAATTCTGATAGAGTAAGTGCATAGAAGAAAGTAAGGGGAGGAAGGGAGAAGATGGGAAAAGGGAGAGGAGGAGAGAACAGAGAGTAAGCAGTCAAAAAGAGTGGAGAAGCAAGAGGGGAGAGTGAATACAATTGCAGAAGTCAGTAGTAACTATGTCCTTTGCCAAGTCAAATGCTCTCTGTTGTTCTTGGCCCTATTCAAATTCATATTTCTTTCATGTCACTTTGTAAAGTGGGGCCAAGATTTGCCCAAAATGTGGTATATGCTGTCTCCAAAACCCAAACAGCCCTATGAACGGCTGGACTTGCTTCTTCTTCACTGGAGTGGTACATTCAAGTATCTTTTGCTTGGCCTTTGGCACTATCTCTTGGTACCCATTCTGCCATTAAATTCCCACAAATATCAGTCTCAGCTGGCCCTTGAATGTTGTTAGGATTTATTTCCCAGCCTTCCTTTTTCAATACCGCAATGATTGCTTTCAATTGATTTTTCAACTGCGCTCATCTTTGCGCTGAATCAGAATACCGTCAATGCAATGTGTGATTTGTATGTCAGGCTTACATGGTACCTTGTCTAAGTGTTCTGCCACCAGCCAGTGACAGAGGGTGGGACTATGCAAGTAAGAGGGTGGGACTATGCAAGTACCCCATAGGCAATCTTGTTACGGTGTACTGACGCCCACCCCAAGAAAATGAGAACTGCGTTTGCCAAATCTAACACAGCATACCAGGTTCCCTCAAACCTCTGAATGTTCTCAATCAAGGTAACAGTATCTGGCACTGCAGGAATTAAAAGGGGAGTGTGTTTATTTAACTCTCTATAGTCCACTTTCATTCTCCAACTTGTTTCAAGCAGTAGAGACTGGCCTCAATACTCCTGCCTCTACATAATATTGAATGGTATCTGAAATTTCCTTGTGCCCCTCTGGGAATGCAATATTGTTTCGTTGACACACGTTTTGTGGCCAATGGCACGTGCACCGGAGGAATCTTGAATTTACCCACAGTACCTGGTGTACTAGTCAATGCATTTACTCCAGTTTACCTCCTAACCCTAAAATCACCCTTTACAAAGTGTCAAATCCAGTGGTCGAAGTGGGCGGGAGCGGTCGGGAGCGGTGCTCCTGTACTTTTTTAAATTACCTTTTACAGCTCCTATACTTATATTTTAAAAAGAAACCGTTCCGGAACGGTTTCGTTTTAAAATAAAAAGTGTAATAAGAAGTTGAAACTTGCACTTTCAGTGCACTGCACTGAACTCTCCCTTAAACAGTAGGTGCAAGTGTTTGGGGGTGTGTATTGTGTGTGGGAGGGGACGTGGTGATGCATTTTGTGCGGAGCGGGTGCAGGCCAGCAGGGAACATCGTTCCACTACTTCTTTTCGTACACTTCGACCACTGGTCAAATCCAATAATGTACTCGGGTATAGGGACAATCAATACTTCATATTTCTTTTTAATCAAATTGCCCATCTTCATTTCCACTCCTGTTTGTACTGCGGGTGTCTCTTTTCCACACAGTCCAGTAATGGTAAAGTGTCTACCTTTTAAATCTGAAAGGATTCCAATGAATCAGTGAGGCCTCCGTCCCGGTGTCAATCAAAGCTCGGACCACTTCTGTGTTTCCAGGCTTCCAACATATTTTTACATCAACATGAGGTCGCCTGTCAATTTTTATGGGAGCTGACACTGCCGGGACTTGGTCATAATCCTATTCAAACTTTGAGTGAGTGAACCTAGACTCAGCCGCCAACATTGCACTCAATGTTTTTCTCAACTCGGCTGGTACTGGGAAGGAGTCCCCAGGGGTTTAAGTGGGGCCGGGCCTGCCGGAGCAGGGCCCTGCCGGGGCCCACTAATCCCGGCCACTACACGAAAAGGCTTTTTTTTCCTACATCCTGAAGCTCTTGCTCATGTGCGAGAGCTTCAGGCTTCAGTAAAAAATGCCTTTCAGCCATAATTGTGGCGCCGCACCTTCGAGGCATCCCTTTAAGCACGTGATGCCCATGGGCTGGCATCACCATTATGGAGAAAACGTAAGGCCACTGGAAGCAGAGGCCTTGCTTTCTAAATACTGAAGCTCCCGCAGATTCGCGGGAGTTTCAGTCTTTAGGAAAAAGGCCTCTGCTTCCAGTGGCCTCACCCTTTCAGCCTTAATGGTGACGCTGCCCCAACCCAGCTGGTGAGGGGCAGTGCCACCATTAAAGCTGAATAGGCGAGGCGCTATCCCCTGCCAGGCAAGCCTATAGAAAATAAATGCAGAGATCAGCAGGGTGCTGATCTCTACAAAAGGCTGCCTGGCAGGGGTGCCGGTAGCCCATTGAGCTGAGGCTTGTCAGGGGGCGTGGCCTAATGGGCCAGCGGGCCCCCTGCCATTAGGCTACGCCCCCTTGATGAAACCGGCTCATTTTGTAGTGCCAATTAAGGCACTGGGAGTCCCCATAGACCTTTCCCTGTGCTCCTCCTCAGGAGGTGGTGAAGTTGAAGTGTCATCTTTCTGCTTAGACACCACCTGTCTCTTGACTTGCTTATAGTGCTCTTTCCCCACAAGCCCTCTCTTTTTGTGTAGCTCATACTTCTTTCTGGTTTCAATACCATCAATTTCTTCCTGTGGCACACCATCTTTCAAAAGTGCCAAAAACGTGTCCTTTCTTGCCACTCAAGCATCTCTGATATCTTGTCTCCTATCCTCTGTTCTCCTCTCACTGTGCCCCTCCCTCTCACAAAGCCTGTCTTCATCTTTGTCCCATTCACCCAGATCTGACAATTGCCATATGGCATCCCATATGGCATCCACCACTTCATCAGTGGGTTTGCCCATCATACCAACTAGCAACGTCATGATGACACTTTTATATGCAGGTGGGGAAGTTCTGATAATCATATTCCTGGTTGGCACTGATATAGGCACCACTACCATGACCCCTGGCTCATCTAGATCCGCTGCTTCTTTCATAGCATATCCCCTATTGTTTTGAATTGCTTCCTACAAAGTATACCATCTTTTCTCCTCAGAGGGCCAATCAGTGATAATCGGGTACTTTCTATTACATCCCTGAGCTGCAGGTGCAGTAATGACACCTGAGAGGCCTGCCCATTCGCATCTGCCGGCGGGCCAGCTCGCTGCGCTTCCTGAAAATTAGTATCAGTGGATAAAATTAAGAAGCATGGAGAATCAGTTCAGTCTACTAATAATCCTCCCACACCGCCATCATACATCCTCACCATCCAACCCAATAAAGGCTCGCCAGAATTCTGCCTCATGATTATTTCATGTACTTCTAGCTGAGTGAAATCCTCAAGTGTGAATAAATCAATAATGCCACCCCCAGGGTTGTGTGGATGAGGCCCCACTCTGCGCTTGGTTACTGGATGCACAGTAACCTTCTTCCCATCTTGTTTCAGTGAAAATTCTGTCAGAATCAGTGCTACTCGAAGAGGAACCCCAATTATTAGCATACCAACAGTCTATATCCCAATTTGCACCAACAGTTGAAATAAGAGCAGCAACTTTGTGCTTGTCAATCCGTCCTCTTTGTTTTTATATTTAAATTGGGCCACCGTAACAGCCGCCTTTTCTATTGATATTTAGAGGCCTTGTCACTCCAAATGTTTTATTGCAACTGTTGCATCAATGAAGCTTGTCTTTCAGTTGCCAATTTCCTTTCTAACACTAACATGTCTGCTTCCAACTGCACATTGTTTTCATGCATCCTCCGGTAAGCATGCTGGCTCACTCCCTTTCAAAACTTTTGTAAACAAGAAACCACATCTGCAGGCTCTGCCTTGGCCAATAAATCTTCCCATAGCTCACACAAACCTGATCCGCATGCACATTCTTTTGCTAATGAATCATAAGGGGGTAACATTCCAACCAGGAATAATTCATTCATTTGAGTCCCTATTTTCGTGCTCTGTCTTTTATCCATGTGGGGAAGCTTAATGGAAGTCAGGTGTGTGTGATGGTCAGTAATGGCCTGACCTCGCCTGACCATTGTATTGGGACACATCGGGTATACTGCTCAGGTGTTCGTCTGTTTTCTCCCATAGCGGGCTGACCGTGTGAAAGTGTTTGTGTTGTAAAAGGGGGGTAGAGTTCCTATATCCTACCTGGTAGGATGGGGTAAAGGTGTTACAGGGAAGGGAATACCATGTCACGCCATTTGTTGTCCCACTCCCTGAAGACCCCTCACCCAGGTGATCCTTCCACACTGGTCCACCCCCAGGCACTGGATCCAAAAGTGATGGCCGTGTCCTGGCCACTTGGATGACTGATCCCCAGGGACTAGTGGGTGAGATGCCTTCTGGTTTCTCACATTCCCTTCCCCTATGTGATGTACCCGCATCTGTTTCACAGGGAAACTGAGAAAGGATATCGACGTTCCCCTCGTCTTTAACTTTTTGGTGCTCCACAGTGAAACAGTAGGGTTGCAGGTCTAAGAACCATCACATTACACAAGGGTTAGAGTCCTTTTAGTTGTGTTATCCGTACTAATGGAGAATTATCTGTGACGAGTGTGAACTTCCTTCATAGGAGATAGTATCTTAGAACGGTGATGGCCCATTTGATGGCAAGGGCCTCTAATCCTAACATGGAGTCATTTTCTAAAAACCTGTAAGAGATGCGTCAGTTTGTAACACAAACTCCTTCGAAAAATCTACTACCTTAAGGACCAGTTTCTGACACAGGGTTTGTTTTAAGCTGTTGTATCATACATCGTCCTCGTGAAGTCCAGTGAATCTTCTGGGTTTCAGTGTTTTTTATTTTGTCTATTTGTCCATCACCCTAGCTGTTCTGTCCGAGAAATTAGGGATAAACCTCCGGTAATAACCAATTAATCCTAAGAATGCTCTGAGTTCTCTCTTCATCTTGGGTGTGGGGGTATCTAGGACGGCTTTCACTTTTTCTCGTTGAGGCTGGATACTGCCATTCCCTACAAAGAAGCAGAGGTATTTCACGGCTGATTGAGCCAGTTTACATTTGGATGGATTGGCAGTTTGGCCGGCTTCTCTGAGGGCTCTCATAATCGTAAAGAGATGGATGGTCTTTCCAAGTCTTACTATAAATGACTGGGTTTTCAATATAAGCTCCACAGAAATCAGAGATGGGCCATAATATCCTGTCCATAAGACGTTGGAAAGTGGCGCGGTCCCCGATTAGGCCAAAAGGGAGGACTTTAAACTGGAATGGTCCCAGAGGCATCGAGAATGCTGTCTTTTCCTTATCAGATCCATGAACTGGGAGCTGCCAGTACCCCTTGGTTGAGTCTAGGGATAATAGGGCATTTCTGGGTTTATCAATCATTTCATCGATGCGTGGCATAGTATATGGATCAAAGGCGGAGATGGCGTTGACCTGTCGGAAGTCTATGCAAAACCTCGAGGAATTATCAGGTTTACTGACCAACACAATAGAGGAGGACCATGAGCTTGAAGAGGGTTGGATAATATTTACCCACATCATTTTGTTCACTTCCTCGATCACTATCTGTTTACAGGCTTCCGGGAGTCTATATGGTTTCAAATGGACCACTTTTCCTTTTGGAGTTCTGATATAATGATAAGTGCCGTGCACTCTCCACAGTTTGTTGCAGAATACATTGTGGAATGTTGTGACCAAATACTTTGTCTTCTAGCTGTTGACTAGATAACTCTTGAGGAATGAATTCCAAATGATCTATTTCTTCCGGTACCAAACAAGACAGTAATGTGGCAGTGGCTGCGGAAGAATTTTCTTTCCACTCCTTTAAGAGAATAACGTGGCAGAGGCGGGTCTTTTGCTTTCTGTCAGGTTGGGCTATTTTATAGGTACAGGTCCCTGTTTGCTCTAGTACTTCATATGGCCCATGCTACGTTGAGACAAGTTTATTTTCAGAGGTAGGTAGGAGGAATAATACCTTTTGTCCTACTGAAAAAAGATCTTAAGTTTACCCTTTTAATGTAGGTGGACTTTTGTTGTGCTTGGGCTTTTTCCATATGAGTATAGACTAGATTTCAAACAAGTGTCATATGCTCAAGCAATTGGGTAGCTGTTTGTGAGAGGGGAATAGGTGCTTCTTTCTTCCAAAGGTCTCCCAGATCTTTTCTAGGACATCTCTTGGTTCTCTACCATAAAGTAATTCAAAAGAGGAGAATCCTTTGGAAACCTGAGGGGTCTTTCTTACTGCAAATAGGGCCTAGGGAATCATGCGATCCCAGTCTTTTCCCACCCTTGTCTACCAACTTTCTTAAGATCATCTTAAGGGTTTTGTTAAATCTTTCTACCAATCTGTCGGTTTGGGGGTGGTAAACTGAGGTTCTTAAAGTGGAAATATGGGGCAATTCCTTGACTTACACCATTAGTCAACTCATAAAATTGGAGCCCTGATCCGTTAGAATTTCCTTGGGGAAACCAATCCAGGAAAAATATGGTAATAGGTGTTTCAAAATGTGTTGGGTTGGGTTGTATTGTTCCATATGGGAAATGCCTCTGGGTATCGGGTAGTGTAATCAACGATTACGAGGACATATTTGTTAGCCAGTCTAGAGGTTTCCAATGGTCCAATGATATGCATCCCAATTCGGGAGAAAGGAACTTCTACTATTGGTAAAGGGTTCAAAGGGGCAGATAAGGGAATATGCCTACTGGTTTTCTGACATATTTCACATGTCTGAATGAAGTTCTTTATATCTGCATGGATACCTGGCCACTAAACCTTTCCACTGATGTGCGCATGGGTCTTAGTTTGTCCTAAGTGTCCCCCTGTCAAATGAGAATGTGCAGTCTCTAGCACGATCGTCCGATCGGTTTTGGGGATTGCTAACTGAGTTTTATTTAAGCCTTCTCTGTAGGTTTCCTTTCTATACAGTAATCCTTGCTTTAGGAAGAAAAAAGGACTTCTATTCTCTAATCCGTCCCCTTCAGGAATCCCCTACAAGAAAGCCTCTGCGAGTGCTGGATCATTTTGCTGGGCGAGGGCTAGATTGGGAAGGATAGTAGGTTCTTCATCCCTCTTCGCCTCAGTGGTAGATTGTTAATTGGCTTCCGCAAAGCCTAAGGTACCTCTTGGTTTCTTCTGGTTCATTCTCTATAAAACAGGGAAATGGAGCCCATTCAAGAATTCCCTGTACAATTTTGTCCCCACAATGTACTCAAATTGAGTTTCACCATGGTTCTGTAGGAGAACCTTTATGTCTCCCACATGTCGGGATCTATTACGCTAGCCAGGACATCCAGACCGAACTTCCAGGCCAGATTTTGGAGCTAATCTTATATAACACAGGGTATTAGGACTAAGTCTGTGGGAATCATTCCACTTTTCCATGGAGGGATAGTAGCTTCTCTGCTGCTACAGATATCAAAGCCTATGGATTCTTTTGTGGTGATAGAGGAGGCTCCATGACCTAAGCTTCCTGAATTTTAGGGTCCACCAATTTGTCTCAATTGAGTCACATCCCACTTCTGACACCTGTAAGGAAGGCATTTTATCAAGAATAGACAGACACAAGTGGTCACAGTTCAAGGGTGTTTATTAAACCATATGGGTAGGTTTGAAAATGCCTAATCAAACCTAAATCTAAGATGGGAGCAAGCTATGACCATCAAATAATAAAGCGGTCCTAGTGGCGTTGTATCAAATAAAAGGGTCTATACTAAGAAAAACCTATTGCCAATCCTTACGCTAAATACACAAAGTGTGTGGGATAGGGTTTCACAAGAAAGAAAGAAGTGTTCACAAATGATAAGCCAGGATGTGTTAGCCGGGGTTCTCCCTTCCCCACGTTTTGAACACGGGACAAGGCAGGACTCCTGCGCAGGACACACTCTTGAGCTTTCTCAGCACGAGACAAATAGTTCCGCTTCACGTATCCGGACCTTCGCTGGTTAAGTCTCTTTTCCACAAAAAGTCTGTTGCCGCCAAGGAACTGATGGGTTTCAAAAGTAACTAACAAAAGAAGTTCTGCTTCACCCCTGCACCCCCTCTTCCCGGCACAGGCCCCTCAAACTGTTTGTACCACTATCAGGAACTTCGGAGGTTGTCTCTCCTGCTTCCAAGTATCTGATAGGTTCAAACAACAAACGATTGCACTTGGGGTGACGATTCTTCACCTCTGGGTCCCCCACTTCCAGGCACAGACCCTTCTCGAATATCAGGCTCCCTCCCATTGGGTTCACTCTGGCTTATATACAAAATGACTTCTCGATTGCATTCACGTGTTGTTGGGTTGATGGCTTCCCACCTCTGCATCTCCCTTTTCTGGGTTCAGACCCTTTTCAAACATTTGCTTCCCTCTGTCGGGTTCACTCTGGCTTTTGCCGAGATATTTTTTCCTTGGCATTCACAAATCTTAATGTCTTTTTAAACAGTTCTATGTGGACATCCCTCTGCCAGGTTCACTTTTAACACACTGTTTCTTTGGGACTTTAGACTTTGCCCTTCTTTATTGGCATCCCTCCGTCAGGTTCACTTTTGCCACTTCACAATTCCTTTTGCTTTCTTTTGCTGTGGGATTCACTTCCCTTGCGTTTCTCAATGGTTTGTTGGTCAAAGATTTTCGACTGTATGGGGATTTTGCTAGACCCCTGTGCAACCACTTTGACCTTTCTTGGCAGCTCCTCTAGGGCCTTCTGATATCAGTAGTTTCAATCAACACAGGATCAACCAGAGCCTCTTGAGTTAGCACCCACGTGGTGCCGATTCCCTCTGAAGCTGATCTTCTCTTAACAATGTACAGTTCTTTGAACTTTCCAACAATGTTCCACTTTGTGACTTTCATGCAACATAGTTCGGTTTCTTATCGGTTCTCCCCTCAACTCACCGGTGTGATGAACCGTTTGGCTTTTCAGTATATCTGGAGTCAAGGCCCGTACCATGGTTGCGGGCTCCTCCCCCTGTCCTGCTTATCAGCGTAGGCAGCTCCGTGTACGGTTGACATCTGCTGCAACACACTTGAGCGAATGTTTGCTGTCTTCCGATTCCTTCCATGGAGACCTCGTGGGTCTTGGTCAGAAAGGGCAAGGTCGCTTCTCTCCTTGTCAGCCTCTCGCCTCTGCCCGCCTTTCTCCTTTTCTTGAATTTCCGTGCTTGGATAGCTCTTTTGTCATGCAGTCTGCCTTGCTCGTACTGTGCTCTCGTGCTCCAACATTCATCTCTGTGGGGAAGGGAAAGGGCAGTCAGGTGTTTGTGATTCTGGTCAGTTGCCTGACTCTGCCTGACCCTTCTATTGGGACATGTCAAGTAAACGGCTGTGGTGTTAGTCCATTGTCTTTCGTGATGTGCGAAAGTGTTTGTGTGGAAAAGGCGGGGGCCTTGTTTCTGAATGTCCTATGTGGTAGGATGAGGAAAAGGTGTTGGAATAAGGGGGATACTGTGCCTCACCCGTCGGTGTCCCATTTCCACTTCCCGAGGACCCCCTATCCAGGGGATCCTCCCTCACTGGTCCACCCGTGGAACTGGGTCCAATAGCGATGGCCGTGTCCTGGCCACCTGGGACGAGTAAGTGACTAGTAAGTGAGACACCTTCAGGTTTTTCACACACCACATGTAAAGAAGGCAAGGTATCAAACAGTAATACAGACACAAGTGATCACAGTTCAAGGTTGTTTATTGAACTCCAATTGGGTTTGAAAAACGCCAGTATAATCCTAACTCTAAAGAGGGGAGTAAGCTAAGACCATCAAATAATGATAACAAAGTCCTAGTGAGTCTTTTTAAAATAAAAGGGTCTATACTAATAAACCTTTTGCCAATCCTTATTTCTAAATACAAATGTTATGCAAAAGAATAATGTTCAAGAAATGATATGTCATTATAGTTGAGCTGTTAGCTTCCCTTCCCCAAGTCCTCAGCCTGGGACAAGGCGGCACACTGGAGCTTAGTACATACTCTGGCTTTTCTAGCATGAGGATGCAGTTCAAAATCTTAGTATCGGGCTCTTCTGTGCCAAAGTCTCTTTGCCATTCAAAGTCTCTTATTTCAGAGGGCCTGATGCGACAAACAAACATTCAAAGTTCCTTTCTCCTCAGGATTCTCCTATGTATAATTTCTCTGGTGATTCACTGTTCACCCTGGGTCCCCCTGTGCCGGGCTCGGACCAAAGTTATCTAATTTTCCAAAACTATACCAAAATCGAAGACTTTGCGTGGGATTTTACTTGACCCATCGCAGGACCACTTTGATTAAAAATGCGTTATTCTTTTCTTATTATAAATTTGTAACTTTCACTTCTGCCGCTTCTCAGCTGGATACCTTACAGAGACCTTCGATTGAGCACCCACGCGGTGCCGGAACACTCTGTCAAAAGTATTGTATCTTGTTTAAAGTTCAAACGCTCATCAGCAGTTTAACTGAACTTGCGTCTTTCATCACACGCATCTTAACACAGTTCCTTTCAGCGCTCCTTGGCTTCAACACAGACCGGTCTTGTATCGGTCTCTCCAACTAACCGGCTGTGTTGATTTCACTGACGCTGCTTTGTTTGTGGAGCCAAGGACTTGATTATTGACGCGGGAGGGCCCCGGGTATCTCTGACACACAATGAAGGATTCTTCATCCTGGTTTCCTGGTCTTACGCTTTCTAATCTCGGGGGCTCTTGAAAGTAATGGTTCCATGTTAGAAAGGTCAAAGGATTTTCCCTCCTGGTGATCTCCCTCCTTTTTTGACGTCTTTCTTCTGTTGTTCGGCTGCCGTCTCAAACTGCTGTTTCCTCATGTGCTTTGCCTCGCTCAGCGTATGCTTTCGTGCTGCACATTTTATCCATGTAGGGAAGCGTAATGGAAGTCAGGTGTGTGTGTGATGGTCAGTAATTGCCTGACCTTGCCTGACCATTGTGTTGGGACACGTCAGGTATTCTGCTCGGGTGTTAGTCTGTTTTCTCCCATACCTGGCTGGCTGTGTGAAAGTGTGTTGTAAAAGGGGGAGGGGTAGAGTTCCTAAGTATATTACCTGGTAGGATGGGATAAAGGTGTTACAGGGAAGGCGAATACCGCATCTCAACATCCGGTGTCTCACCCCCACTCCCCGAAGACCCATCACCAGGTGATCATCCCGCACTGATCCACCCCCAGGAACTGGATCCAAAAGTGATGGCTGTGTCCTAGCCACCTGGATGAAAAATCCCCAGGGACTAGTGGGTGAGACACCTTTGGGTTTCAAAAAAAGAGGTGAAAAGTGAAGGAGTGTAATTAACAGATAGGGGGAGAACAAATGAGAAGAGAAGATTGGTAGATTGATATTGCCACACTATTTCTTCTGCTCTTTTGCTCTGTACTGTTTTTTTTATAGCTCAATTCTAGCATTAGTTGAAAAAGGTACACATCTTTTGTTCTTAGGGCATGTTTCATTGGGATTAATCTCTCAGACACTTGTTAAGGGTTCTGCAGTATACAGTTTTTATTTTTCATGCTTTGGCAATAGGTTTCCTTATGGAGAAGGGGGAGCGGATGGAAGAAGAGAGAGAAGACTTTGGAAGGGCTACTGCAGAGCCTGTGATTTGTGAAGGGATGAGCAGGTGGAGGGTGAGAGCAGATTTCCCACGAACAAATTGAGTGAACCTGGCAAATCACTTTGTCATCAAAACCTGGTGAGGTGACTACGCTATTTCCAGCCAGAGTCATACCGCTAAACACACAGCTCCAATAGTAGAAATAGACAACTTAAAAACATATAACATTAGTTGCACTCATGACAGCCATTAATTACTCCCACCAGAAGCTCCACACCCATGCCCCACTTACCCAGGGACATCTGTCAGCCTTGCCCAAGAATCCCTTTGCATTACATCTGCAACGGAATGCAATCCGTACAAGCATTTTTATCAGATTTTCAAGTGGTCTTGCAGCTAAATTTGCCAGCCTTGGTCCTAACAACCTGGGTTTGAATCCAGGTGTATGCCCCTTTTTAAAGCAGTCTAACACTGAAAACCAATTAAAGGGTGCAAATGGATTTTTCCAGATCCAAGGAGACAATGTTTTGCTGGATCACAAATCTGAGAAATCTGCTTTAATGGCAGCACTTTTTTAGTGTACTGCTAAACCCACACCCAAAGGAAGTTGGGCCCCCATGATCACAAACCTGGCCCACCCAGATAACAATTCCTGGAGCTGGGGCGACATGGAAAGGGTAGTGAATGCATCCAGCATCCTCCTCGTGAACTTGTGGTGACAAACATAAATAAATAATCTAAATTGGTTAGAGGTAGGCACCAAGCATGGTGCCGTAACATTGTAACATGGATTCTATACTCACAGCACTCTCTCTCCTTGCAGGAGGATCTGGTGTACACAATTGGGGAGAGCGCAGCACTGGGTGCAGCCGGGATCGTACTCTGGGGAAACAAGGACTACAGCACTTCAAGGGTGAGTTGCCTGAAGTCTTGAGCTCTGCAGGGGCAAGGCATTGGTCTGAGATCATTGCATGTGTCTATCTCCCTGCTTCAGCATCCGTTTAAGGGCATTGTCATCTCTCCTCCGCCTCACAGAGGACACATGAGGAGAATAACTGAGGAGTTAGGTGAGCTGTATGGCGATAAAATGAGGATGTCCTTAAATGGATAGATGAACATCCATTTTAGTATATCGTCATTAATCCCCTCAAACCTACTTCTCTGCCATCCTCCTCACTGATTTGACTTCATTGTAATGTGCTTGACATTCATGTATTGTATTCTGCAGCAGCATGTACTATTTAGATGCCGAGAATTCAAGCACACTGATTGTTACAGTTGTGTTTGTTGCCAGCAGTTCTCATTAGTGTTTTGTATGTTAGAGTGCATGGTAAGTCTTATGGCTTGTAGCGTCTTGTTGGTTTCCTAATTCCAATGTGAGACAAGGAGGAGTGAGTTGTTAGGACTAAGAATGGAGATGGATGTGTGTGGAGAACAACCGAGGAGTGAGAATAAGGAGAATTTAGCGTGTCCTAAAATTGACCTCACCAGTGTGCATTTGAAAACCTCCTTACTGGTCACACCTGTCTGGCTATACCCCCGACTACACCTCTCTATTCTCCTCACACATCTTTCTTCATTTTTATCCCTAACATCTCACTCCTCCTTACTCGTTAGGAAAAAGATTTAAAACGGAAGACTGGGGAGAATGGCTAGGAGTCAAACTAACTTGTAATATGAAGAAATTATGGTATACTAACTGGTGTAGTGCATTTAAGACATCCTCCTTTATCTTCGTTAAACCCCTTTCTCATTTGTCAATGTTAGGAAATGTACTCGAGTGCGAGTGACCCCTGACCGGCCCATAGAGTCAGAGCCCGCTCTAAGACGAGATAACTGCACCTTGAGGTGGAAGGGGTGCAGGATGTCCTACTCCACACCAAT
This sequence comes from Ambystoma mexicanum, assembly GCF_040938575.1. NCBI lineage: Eukaryota > Metazoa > Chordata > Amphibia > Caudata > Ambystomatidae > Ambystoma > Ambystoma mexicanum. The sequence goes on from NC_090923.1 coordinate 601,754,994, forward strand.
CAATAAGGACAACTCGATGGTTTGGCAAAGGGGAGTCCGTTTAATGACAAGTACAAAAAAACGAGGAAACATGGAAACCTACAGTGATGCGATAGCCCGTCTTGCTTCAACTCCCCCCAATCTTCATTCAAACAGTAACAGTTATACCCAAAATTCATCATCATTAACGTATAACTCTCAAATGTTTGTCATGCAATTCTATTGGTTGGAAAAGGTTAGTTAAGTATAGGTACTATATCTGTATATGGTAATGGAGTGTGAGGATTGGATAACCCTTATCAGGTGGGCGTCTACGCCCTACCCTCTAACATTACTCATGTGAAACATCACTAAAAGTACGACGTCTCATTGGTTCTACTAGCTATAGTACCCTAGATTATTTGCTCCATTGTGATTGGGATGGCTACAACCCCAAGCATAAATCTCCACTTTAATTAGCAGCATGCAGAATGGACACCCAGATACAGGATGCCCCAAGATTCACCCAGCCTCCCTTCCATCAATCAGTACTTTATTGCTATGTGTCAATTAGTTGGCTGCGGTTGGCCTCGAAACTGTAGCTTCTTGTCAGGAAAAGTTATGGTATCTTCTGCTTTGGGTGACACCAGACGTTGGTACCTCTTCGCGCTTGCCTGGCCACGTGTTAGCAGACCGTGAATTTGCTTCATTTTCTTTCTGTTTGTGCATTTAATTCCACCTGCCTGGGCCTCCTTTTCTCGACCTTCATGGGGCAGGCTGCTCTGCTCCTTAAGTTTCGATTCTCTGAAGTTAATATCCGCCTCCCATTCTTGGTTTGACCTCAACTTCCCAGGCGCGAGCTGCTTCTTGCTGAGTTTCGATTCAGCCCTCTCTTCTTGCTTTGTGCTGGAATACAAATCCTGGCATGTTTGACCCTTAGTAACCTTAGTAACCTGGGTTAGTTCTGCTTTGGTATAAAGTGGACTTGCACTTATATAATGTGCTTCGTTGAGGTAGATATATAGTTGGTGCTTGCCGCGCTATTCTTCTACTAAGCATAGGAAGCCACACTGTTTTCTTAGCTTCTTGCGTTACAAGCATATGTACAGGCATTAGCTGGTTGAATATTTTCAAACAGCGTTACAGTTTAAATTTCTATCTGGTTCAACATCGCCTCTCCTTCTAAGTTCATTACATCCTTATTCTTATTCATTTTGTTTTTGTGTGTCATCTTGTGGTTGTCGTTTTGTTCATCTGTATGTCTGTCCGGGCTCTTGTGACATCACCATTCGTCTTCAATGAAGGCCTTTTGATTTTCTTCTGGGACAGTGTTCAAGCAATCTTCATTTCGTGTCATTTGCTGGTATGGTTGTCTCAATGGATACCTTACTGTCCATGGTTGTCTGGTTATTGGCACTTCAATAGGTATAGCTCTTCTGATGGGCACTGGGCAGAGCCCTAGTGCGGCTCTCTGCTGGTTTATTTGCTCATCATACGTCACATATCTCGGTGTGAACTTTCCTGGTACTTCGAAATGGGTGACTGGAGTGCAGGCTACATTTGGGACCTCCTCTACACTCCCCCCTCTGGTCGGTTTATTGACCACTTCCGCTTCCTCCTTGGGATTCATCTTAATTGGTTCTTCTGTATTCATCTCTTCTTCATCTTCTGGGTTTGCACATGATGGTTACAGGAATGTCTCTTTGGAGTCCATATTTTTATCACTCCTTTCAGGCTTCCTTCTGTCTTTACATGTTCGTCTTTATTCCATGTCATTAGTTGACATTGTCCATTCGGGCTGCAATAGATTCATTTTCCTTCATAGTTACTGCGTTTCCTGGGATACAGAAACTTTGTTCCTTCTGGCGCATACTCGCTGGCCTTCACAATGTCTCTTATTTCGTCATCAGTTAGGTCTCTGGGCTTCCATCCTGGTTTGACATCAATCATGATGTTCATCCCTATGGCTTTCTTCGCAGTTTTCTGGCATTGTGAGATTATTATCTTAATGACACAAAATCCTAGCAATATCATCACTAGCAGGGCTCCCAGGAACATGAAAGTGTCCATCCATTGTGGGACCCATGAAAACAGTGATCCAAACCAGCTGTCATCATCAACTTTGTCGGTTTCATTGATGATCTGATTCTGTAGGTTTGTCAGCATAGCTATGGCTTCTGTTAAAGTTCAATTTTCTTCGTCGTGAGAAGGTATGAATGTGCAACATGATTCCCCAATTTTTGCACAAATTCCTCCATCCATAGCTGTGATCAGGTCAAGTACGTATCTGTTCTGGAGAGTCATCAGTCGAATTGCTCTTAACTCTTACTTGATTGCATTGAATCCTTTTATTGTCGAGTTGATGGTTTACAGTAACTCCCATCTGGTTATCTGCAACCATTTAGTGTTTGCTCCAACCTGGAATCTTGGCATGAGGATTGTTGTAAACACTGATGAGGTGAGGCTGAACAGCCTGTGATCATATGGGATTGCATGAAATGCTTCTTCTTATTTGGCAGAGAAGTAATTCTCTTTCTTCATTCGTGATACCAGCTCCACAGATCTCCTCTTCCACAGGTGAACATCTGCTTTCGGGAAACGATCAATATTCAGGTCACCTTTTGGGATCACTAGTGCTGGAGCGTAGACGTTCACTATTGTGCATATGCCTCCCCAGTTTTTTGGCATTCTTATGTATGCTTTGGATCCACACGCCCAATAATGATCCATAAGTACTACAGTTCCGTGAGTCATTCCTGTAGCTTCAAAAATTCGTCCGCAGTTCTGATTCTCTCCCATCTTTCTTGTGCCATTGTTCCTGAAACACAATTTCAGGCTTTCTAGTGGCACTTTCTGCAAGGGTCCTCCTCTGTCTTCGACCCATGTCAGTAATCTTGTGAGTTTTGGCCATAAAGGTTTGCACAATCTCTGAGTTTTCTATTGCTTCCTTGCAGGCTCCAAGGACCATCCATGCTCGGCATATCACCACTCCTTCTTCCCATCTGTTTGGTGAAAGCACTGTTCCCCAAATCTGCATTTGGCCTCTGTTTTTCCAAATTTGAGCCTCTTCCGGGGTTTTCCGTTGAACGTTCAGTCTCGGGTTTACTTCCCATCTTGTTCCTGCTCCTTTGACTTCAGGCTTTTCATACCTGATCACGTGATTCCTAGTATGGGCTCTATTTCTCACCTTAATGTCCTAATCATCTTCATCGGGGTAATCTGTTTCAGTTGCCCATATCAATGAGGCATCCCTCCCCATGAACTGGCGTCTGGTGTTGCACATTGCTACATGTGATAGACAATGTGCTGTTGGGACATCAATTTCTACAGCCACGAAGATCTTGGATTTCCCATTGCTGTACGGTAGAAGTGCACAAATGAAGCATTCTCCTTCTGAAGTTCGCCTTCCAACTTCTTTCATGTGCTGGTACCAAATGTTGTTCCCTAGATGTTCTCTGCTGTCCAGATAATCGTTCAGTTCATTATTATCTTTATGTAGACTTCTTTTGATTCTTAGTGTCTTCCTCTAGTTTTCTATTACTACATCCCTAAATGCATCTGTATGGCTTTTTCTTGCTGGAGGACTCTCAGGTATTTTGGTCCATGGTGCAGGCTTCTTCATCTGCATCAATGGGGTAGGTGGAGGTTTTGCAGTTCTCTCCTTCTCTTCTTGCATCCTTTTTCTGCCATTTATAAGTGCCCTTATCACCCACCAGCCTGACGCTGGCCCAGTGTATGGCTGTATCGTAGGCCTGGTACTTGTCCCTTGTTTTGCAATATGCGTGCTAGATAGTGCAGCCTCTGTCATTCTGTTCTTCAGTTCCTCTTGTCGTTTTCTTGTTCTGGTTAGGTGCGGGAATAGGTGGTCTACTAACATTTGTGTCCTTGCGGAGAGTCTTTCTGCAGCCGCTTCTGTTTTCTTTAGGGTTTCTGACAGGACTGCTTCTGTTGGCTTTCCACTTACTTTGTCTCGTTTTTTCTCACTATCTCCTGTGAAAGTTTTTTCGGTAGGCAGTCTCGTCTTCTCTGCTGCTTTCAGTTGAGGTTCTGGGGTTCTTGCCATCTGGCCTGGTTCGTGTGCATTCAGTGTGTGTGTGCGTGTAGTTGTCAGTGCTATGTTTTCATTCATCTCGTGCTGACCCTGTCTCCAGCTTTCATCTTCATTCATTACCTCACGTGTGTGTGTATCACTGCTAATAACATTCAATTCCAGTTCATTTACTTTACCATCAGATTTTCTCGGGACTGGAATGACTATATACAGTCTGGGTGCTTTTGTGGGTTTCATGCGTACATCATCAGGTGAGTGCACTGAAATTGGAACGCTTCGTGCACCAATGAAGAATGCAGTTCTGATTGTCAATGACAGTAAAATAATGATGAACACAATGCATAAGTACATTATAGTTCGATATGTAAGGCGACAGCATTTTCTTCCAGAGAAGTGGGGGTGCCTCTTTGCTTGTGGGTTACTGTTCTAGGCCCCATATCGATCATTCACCAAATGTCAAGGTTATTATTCCCACACCCAATATCGTTCTTTGAACAGTTTTTGTGTCATAAAGTGTCAGATGCTTTACAAGTGTCCCCCCTCTTGTGAGTGATGATTGTCTCTTAGTACAGGATACAGTTCCTTTGCCAACTATGGGAAAAATAGATTAGAATAATACTTTGAACATGCACAGTAAAAGTGACTCATCAAAGTGTGTGAGCTGGGGGGCGCTGTTGAGCAGCCCGAAAATGGCTCCTAGCCTCTGAGCTCTGTGAGGCACAGACACTAATCGGGCCACATCAGCGGACCGCGTTGTTACCTGCAACCAAAACTGTTCCAGATTGCTGTTCATACCCTGCTGCCTGCCCTACTCTAATTTTGGCGAGATCCGAGCTCTGGGAGACCCGCTGCCACTGCCTGCTGTCTGGCGCCTGGCCGCGTGGGCGGTCCCCGGCGCTGCTTGAGACTTGGCCGGGAGCCGCCTATCGCCTGCGGCGCTCTTGAGCTCGCCTGGCTGCACCCTTCACAAGATCTTCGTGGGCGGCTTCTGCTTTGTTCCTCCCACCCCCTGAGTGCCACGGTGATTTCGCCAACTACCCGCACTGCACTGGGGGGCTGGGGCTGCATTTGGTCCGGAACTGGTGGCCGTCCTCCTCCCCACCCTGCAGCGCTGGGCCCCGGCCCTGTCAGCCGCATGACCACGAGCGGCTGCTGGCTGAGGGATCGCCTCTGATGCTCGCGCGCTTGGTGCCTGGGTGGGGGCTGGGCCCTCACTTCCCTGCGGCAATCTACATTTGCGGCCGTCAGCAGCCACTGAACCTGGCGTCTTCCCCCCGCGGGCTGAAGATTGGGCCCGCTGGACAGGTGAGGAGCTGGGGAGGGGTCTGGCCCCTGCTGCAATCTGCCCCATCGGCCCTCTGGGCCCCGTTACCTCCCACTGGTGCTTACTGGGGTGTGCGGGCAGCCTGGGAGTCGGGCCTACGCCGCAGGCGTTTCCCTCTGCTGGCTGAACTGAGTGGTGGGCCCCGCTACATCAGGCCCCAACAGTTACTGAGGCCTGATTGGCCTAGGGGCCTGCAGACCCCAACTACCTAATCCCCTCACCCGTTTCCCTGGGGACCCACGGCGGCGTCACCCCACTGTCATTGTGCTACTGACCTGGCGGACACTACGCCTCTATCTCCAGCCGGCCGGACTTGCTGTGGGATCTTGCCAAATCTGGCCCCAGGGCCCCCAATTACAATTGAAGATCACCTGGGACTGCAGACCCGCAGACCCCATCTACCTTCTGTTTGACACCTTGGGGACTCATAATAACACCGCCCCACCGATATTACACTGCTGGCCTGGCGGGCGCCACGCTTCTGCCTCTACATCCACCATCTCTTCTGCGGCGTGATGGCGCAGCTCACCGTTACCCTGGCACCTCCAGTGCTGGGGGATAGAACGAGCCACTGACCCCACTGTGTCCTCACTGCACCCATATCATTGAATAAACTTCAAATACAGACGCTGCTCTCACTGGCTACTCCTCTTGCTGCGCCGCTGTCGACCCCTGCGGCCACTGGGCACTGGCACACTGAGTCACACCCCTATTCTCCTCGCTACACCGGCCCTGGCCTGTTGAGTCACCTCGGCATATCCTGCCTCACTTGTATGCCTAATAGAGCCAAAGGGACCGGTAAGGTGGTTGCCATGGACAAGTTTGCAAAGGCGGCCCCGCGGAAGGACCCAGGGGCTGCGACATCTGCCCAGGAGGAACCCGAACCTCACCCCAGTGCATTAACCCCCGATCTCACTGCAATGATGGAATCAATGGCCAAGAACTTTGCTTCTTTCCATGAGAAGCTGGATGATATAAACGCCAACGTTGCATCACTCAAATCACAGGTAGACCAGGCTGGGACCAGGATCACTGAGGCAGAAAATAGAATTGGTGCGAATGAGGACGGGCTGCATACTCTGCAGGACACGGTGGCCACTCTGACCCGAGACATGAAAATCGTGAAGTCGAAGTGTGATGACCTGGAGTCCCGTTCACGCAGGAACAACCTGCGCATCATTGGGGTCCCAGAAAATGTCCTTAAAGGGCGCATGGAGATGGCAGTCGAGAACCTACTCAAAGATCTGTTGGGCAACCCTACCCTGACCCCATACTTCACGGTCGAGCGAGCTCACCAGGCCCTATCACCACGCCCCAAACCAGGAGAATTCCCTAGGCCAATCATTGCTAGAATTCTCAACTACAGGGATAGGGACCTTATCCTCCACCTGTCACGTGAAAAGGGAGACTTGCGCCTCGACTCACACACTATCCCCATATTCCCCAACTTCTCTGTCGGCGTGCAACAGGAGAGGCGCCAGTTCTTAGGTGTCAAGAAACTGCTACGGGAGCGCAACGTCCCCTACGCGATTCTGTTCCCGCCCGGCTCAAGATCACCTTCAAGGAAAAACTGTACTTTTTCACCGTCCTGGAGGAAGTAGTGAAGTTTATAGAGTCTCAGATACCACTTTGCAAATTCAATAGGGGACTCCATGGACAATGAGTGAGCCCCAGCTATATGGAGGATATGTAATCTGGTCACTACTGCTTGCTCACCAATGTGCTGATGGTAACAACGATTTATTTGTTGAAGCCACGCATACGCATTTGACACTAGAGACAGTCGCACCTGGGTGGCACCCCACCAGAGGCCATTATTTGCTCTTCAACCATGCGATGCTCACTTACAACTCTGGCCTACACTTGTTTTTAAGATTTATTCAATTGCCTCCATGCCCCAGTATGCTGACCACTCATGGTTGGGTGTTCTTATCCCTGACCAAGCCTGTCCTACCGCACTCTACAGTGTTGTGGGAAAATTCAATTACAATGTGTTCCGCTGCTTCACGTACCGCTTGGCACTTTATGTCTCCTGTATTTGTTTAAGTGTCAACCACACGGCAACAGCGCACCCCGTGCGATTGCATTCTTCATCTCTGTAAGGTTAATGTTGGGTTTGGCCCCGGTTGGGCCAGTAGCATTGCGGATTCATGTTGGGACTCGCCTGCTAACCCCTGTTTCCAGGGGAGTTCTGGTTCTATATGGAGGGGGGCGAGGTGGGTCACTACCTGTCAGGGAAGGGTGGTGGGGGAGGGGGTTCGGAAGGGGTTCAGTAGTTCGATTGGAAAAAGCGGAGGCAGACTGGCATATCACACTACATCGGGGTGCCCCCAGAGGGGCGGACCCCTTGGCAAACATATCTTACGACAACATGGTTGGGACGTACCCTAGACACCTGGAATGTCTACTACAGTTATGTCCTGGAATGTCCGGGGCTTGAGTAATTACAATAAGGCCCTTAAAATCATGGCCTACGTTCATAGACACGAATGCAAAATACTATTCTTACAGGAAACTCACTCTACAGGCCCTTCAACAAAATGTATGGCTCCGTCATGGGGCACCAACAGGTATTCTACCTCCTATTCCACTCGGGCCAGAGGGGTGTTAACAATGATTCACAAATCACTCAAATTTGTACTTCACAAGAGCTACATTGACCCGGAGCGTAGATATATTCTATTACACTGTGCAATTGACAATAGAGAATATCTCTTGGTGAATACCTATGGTCCTAATGTAGACTCCCCCGATTTTGTGGACTTGGTTGCATCAATAATACTGGGCTATGTAGGGGTTCAAATCATTTGGGGCGGGGATATGAGTTTCATATTGGACACTGCACTGGACAGAACTGGGACGGCTCCCAGACTGCTGTCGGGTGCGGCACGCAGACTGCTGGCATAGTGCAGCACTGGACACCCGAGATACATGGAGGACATTACACCCGCATACACGTGAATATACCCATTACTCCTCGGTGCATGATAGCTCCTCCAGAAATGATCTGTTCTTGTTATCAAGTGGAATGCTGGGCAGGGTGGTGGGAGTGCAGATACTCGCTCGTACTTTGTCGGATCATGCCCCAATCACTCTATCCCTGGAATTGGGGGTGCCTTCCCCGACCATCAACACTTGGCGATTCAAGTCCTCCGCCCTGCGGATATCGTGTTTAAGGCAGACATTCTGGCAGACATCCATTCCTATTTTGAGCATAACACACCCCAGTCCACTACCATGGGAGTCCGGTGGGATGCTTTTAAAGTGTACATCAGGGGCATGTCCATATCCAGGGAGGCGAGCGTACTCAAGACAATAAGAGCAGCCCTCAATTATTCCGAGTCCAGACTACGTGAACTGGAGTGGGAACACCCAACATCAGGTGATCCCGCGACCCTCGCTCAAATCAGCAAAGGACTTCATTTATTCAATGAACACGCAACTAGGGAAGTCCAATATTTTAGTCACCCACAGGCCGCACGGAAATATGGAGAGGGCAATAGACCCGGCAGAACACTAGCTGCCCTGACTAGGGGTGAGTGGGGTCAGACTCAGATTACTTCGGTCAAGGACGGACGGGGTACTGTACAGTGGTCTGACCGACAGATTTTGGAAGTCTTCACGGACTTCTACACGGAGCTCTACTCCCAAACCCCCGAACATAGTGAGCGCCATATGAGGGACCTCCTTGAACAGATACCCACGACAAGCATCTCTCCCGCAACCAGAGACCAGCTGGATTCCCCAATCCTATTAGACGAAATAGTCGTGGCCATATCCAGTCTTCCCAAGGGTAAGGCGCTGGGCCCTGACGGCCTCACGGCAGAATTCTATCAGGAACACGTGGCTATATTGGCCCCTAAACTACTTGAGGTATGGGATGAGTCGCTCCAGCTAGCTGTTCTCCCCCCAACACTGCGCGAGGCCGTCATAACGGTGCTACATAAGCCCAGAGATGAGTGTGGCTCCTACAGGCCCCTCTCGTTAATGAACCTGGACACTAAGATCTTCGCCAAGGCAATAGCGAACCGCTTCCTTCCAGTTATGACACACATGTTCCATGATGACCAATCGGGCTTTGTGCCCGGGAGGTCCACCTCACACAACATCAGAAGACTGCTCAACGCCATGGCGCGAATCGACCAGGGTGCGAGTGCGGTGGCGGTCACACTTGATGCCAGAAAGCGTTTGATATGGTATCCTGGAAGTACATGTGGCTGGTATTGGAAGCTATGGGCATCGGGCCTAATATCATTAGATACATTAAGCTACTATATACATCCCCGGGGGCCAGGGTCCGAGTCAACTCCCTGACATCAACTCTGATCCCACTCTTTAGAGGTACAAGGCAGGGCTGTCCATTTTCCCCGATCCTTTTCGCTCTGACGATAGAGCCAATGGCTGATCACATCAGAGCACGCCACTCGCGCAAAGGGGTACGACTGAAAGACACTCCTGAGATTATCTCCCTCTACGCGGATGATGTGTTATTGTTTATCAGAGACCCCACCATCCATCTTGACCCAATTTTGCGTGACATTACCCGCATAGGTACCCTTTCCGGATTCACGATCAACTACACCAAATCTGAGCTTTTACCCCTCACTAGCTCCACTCAACAACCTGCCACTGAGTACCCACTCTGCTGGTCTTCCGGCGGGATTAGGTACCTGGGGGTCCAAGTGTCCCTGACCAAAGACACACTGCTAGCAGACAACTACCTTGCCGTGACGCAGCTGGCTGAGGCCAAAATGACATGCTGGGGCTCCCTTCCACTGTCACTTGCCGGGAGGCTCTCATTCGTCAAGATGATACTGCTTCCCAAGCTGTTGTACATATTTAGTAATGTGCCCATCTGGCCAGGGGGGGAAATACTTTACTAGACTGCACAGGCTGTGCGCACAGTTCGTATGACACTCTGGCGCTGTGCGTAAAAAATGGTCGGACATGAGGCTCCCATATGATAGAGGAGGGTTCACCGCCCCAGACCTGATGCTGTACTGGCTGGCGGCACAAGCTCAATACGCCTCCTATTGGTATCCCGGGCCCCCTTCCCGCCCCCACGTTAAGCTGGAGATCCTGGCGGCAGCCGGCCCCAACATAATGTCACTAATACTGCACCAGCAGTATATACCGGATTCGCCCATTGACCCGGTCGGAACCACATTGCATGTCTGGGGTCGAATATTTGAGGTTTGCTCTGAACAGCAGCCTTACTACAAGTGGCTCCTGGCCTGGAGATTTCCCAGACTGGAACCCACGCATGACATGGCACTGGCGCGACACTGGGAAACCCTGGGGTACCTTGCTCTTATGGACTTCTATCCTGGTGGGCAGTTTATAACTCCACAGACATGGAGGCCGGGTCATTCAGGCTCAGCACTGGAATATTTACAGTTCTACAGGCTCTGCGCGGCCTTCCGGGCTGCCTGGCCGGGCTGCCTGGCCGGGCTTCCCTGACGAACCCCAGACTCCCCAGGGATTGCATACATTGCTAACTCGGGTGGCGCCCGTGGGGTGGTCTCTTATGCAAGTTGTTGCTGATGGGCTCCACGGCCCGGCCCTCCACAGCCCGCGCTGTGTGGGCGGCCGAGCTGGACGTTGAGCTCACCTATCACTTATGGGGGAAAATGTGCTCACACACCAACAGAGTCTCCCTTAACTTCCGCTATCGCACATACAATACAAACTGTTAAACAGGCTGTACTACACTCCACTCAGGATCTCTACGTTTGCTCGAACCACCCCGCAATCTTGCCCCCGCTGCAGAGCAGAGGGTGCTGATCACCTACACATGTTCTGGGAGTGCCCGAGGCTGGCGGAATTCTGGGGTAAGATCCTTGAGAGACTGTCTGAAATCAATGACACTGTTATTGACCCAGACCCCATGGGAGTTCTGTTTGGGGTGTGGCAGGTTGAGGGGGCTAAACAGATGACCAAATTCCTGAATGTGGGCTTTGTGGTGGCCAAGAAGTGTATCCTTCAGAGCTGGAAGAACCCCTCTCCCCCCACAGTCCATAAGTGGCTGAACCTGCTCACTTGGTCTCGTAGTTGTGAGGAGGAATACCTTAACATGATCCCAATTCACTCTCGCCCCCAAAACATTTGGACTGCTTTCAACTGTTACCTTCATAGCCTGGAGGAGGACTCCTCCGAGAGTGGTACCTCCCGTGCCTCTCATTGATATGCTAACGCCTCATAGTGCATCATGTTGTATAATTTCCCATCTGTTGTTAAACCATTGTTTCTGTCTGTAACTTTACTCATCTATGCATGTATTGAACCCACTGATTGCTCTGATCTATGTGTTTGCTATATGCCTCTGCCAATAAAAATTAAAATTAAAAAAAACAAAGTGTGTGAGCTTCCAGTCCACTCCTCTAATCTGCTTCAGTCCTGTGGACATGTTGGACACTGGTCAGTGTGAAGAAATAGGAAAAATGACAACAAATACGACAAATGAAATTCTTGACTCTGCTTCCTCGATCTGTCCCCCGGCGGAAGGTTTCTTACAATCTCCTCAGATAATCTCTTTGATGGTTGGAGAATTCCACTTGGAGTATAATTCCATGCAGGACCATTCCCATCTGTGCGATATTAGCTGGATCTCTGATCAAGGTGAGGACGTCGACCTCGATAGGTCTATCCACCATCTCCGGAAAATCAGTGACTATGCGAAAAAGGACATTGTGCGCTAATCTGCTGTCTTCTGGCGATAGGGACATTTGTCCTGTCTGCTTGGGTTCAGGATTGTATGTTCCTTCCTTGACGTGTACAATGTTTGCACTGTCTGGTTGCGTGGAGTGCGACCAAGATACTGATTTTGTTCAACAGCTGGCTCAAATGTTCAGAGTTTTCTGGATCTCGAAGAAAGGTCAGCGTGCCCGTGGTTCTTCCGACAATAGATGGGCACTCTTAGATTATGCAAAAGAAAAGTGTATTGATGAGTTCATCTAGTATCAGTTGTAGTGGAAACATTTATGTCCTTCTCACTGTACTCCAGGAGTACGATGAAGGCTTCTGCAATGACAGTAAGCGGGTGTCCGATTACTTTTTCGTTGTCAGGATCTTGAAGAAAGTCTGTGACACTGGTGACCCTCCCTACCAGTGATGGGTATGATATTACTAAGTGCTAAGTGGAAGTATGTAACCAGGTGCTTTGTGATGTCTCTACTGTGGGACACCATAGTTGCTGTGAAACAAAGTCTTGGTTCTGGATAACGTGGGATGCTGTATTTGTTTCCACTTTGGCTATATTTGATCAAAAGTTTGTTATAGTCTTTTCCTCATCAAGGCTTAATTGTGACTTGGCTCAAAAGTTCATGTCACCAAACGTGTTGTGGCTTATATGCACAATTTTCTTCACCCTGCAACTAGGATGCACAGAGTGTCCGTTTTTATGTCCTTATACCCCTTCTTGCTTAGAGGAAGTGTCCAAATTAAGCCACAACTTCCAAAAGGGTTCTTTGTCTTTGCTTTGCTGCTCATGCGTCCTTCTTCCTCGTCATGGATCTTGTCTACACATGCTGTGGTTCTTCCCCGTTGTCTGTAGTCTCTTCGCGGTGGGGTGCAGGCAGGGTGGTTCCTCCAATATATGGCTTGATATCACCCAGGAAGATCCAAGCTCTTCTTCCTTGCAGTTTGACTGCGGATAGAGTTACGTCTTCAACTGTGAATGGTCCGTTGAAACTTGGCTCATCCCACTTTTTTCTTGTGTGATTCCTCACCAACACAGTGTCGCCAGGGAAGACGAGTGGAACACGTAGACCCTGAACTGAGTCTGATGTAGTGTCTCTTTCTGTGTTTTGTGCTGCCTTGCACCCTGTTCGTCGTTGCTGCAGCTGGTCTGAAATTACATTAAGGCAAGATGTCATGCAGTTCAGATACCTTTGCATTTCAGATCGCAGAACCTCCCTTGTCGACTGGGCATCACATCTAGCTCTATCTCAGGGTAAAGGGGAGTTCACATTCTTCTTCCTGTGGCTATCTCATGTGGCGTAAAAACATGGTCGAAGCCGGGTTGGTTCCGAAGAGCATACACTGCCAGAGGAAGGCAGTGCAACCATCACCTCTTTGGAGTAAGCTTCAACTTGGCTATCCTTTCCTTTAACAAGCCGTTGAGCCTCTCAAAGATCCCATTACCTTCTGGATGATACGCCGAGGAGAACTTGTGCTTTATACCAAGCAGCAAGCTAATCTGTTCAAAGACTGCATTTACAAAATGAGCCCCATTATCTGATCTCCTTACTTCACACACACCCCTCCTAGGGAACACTTCCCTCACTAGGAATTTGGCCGCACAGGTAGAGTTTGGGTGTGTACATGGACCTGCTTCTATCCATCTAGAGAATGGACACACCACGACAATTAAGTATCTGTACCCGTTGCATACTTGAATCATGTCGACGTAATCGACGTGCAGATGCTGAAAAGGCCCATTTGGCCTGGGGATGACTCCTCTCATTACTTTTAATGTGTGCCCAGCGGTGAATTGCTGGCAGATAATGCAGCTCACCATAAAGAATGCAACATGCTCAGCTAAATTCGGTATGAACCAGTCTTCTGCGAGCGTTGCCGCTATATTCTCCTTTGTCATGTGCGTCGGGTAATGCAACTGTTCCAATGCTATTTTTAGTATGGCTACAGGCATTACTGGTTTACCAGTGCTGTCTTGTCGCCACAAGCTGTCAGAGGGGTTTAAAGAACACCCTCAACGTTTCCTCAAGTTTTTCTCTTCCTCTGGTGCCTCCCCTTGGAGCTCCATTAGTTGCGTTTACCCAAGATTGCCATAGGCTTCTGGTGTGGTTCGTGCTACCATCATCCTTTCATGGGTGCACGCCACTTCCACTTCCATAACTGTCTCACTTTTGTATGCCATACACTTGGCTTCTGTGTCTGCTGCGTGATTTCCGCATGATACAAAATCTGTCCCTTTCGTATGGGCGGCACATTTCACGACTGCTATGCCCACTGGGAGCTGTAGTGCCTTTATCAACCTGTCCAATAAGGCTGCGTGCTGAACTGGCGTGCCGTCTGCTCAGAGGTAGCCCCTCCTTTTCCAGTGTGCTAAACCTGCGTGCACTGTGGACGTCACATAGGCTGAGTCACTGTACACCGTTACTTCCTGGTCTGCGTGATTCTCAATGACGAGTATCGGTGCCAGTAATTCTGCAACCTGAGCTGAGTAATGAGATGGTATTCGCGCACTAACAAGAACTCAAAATTCTCCATTTGCCATGTGTTTGATCACAGCGATGCCTGTGTATCTTTGCCCATCACTTTAGTCGATCCTCGAAGAACCGTCAATAAAGACGATCTCTCCTCCTGCCAAGACATTTTCATCATAGAAGTCTTCATAATTCGTATAGTCATGTATCGGCTCTCCTTCAGTGACTGGCTCCGCTATGAACATAGCTTGGTTCATTATCTTACATCGGACTATTTTAATGGATGGATTTAATATGATCACTTCATAAGCAGAAGCTCTCTGCGATGTCAGTGTGCCCTTTGATTTCTCTAGGATGGCAAATAATGAGTGTTCGACGTATAACGTCCTGAACATCCCAATACAATGGTTGTCGCTTTCTCTATGGCGAATGCTGCGGCAGCCAAACTTTGTTTGCATGGGAATTGACCTTTCATTACTGGTCCAGATTCCCACTGTAATATGCTAAGGGCTTATACCCCAGCAAGGTTCTTTGAGTGAGCACTGCCGTCGTAACGCTGCCATCTGTGTGTGAAAACAAGTAGAATTCCTCTGCATAATTGGGATTCCGAAAACTGGAGCTGTACAAATCGCTCTCTTGGGTTCAGAAAACCCTTTCTCCATCGTCTCAGACCATTCAATCTTTCCCTTTGTCACTTGGGCCTTTTTTAGGGCCTGAAGTAAAGGCTTAGTATAAGAGCTGTAATCGAAAACCCATGCCCTAACATAGTTGCACAGGCCTAGAAAGCTCTGCATTTGCTTTATCGTGTGAGGCTTAGCCATGTTCAATATTGCTTCAGCCCTTTCTGAGGTCACCTTCTTCCCTTCATTAGAGATCAGCTGGCCTATGTACAGCATTTCCTGTTGACAATATTGTAACTTCTCCTTGTCAACCTTATAGCCTTTCTCAGCCAGTATAGTCAGTAGCTGAACAGAATCGTGCCTGCATTGCTCTTCTGTGGTACTGCAGATTAGATTGTCATCCACATACTGCAAGACAACACTTTCTAATGCAATATTGCTTAGGTCCATCTGCAGGACTCTATTGAAAATGCATGGTACCTCTGTGGCAGCCTCGTGCTTTTCAGACGCATTTGTCTGAACGTAAATGACGTCAAATCTTGTGAGTCACGGTGCAACAGGATTGAGAAAAAGGCATTTTTCAAGTCAATCACTGTGAAATAGTTTGCCTCGACTGGTTTATTACATAGAATTGTAGATGGATTAGGGACTAAAGGGACCTCGGCTTCAACAATATCGTTTAATGCTCGTAAATCCTGGATTAAACGCCAAGACCCCCCTTTCATTTCTTGACAGGATAAACCGCCGTATTACATGGCGATTCTGACGTCACTAGGATGCCCTGGTCCATCATCGCAGAGATCGTCTTAAAAATCCCTTTGTCTGCCTCTCTGGACATGGGATATTGTCGGACTCTCAGCAAAATTGCTCTTGGCTTTAGTTTAATTTCCACTTCTCTCACCCCCTTCAAGAGGCCTACGTCATAGGGTCCTGTAGTCCACACTGAGACAGGCACTTTAGCCATATCCTCGTCAAAATATTCCAGGCGTTTCAGTGCCAACATCTTTCTCTGAGGCACTTCTCTTTTGATCATTTTTACCCAAAATAAGAGACTCACTTCCACCCTTGTCTCTTCCGTGTCTAATTGTTCTTCGAACAGATCGTCATCAGTGACATCAGTCACTCGATACCCTTCTTCGATGGCGATGATCGCGCACCATTGTCTGCCTTGATCACCGTATCCGTCAACCAATGCTACTTTCCCTCGCACTGAAGCTGTCTGTATCATCAAGGGAAACACTTGTCCCTCCTCCTCATGCATAGGTATTCTTGGTCTGAATAAAAACTCATCAGGGGTTCTCATTGTTCTATCTGCAAGGCCTGGCAATCCTGCCATAAGCACAAGCATACCATATGCGATTTCTGGCTCCAATAGTATGGCCCTCATGGCTAAGTGTCCTGAGTATGCTCTAATCATTTCGAGTACAATTGAATAGTGCATTCCTGGAATGGAGTATACTATGCCCTCCTCCGTGAATGAAATCGTCATGTTCAATTTTGTCATTAAGTATCAACCCAAAATGTTTACTGGGGTCTGCCGTGAATACAATAAAGGTACATTCATTTCACACTCTCCTATGGACCCTGAGAGAGCGTCTGTAAAGGGAACTCGACTGTGAGCTCCTGTAAAACTCGAGTATCTATGGCCTCGCCGGACAAGGAAAACTTGCCTTCTCGTATGCACGAGTGTGTTGCACCCGTGTCCACTAGGAAGGAATATTCTTTACCCCCTATAACAACATCCTCCCTAGGTTCCCTATGAGGGTCTGGTGTCACTGATAGGATAGAGCACATCAGCGTTCCCAGTGAGCTGTCCTAGTTTATGTATAAATTTGGCCCACTGTGCACTTGTTGATTTTTCCCCATTCCCAGTGTTTCTTCCCCTTCCAGTGTTCTGGGGCTGTGGCAGTTGTGGTGGTGCCTGTTGGGATTGTCCTTGTGGCTGCTTTAAGCTTTCTTAATGGGTAGAGTCCCTCCGCCTTACTTTCTTCAGTTTCTGTTTCAGGCGGGGCAGGTGGCGCGGTAGGTGTCTCACCCCCCTCAGTGCATATATTTAATATCCAATCTGCAGACGGCTCTTCCTCCTTTGTCTGTTCATACATCTTTCAGAGTTCTAGAACAGCAAGCGTTTTTCTAGCTTCTGGCCTGTATATGTGGCATGCAAATATGTCATCATATGTTGTAAGACGGCTTTGGATAAAGACCCATTTTGTGGCCACGGCATAAACATCTTGTGGGCGGTACCCTTAACCCACTCGGGGCTATATTTCTTAAGCTTGGGTGCGTGTTTCGCCAGTTGCTTACATAAGTGTGCTAATGGAGTAATGTCTTCCATGCTTAAATCTGTTCTCTTTCCTCTTACACAACACTTTTCAATGCTTTCATGCAACTTTAACACTTCCAACAATATGAGCGAGCACCAAACACTGCAAGCTCCAATCCATTTTTTTCCGCCAAAATCTTTTATATCACCAAATTACTCAAAAACATCAATTCGTGTGCGATTCCGTCTCAACTATCGAATCGCGCAAACTCTTAATCCGTTCTCAAAAATAACATTCTTTCACATGTGACGGCACAACAGAACCTGTAAGACAGACACTTAACAGGCTAGACAGACACCAGCTGGACACAAATATCTCTGGCTCTAATCATTACCCCTACATGGAGTTTAAACGAACCCCGTTCACGTCGTCTTTAAACATAGTGGTAGCCTAATCGTTCCCTATTATGCGGGACTCTGAGTTAACGTTTCGTCTGACTGCTATATTAAAGCGCAGGAATAAGGCGTATCTTCTCTCTTCTCAGGTGACCACCCTGGTATCCTCTCACTTCTCAGGTATCCGCCCTAGTATCCTCTCACTTCTCGGGTGTCCACCCTGGTATCCTCTATTATTCAATTATTCTCAAGTCATTATCCCCTTATATATATATATATACAGTCTTCTCTACTTCTGACTATTTTGTTTTTCCACCTCCCTCCATTACCTTTTCCCTTTACTTGTTCTAAGGCGTAAGAAATTTGCCAAAGCACTACATTTTTTGCTTCACTCACTGTTCGCATCGTTCCACTCTGGATCCTCGGGATCGCTGCCTGCGTTACCGCCTCCTTCAGATTTTCATCTGATCAGCTGTACGTAGGAATGGGAAGGGATGTGTTTTTAAAACGGGTCCCTTCAGGACCCGACTGCTGTCTTGGGGTAGTTATACTACCATTGTCCATGGGGAGCTTCACAGTCTACTCAGCCGAATGGCGAAGGACTCGTGATATTGCCGAAGACCTAGAGTTAATTTGTGTCGACGGTCAATAGTTGTCTTACTTTAATCAATAATCGATGGTTTCCAACCATCCTCTGCTACCAAGTGTACTCGAGTGAGAGTGACCCCTGACCAGCCCATAGAGTCAGAGCCCGCTCTCGAATACTTTAAGACGAGATAGCTGCACCTTGAGGTGGAAGGGGTGTAGGATTTCTTACTCCACACCAATCAATAAGGACAACTCAATAGTTTGGCAAAGGGGAGTCTGTTTAATGACACATACAAAAAACAGAGAAACATGGAAACCAACAGTGATGCGATAGCCCGTCTCGCTTCAACTCCCCCAAACTTCATTCTAACAGTAATAGTTATACCCAAAATTTGTCATCATTGACGTGTAACACTCAAAAGTTTGTCATGCAATTCTATTGGTTGGAAAGGGTAACTTAAGTATAGGTACTACATCTGTATATGGTAATGGAGTGTGAGGATTGGATAACCCTTATCAGGTGAGCGTCTACGCCCTTCCCTCTAACATTACTCATGTAAAACATCACTAAAAGTACGACGTCTCATTGGTTCTACTAGCTATAGGACCCTAGATTATTTGGTCCATTGTGATTGGGTTGGCTACAACCCCAAGCATAAATCTGCACTTTAATTAGCAGCATGCAGAATAGACACCCAGATACAGGATGCCCCAAGATTCACCCAGCCTCCCTTCCATCAATCAGTACTTTATTGCTATGTGTCAATTAGTTGGCTGTGGTTGGCCTCGAAACTGTAGCTTCTTGTCAGGAAAAGTTATGGTATCTTCTGCTTTGGGTGACATCAGACGTTTGTACCTCTTCGCGCTTGGCTGGTCACGTGTTAGCATACCGTGAATTTGCTTCGTTTTCCTTCTGTTTGTGTATTTAATTCTCATTGTTGGCCGCCACCTGCCTAGGCCTCCTTATCTCGACCTTCAGGGGGCAGGCTGCTCTGCTCCTTAAGTTTCAATTCTCTGAAGTTACTATCCGCCTCCATTCTTGGTTTGACCTCGAGGCGCGAGCTGCTTCTTGCTGAGTTTCGATTCAGCCCTCTCTTCTTGCTTTGTGCTGGAATACGAATCCTGGCCTGTTTGACCCTTAGTAACCTGGGTTAGTTCTGCTTTTGTATAAAGTGGACTCGCACTTTATATAATGTGCTTCGTTGAGGTAGATATATAGTTGGCGCTTGACTCTCTATTCTTCTACTAAGCATAGCAAGCCACACTGTTTTGTTAGCTTCTTGTGTTACAAGCATATGTACAGGCGTTAGCTGGTTGAAAATTTTCATCCTGCGTTACAGTTTAAATTTCTATCTGGTTCAACATCGCCTCTCCTTCTAAGTTCATTACATCCTTATTCATAACATTTCGTCTTTGTGTGTCATCTTGTGGTTGTCGTTTCGTTCATCTGTACGTCTGTCCGGGCCCTTGTGTCGTCACCATTCGTCTGCACTTAAGGCCTTTTGAGTTTCTTCTGGGACAGTGTTTAAGCAATCTTCATTTCGTGTCATCTGCTGGTATGGTTGTCTCAATGGATACCTTACTGTCCATGGCTATCTGGTTATTGGCACTTCAATAGGTATTGCTCTTCTGATGGGCACTGGGCAGTGCCCTAGTGCGGCTCTCTGCTGGTTTATTTGCTCATCATACGTCACATATCTCGGTGTGAACTTTCCTGGTACTTCAAAATGGGCGACTGGAGTGCAGGTTACATTTGGGATCTCCTCTACAGAAATATTTCCCTTGGGTCCAATTTTCCCTCCATTTATGCTTTAGTTTGGCTATCCTAACCTGACTTTTCCAGTGGAGCACAGCCTTCAGCTGCACTCCTCTGGGCTTTTGCACATCTGCTGTGGGGAAACTGACACGTCCTTCAGACTGTCAGTACTGGGAAACTTAGTCTTTTACTGTGTTGCCATTTCTTGGGAACTTTTTATCTATGTGCCAAGTACCTTACAGTATCGCGCATAGCGGTCCTTTTGTTTTATGGCTTTAGACACTGTCTAAGGATTTCTTGGTGATTGTACAAGTGTGCCTAGGACAAACTGATGGAAGCAGTATAGTTTTAAAGTATTTTTACTTCATTTTAACTAACCATACTGCGCTTATCGCGTTTGGCTCAAGACTATGTTCTTGCCACAAAGTCTTTTTTTCTGTCCTTTTCACCATTTTGTCCCTTTGCCTTCCCCCAGGTCGAGCCTCCTGCAAAAACCGCATCTTTCGTGGGCTTCTGCATGTCACGTGTGCTAGTGCCCAGGAAGAGGATTGGGACTGTCTAGTCCCCATCCACACTACTGTTGCCAGTATGTCTGGTATGCCTGAATGACTGGAACAACCATGGGCCGTGATTGACCCATGCCCGGTGTGAATGCAAGAGAGCAGATCTTTGACCGGTTATCCTAGATTTGAGCGTGAAACGAATCCTGGATAAGAGAAGGGGCTCTGCACCCATTCCAGGTCAATCACCTATGTTCACACTAAACTACAGAAGGAGCCAAGTATCCTGAAACACTAAAGCAGACCAGTGGAACCACCACAGACGTGGTGGAAGGGTTGGCATGCCGAGCCAGCTGTTGTCCCATCGTACCCGTATTTTTGCATTGTTCACTGAAGGCCTGCAAGGGCGCTTTGACCCTTTGGAGTAATGGGAACAACTACTTTCAGCATCTCCTCATAACCCTCCAATAAAGCCTCTTCGGAAGTGTTCCTGGGTCATCCAGTGAACTGACCAGCTCGAACCCCGGCTATCGCTTAGGAGCGCCTCCATCCTGAGTTGACACTCGAGACTTAAGAAATTGCAGCTTGTGGTCCTGAATCCTCTTCCACCGGAATTCGTAGTCCTAGATCCTCTAGGTCACGATTTAAGAGTGGGCGTAGGCGCGAGAATTTGCAGCCCCTGTGTCACCTGCTGTGGTGACAGTCATTGTAGGAGCCTTGCATACCTGCCCCCCTGTGCCGTGAGACGTGCTGCACTGGAACTGTCCTCTTTTCTTCATCGAGAGCTGAGAAAAGGCTACTGTCCCTGCCACAGAAGAATATCCCATCCCGCAGCTACTTAGAGCTGGAGCAACGTGTAACTGCAGGCGACCCGGCCTAGACTGGCAAAGTTTCGCCCAGACTGTGTCGAGGGTCGGCGAGTAGTTGCACCACTTACCGGTGGCCCCCTGGCACAACCATTGTTCTTTACGCCAACATTGAAAAACCTGCTTTACGCTCCTTAACCACAGATATTTCATGTATAAGAGTACAAGTCACATCATGCACTAATGCCTTATTATGTGATCTATTGAGTCATTTCATGCAAGAATACACAACTTTGTGACTTGCTACACATTAATAATACTCCACATTTTGTATGATGGGTCCTGGCATATTCCTTCCGCTTCCAAGCACTGTAATATAGGTGTTAATATCATTCAATCAAATAGTACTTAATTTAACAACCGTGAAAATATAAAGGGCCGAGTCAGCCCTGCCGAGATTCGAACTTGTGGACAGCAGGCTGGTCCTATGTTTGTGGCATGCACTTAACTCACTGAGCTGTCTTCATGAACGAAATAAAGTACTAATGCCTGATTTTGTGTACATATATAATATACAGAGTCACTACACAGAGGCCCAGCTGACAGGGGGACTGAAGGCAATCTAGCCGTATCTCTGAACACAACTGAAAATTGTTGAGCCCCTGGATAATCATCCATCCAAAGATAATGAAACCATGAACATAAAAAGCAGTCCAAGGCTTAGCATGAATTTCAGATCCTCAATGTCAGAAATATGAATACAGAACGTGCAAAGCATAAGAACTCTAGCATGTCCAATTACTTTAATACTATGAAGTCCCCGCATTTTGTGCCTAGCAGGGGGGGTCAATACGGCCGTAAGCATCGTCTCTTAGAAGCCATCGCAACACAGAGGCATTGGGTTTTGTGACAATGTCAAATGCCCAGGGATGGGAACGAGGATAAAAGGGGCTTTGGAGGCCGGGGTTTATGGCAGGCAGAATATGTTTGCGTCTAGGGGAGGTGAGCAAAGGTTCCTCTTATCACTTCCTAGCAACCAAATTCTTCATTCTTCACCAGGTCCAGGGGTGCCACAGGTTCTAAAGGTGAGGGGACAGGTCTGGGCAGGTACAGCAGCATGGTCCCAAGGGATGTTGGACGTCTTCGTGGAGGCTGCCGGAGAATCGGTCCCTTTGGTCAGGCTGAACAAGTTGCCACTTGCCACGGGCTGTTTATCCAGGGTGGCTCTGCGGCAAAGTCTGTGAGAGTTCCAAAACTCTTACCCGAGAGCATGGCAGCACATGTAAGGGGGCATGAGACTAACCAGATGGATAGATGTGGCGGAATCAAAGGTGTAAATAGGAGGAGTAAAGGGGTGAAGGTGCCCACAGAGGGCCCAGCATAGGCATGGGCGCATCATGTTAGAGTCAGGCAAGTGTCGCTTTCAGGCCGCCTGACTTCAAAATCGTAGAGGGCTGCCTTGAGCACTCTGTCCCTGGGCCCGTACACCTTCCGAGGCAATCAGGGGATGTGCCCAGATTGGAGATGGATTAGCTTATCTGTGGGTCTGGGCTAGTGGACCATGCAGGTGCTTGACTTCTTTCAACTGGGGCCCAAATAAAGAGAAGGGATCATAATCGATAAAAGGAAGTCCTAACTGGGGAAAAAGAGTTGCATTGAAGAGACGTAGGTCAGAGTAGCACAGAGAAGAAAAGGGTGAAAAGCACAAACCACGAGAATTGGAAGGGGTAGGTGAAGAAGTCGAGGTGGAGACAAAGAGGGGAAAGAGGAAGCAAGAGAGAAGGTAAAGGAGTGTGTACGAGTAGCGGAACACTGTGGAGGTGGAGATGGAGTCAGAGGGAAGCAGAACCGCGAGGAGGTGATGAGGTTGGTGAGGGAGAAGGTAAGAAGGACATTATTGGGACCAAGTGCGTCCATCTGCCAAGGAGGCCTCATTAATGGAAGAGGAGGAGGAACGAGAAAAAGGTTAGAACAGGAGGAGTTCAATAAGTAGAACGAGAGGAGAAGGAAGAAGGGGAGAAAGTGGAGAGGAGGAGAGGATAAAGAGCAAAAAAAGTAGTGAAAAGGAGTCAACAGTGGGTTGGCAGAGGTCAGAGCTAAGCAGAGGAAGCGAGGAACAACAGCCAAATAAATTAACTAGTGTAAAGATAAGAGGATGTGTAGGAACAACTCCAGAGATAAAGAAAGATCAAGGAAGCAGGAAAAAGCACTCAGCGCAAGGGATGGGTGCACGATTGAAATGGAGGCAGACTGAAGTCCCTAAGAGTGAAAGGGGTGAAGGTATAAGTGCGCCTAGAGAAACACTTGGAGGAACCGGAGGGTTTGATAGAGAAGAGGGATTGGGAATAAGAGGGGGAAAGTCACTTCCAAAATAAGAGAGGAGCCAGGTATATGGCATGTGCAGAATGGCAAATGCATAAACTTCACAACAGCCACCACAAGGCAAAAAGACCCGGAGAGAAGAAAGAGGTGTGGTGCACTATAAATCCCAGGACTGTGAGTGACGTTTAGCTGCCAAAAAGGTGGACATGAATGGCTAGAATAGAGAGAAGGATGGACGACCTCAGGCCACAAGAAAGGCTGGCAGACATATACTATCCAAGCCCCTCCCACGACCTCAGGCAACACCTAATATCTATTTTCCTGAAGATAAAAGTAAAAGGAAATATGAACATCTGGTTCTGGGCTATCTGTTGATCCCTGTCCGTGACAGACTTTAAACACGTTCAAGTTATTGGACATGTTAGGGTGGTTCTGCTTTACACGTACTGTGGTAAATAAATAATGTATAGAGAATTTGGAATTCAAGGTGCGACTAGGATAATTTTCTATGTCTATCTCTACTGCTCAAAAGGACATGATTCACTGAGATCTGCTGTGTACTCACTAAGGTACACCATGCACTCCTAGTGAATTAATGTGCGTTTACCATGCTCTAGGTTACAGCTCACAGAGATTGGCCGACTGTACAATGGAGCGTCCAATGCAACACAAAGACGACTCATGGACTATTGTACAATTGTCTATGTATTGTACTGCATACAGAGGTACTTTATGTAGGAGTATAGTTGTGTGCCCTGAAAATTAAGGAGGCACATACACTAGTGCTCATTTGTGTTGTGGGGACCACGTGGTTCATTCAGTAGACCAGGAATGCCCAGGGGCCTCAAGGAGGAGAGCACAGGACTTGTCTATTGCTCAGATACAGGCCTTCGTTTTCCTAGCCGCAATTTTGCGAAC
Source organism: Ambystoma mexicanum (assembly GCF_040938575.1). Taxonomy (NCBI): domain Eukaryota; kingdom Metazoa; phylum Chordata; class Amphibia; order Caudata; family Ambystomatidae; genus Ambystoma; species Ambystoma mexicanum. The sequence goes on from NC_090923.1 coordinate 601,779,663, forward strand.
AGTTGTTGCCAACTCTTTATATTTAGGAAGTATGCGTTATGTTTTCCAACGGCCTAACTGTTTTAGTAACAAATCCGACCACTTTTGCAACATGTACTAGGATAACTCTCAAGTGTTACCTTGATACTTGAAGCCTTTCTTTGAATTATCTGTGGGGTGCGTGTTTAAAATAATGAGTTGTTGGCTGTGGAAATACATTGATACACGAATTACATATTACCTAACACATTCTTTACACCACTTTCCTTCCCCTCTCCCCTGCCTACTCAGTTATCTTGATTTTTAGGGTTATCATTTGTGGTTTAGCTACCTGTCTTAACCAGAAGTGTGTCCTATACGTTGTCATTTCGTTTTCTCCTGCTCATTGGTTTGTTTCTGGTCACAGACTATTTTACAGGGGCTGTTAGGTTTCGAAACATATTTTCTCATTAGGATGCCATGGGGTCAAAGGTCACATGATATCATTATTTGTGATGTCGTCAGTACGGTAATGACTATTTTTGAAGCATCAAAAATCCAACATAAGTGTGCAGGGGCCAGACTAATATCATTAACATACATTCTTTTTCTCCCCAATAGGACTCCTGCTTGGCAGTGAAAGCTTACGTGGACCAAATGCTGGGCCCATACATCCTCAACGTGACCAGCAGTGCCATCCTGTGTAGCCAGGCAATATGCTCCAGTCACGGACGATGCATCAGGCAGGATGCTACTTCCAGGGCTTCTCTACACCTCAACCCCAAGAGTTTCAGCATCAGACATGTGCCTGGGAGGCTGGGCTTCTTTCTGCAGGGTGGGGCTGAGAAGGAAGACCTCATCAAGATGGCAGAGGGGTTCAAATGCCAATGCTTCAAGGGATGGGAAGGCACGGCATGCACAACCCGAGCCCTGAAACAGAACTTTTGACATGCCAGCAGGCTCTGGCCTTAACACAGACAAAGGAGTTCACTTGAGGCCTGGTGTGTCACAGCTCAGGGCTCTGTCAAGGCAGAATGCTGGTTACCCTAGCAACTGCATCACTGTGCACTTTATCCTCACAAAACGTTCCTTCTCATTTCCTACTCTGCTTCGGTTAAAGTGAAGTCAGAAGGAGTTAGAATCTCAGGAAGACAGTAGCCCAAAGGGCAAAATAATTGCCCTTTATAGTTGCCAGCATAAATGTTTTCATAGAATGTCCAGCCCTCACACCGCAAGCCTTTGGCTAGAGAAAAATCAAAGTCTCTCATAGAACATTTTGTAAAATTGCGCTAGTGTTTGAGGCAGGGGATTTTACGAATTTACTGTTTTTATAGGTCTGTTATTTTACAGCTTAATAGGGTCCATCATCATTCAGTCTGTTTTGTAAACCAGAAAATTGTCTCATTTATTCCTTAATGTCATGATTTACAATTAAATTATTTCTAATCATTCAAAGACCACTCATTGGGCTTCATTACAAGCTCACTGGCACCCTTGTTTCTGGACCGGCAAACTACAAGTCTGCCTGTCGGAGCCGCTGTGCCTGACAGGTCTGACCCTGCCGGGCACAGCGGCCACGGTAGGAAGACTTGTCACGGGAGCACCGGAACCGTTTCTCCCGTGTTCCCACTACCATAGAGTCCCGGAATGGGGATTAAAAAATGTACCGGTGCCTGACTTCCCGGCCGCTGGACTTGTAATAGCCCGGTGGCACTGGGAAGTCATGCGTCGATCATTATTACGGGTCCGGTGGCAACCCGCTGGTAGCGCCGGCAGGGTTACCGCCGGACCAGTAATGAGGCCCATTTACTTCTATGCCATCTGTACATGGTATCAAGGATCTCCAGAGGTTTTATATATCCCTTGAGTGCAACTGAAAACTCATCTACTCAGAATAATCAGAATCTCATGTCTTGATATAGTGCTTCATGCCGGACCCTCCCAACCATAAATGCTGTCATAAAAGGCGTTATTACTTAAAAACTTGAAATAGAGGAAAAGATAACTTTTTTCGAAAATAAGATACAATTGAAGAAATCACAAATGGTCTGGCTTTATATTTAATACATTTTAAAAAATCCTAAAATAGATGAAAGCTAAAATAAAAATGCTTCTGTTCTGGAGCTATAGGGTTTAAAGCAGGTGAGAAAGGTGGACTATGGTGAAAGCGGGGTTGAGATATGGGGTGTACTCTCAAGTGCTTTACTGGAAATAAAGGAAATGCATGTACTTACCAATCTAGGCTTTAAGTGGGCTGGGGCTCAGCACTGGTAAGGTCCAAACATTGCTCCTATCCTGGGGCCCTGCTACGTCCCCCCCAACCAATTTCTATTAATGGTGCTCTGTCGCTCCTTCCACTTGTGTAGTTCTCCATTTGTCTCCCCCTCCATGTGTGTCTTGCTCTTTGTCTCTTACTCTCTATTTGTATCTCTCAACACTTCTCTAACTCTTCGGCTCCAATCATGTGTTCACCCGCTCTTTCACTCTCTGTGCAAGTCCCTTTTTTCTGATGTTGGGCCTTGGGAGCATGGCACCCAAACATCACAGTCAGTGGTTCCAACCAAACTCTCAGTATGAAGGTGTACACTTCAGTCATTCACTTGAAATTGTATTCGATCAGAGTATTGCAGCCATGTCACAAAGATGTCCATCAAATGCAGACTGATTTTCCCTGTTTTCACGCCAGTATTGTGGTCTACTAAGGGTGGCAGGCTATGAGAAAAAAGAGGGTCAGGAAAAACAATAAATACTAAAGGAATAACTATGATCTGTTGGTTAACCAAGGAGCCTAAAGAGGCAAGCCAACCAAACACACTCACAATCCCCATTGAAATCTGCCAAGTGACATAGGGGGGCTGCATCAATGAAGCAATGAGCAGAAGGTGTACAACCTGGCTTCAAGCCTTATCATCCCAATGAGTTGCTTTGCAAATGTTGCTCTTTGCTGCAAACGGGGCCATTTCTTTCGTCTGCTTATGGCAGAGAAGGCCACTCTTCCTAAAACATGTGTGTTAGCAGTCCTCCCCATGCAATATTTACACCACAAGGTGCAAATGCATGGAAATTCCGGTGGACCCGGGTTTCCGTGCAACGTTTACACTTCGTTGTGAAATCGTAAATGCTTTCTGCCATGTATGTACATGGCGTTTGGTTGCTTAAAGCTGGTGGATACCATAGGAATCTAATGCATATCCAGAATCTTCAAAATCAGATGATGGCGGGTATGCATTTACTTTTGAAAGGTGGCGCGCATGGGGTATGGGAACATACATTGCATTGTGAGACCCCACCCAAGCCAGTCCAAAAAGTGAAAATCCCCATGAGTGGGAAATGAGGTCAAAAAACCATTTGCCTCATGAAGAGTTTGGTGGTAATCCGGTGGTAAATCGGATAATTACTGCTAACATCGCTTACCCTTACCACCAATCCGCAGCGATATGGTAATGTAACTCCCCATATGTGGAGTCTATGGAACTTCATGCTCATTTTTTGTGGTTTTACCTCTAGCAATAATACAGTATGGGAATACGTTGAGTTTTGTCAGTAAGGTAGAAGATTTATCTCCAGCTTTTTGCTGAAGTTAAAGCGCCAATGTTAATGCATAACTTGTAATACGGTGGTGCAATAATGCCACGATAACAGAATTATGACAATGTTACTGCTAGTATTACTGCATTGCCTTGCTTGTAATGAGGCCCACGAGTACATCTTTTACACGTGGTTTTTACACTTCATTTTGGGCTGTAGGAGATTGGAAAATGACCACCTAAATCTTCACCATTGTTAGTAGAGATGTTTCTCATGATTTCCAATTTTTACATATAAGACACAGTGGGCCTCATTACAACTCTGGCGGTAGCCGTGCCGGTAGAACCGACACGGCTGCCGCCAGAGTTGCATTTCTTCCGGCACCCGCGAATGGGCAGTAACCGGGTCATGCCGACTTTGGCGGACCTGTTAATTGCCCTTTCGCTGGTGCCGGTAATGTGGAACTCCCCATTCCCGTTGAGCCCCATAGGGCTGAATGGGAATGGGGAGCTCGGATGCACCGGCACCGTTCATAACGGTGCCGGTGCATCCACGAGTTGTGCTCGCGGGAGCCGCTCTGCCCGCCAGGTCAGACCTGGCAGGCTGACAGGCTCCGGCGAGCACGCCAGGTCAGACCTGGCAGGCTGACAGGCTCCGGCGAGCACAGCTCGTAGTATGGCGGTACCGTAGCAAGGGTGCAGGTAGCACTACCAGCGCCGTTTTTACTGTACTGGCATACTTGTAATGAGGCCCAGTGAGATTACATTTTTTTACTCAGGATCACACAATTTGGTGAAGCGAAAGTGGGACTTAGGTACTTGACCATATACATCTCAAGCAGTAGATAGGAGGTAGAAATATTTAGGGTTTGGCTCTCAAAAAATACATTTTTTTTTAAAGATTACTTGCACAGTACACAAAGCACTTAATAGAGCAAGCTGACAACAAATACATCCTTACAGAAATACGTTAAAGAAAATAATTTAGCTTGATTTGCTACGTCCTTGATGAAGGCTACAAGTCCCAAAATAGAAAATAATGAAAGTCTGAAAAAACTGCTCTGTTTTCCTGTACTAAACTTTCTGCACTTAAAGACACACAATAAAAGAAATTGTGTGAAAAGATTTGCCAAAAGTATTTGTTTGGTACAAACATCCAGTTCGTGTATTGCATGAATGTGACTAGCCACATAAAAACAAACCCATTCTTAATTGCATGCCAAACTAACACATACCATGTGCACAAACAAGGTCTCATTTCGTGTTCACTTTCATTTTCTTGAAGGTGAATATTTGGTAGTTTAGTGGGGCTGTGTGTGGGGTTTCAGTTCAAAATGCCCCATCACAGTTACAACCATCTACACATTTACACATAAGAAATGTCCCTCACTCTATCAGCTAAGTGCCCTTGCACCCCATGTTTAATTCTTGGATTTATTAACCCCCAACTGTCTAAGGTCTAAGTGGAGGCCTATAGGCCATTGCCTTATCTATCTAGTCTCCTTCATGGAATTCCTAAACTAGTGCTACCACTCGTTCTCTCTCTGCGTTCTACTTTGACCCTCCAATGTTACTCTCTCCTACTCTTTCAAGTCTACTACTTTCCCCTCTCCATTCTACACTACTCTCCTCTCTCCTCCTCACTACTACTGTCCTCCCCTCCACTCCAGTACTACTCTCTTCTCTTCACTTCAATACTACTCTCCTCCCCACCTTCTACTAAGTCGCCCTTCTTTCACTCTCACAATCACTTGCGACTCACTCTTTACACATCCTATAATACTACATCCCCTCCACTACAGTACTACTCTATTCCCTTCAATCCATCATTACTCTCCTCCACCTTCTACTCAGTCTCCCTCACATTTTGTCTAGACCGTGTCCATACTCCAGTCCACTGTCCTACCTCCTTCTGGTCTCTCGATCTGCCACCCCTTCCTTCTCTGAACTCAGCTGAACAACCCACACCTTTGTGTTTCTTGTCGCCCTCCTTATCCTCTCCCTCCTCCTCTCATGGGGCCTCTTCCCCTAACCAATCTTGACCTAGCTTCCCTGCTCAGGAGGTATTACAAGCATCAAAGTGTACAAATAAGGGAATAAGCCCTGCTCCTTTCTCCCGCACCAGGCCGCCATGCTGGAAAAATGGCCGTCCACATTGGAGGGTACCCCAGTTTGTGTTGGGTGGCAGCGACGTTTGAAGCAAACAGGTAAGTGTGTTTTGCCTCATCCAGAGGCCACTCTGCAGCAAGTATGTGACTGTGTGTAGAAAGCTATGTTGCGTCTAGTGAAGCGTGACAAATACTGCAGTTGGGGAGTGGTGTGCAGAGCCCCTTGATGCTGTGCTGGCATGTTGGCAGTTCTCTCTTTCAGCACTAGCTGCACTCATGCGATGACTGGAGCTGTTGCTTGTGCTGCTCTGGTGAGCTGGTGTCTTGCCGGTCGTCTGCCGTGAGCTTGTGTAGTGATGTGAAAGGAAAAGGAAGGACATGGACAGCAATCGATTTAGGTTGACCTTGTCACACTTTTTCTCCCAAGTCCCTCTCATCTGCCTGCCAGCTGGCTACCTCCCCACCACCAAGGAAAATGATTTTACTTGTTCTGTATTATTTGGAGACATTGTGATTCATACCGAGAAGAACCTCCTCTGGGATTCCAGGCATTACAATCTTAGGGACCATGACTGTGTTAGTAGCTCTCTGATAGCGAATTTAGCTTGGAGCTTGGAGATATAATTCCATATCTCCATGTAGATAGATAATATGAGCTTTGGTCTCTGGGCATAGTTCTTCAAATGTCAATAGATCAGCATGAATAGCAGTTCTCCTACTCCCTGAGTCAATCTGGGCTGTAGGTGGGAGACCCTGGACTGTTACAGGGGGGTGGGAGTGACATTTTTGATCTGCTTCTCCTGTGGTGTACAGTGCCCACTGTTCAGGGTTTGGTACCTCTTTATCCTCAGGAAACAGAATGGCTGGGTATTCTGGGTCAGGGGGACTCTTCTGGCCAACCTACTTGGTCCTCTCTCTCCAGGGGATAATTTGCTACTGAGTTCAGGAGCCCAAATTCCATTGATTCTTCATTGGGATTCTTAGAGCAGAACTGAGCCAGATTTCGGGCTTTCCCAAATGTGTACCACTTTAATACTTCTGGAGGAGGAGGTGGCCTGGATCTTTGCCAGTTGTTTTGTTGCAACAGAGTCTTTTGTCTTGGGTTCATTTGTTGCATCGTTGGGGCCTGGTTGTCTGAACGTGGGGCTTTCTTCTCTTCCTCTTGCTCCTGGGTTGGTCTCACTGAGTTTCTTATTCTTCCTGGTAGCTTCATGGGAATACATAGCTCTTTGGTGTGCATTGGCTAATTGAAATGCCTCCTCTTGCATTGGTTCATGCAGCTGCTGAACCACGTTCTGCAAACAGAGAGGCAGTGAGTCTTCAAACTGCTCCAGTATCAATATCTCCCTCATTTTGTCAAATATTTTATCGGCTAACCATTTCTTTAGTAGATCTCCTACATCTGTGTCAATGAGAAACCTCTTGACAGATGCCTTATCGAGTAAATGTCTGTTTTTAGCAAGCCGTTAGATTATGCCCACTTTCAACTCTTCATACCGTGTTCTCCCATCCGGTTGAAGGCTTCAAAAGCTTGCTGATCCTCCCCGTAAGCAATGGGGCAATGTACCTGGCTCAGTGAACTCTATGCCAACTTGCAGTCCCTGCCAGCCTTTCAAAATTCACATAAAATACCTGCAAGGGCCCCTCGACTGCCCAAACCAACCAATACCTCACCTTTTCTCTAAACCACCTCCACACTCCAGCCCACTGTCCTCTCTCCTTCTGGTCTCTTGGGCCACAACCTGTTCCTCCTCTGAGCTCACTTGAACAACCTACACCTTCATGTTTCCTGTCGCCCTTCTTGTCCCCCCCATTCCTTCTCCCATTGCGCCTTTTTTTTTAACCTAGGTTCCTGGCCCAGGAGGGATTGCGAGCATCAAAATGTACAAACGGGGGACTAAGCCCCAAACCTTGCTCCCAGACAGTCCAACCCTGCTGGAAAATGGCGGCTGAGTTACTGTGCTGAAACAACGTAGGCCACATTGGAAAGTGTCCCAGTTCATGTTAGGAGGCCAATTTGAAACAGGTAAGCGTCTTTCGCTTCATCCGGAGACCGCTGTGCAGAGAGAATGCGACTATCTATGTAAAGCTCTGTTGCAGGTATTAGAGGTGTCAGAGGAGGGAAGGAGACATGATCGCAGGACAATGGGGGTCATTACGACCCAGGCGCTAATTGCGCCAACTTTACCACCATGGTGTAACATGGTGGATGGCGGATTTACCGCCCCATTCCAAGGTGAGTGGGGCGGTAAATCCCCATTTCCCATTTTCCCTTCCCCATTCCCATTTTTGCCCCATAGGGCATAATGCGAGTGGGGAAGGCGCTAATTACGCCACCGTAAATTACGGTGGCGTAATTAGCATCATGGCAGGTTAGCGCCATGGATTTTAACGGCTGCTAAAAGCAGCCGTTAAAATCAGAATAGGCGTTAAGGGTTAACGACGGCGTTAACCCTTAACGCCTGGGTCGTAATGAGGCCCAATGTGGGTGGGAGACTAGCAAGGTGGGAACAGGTACAGGTATTACTGCAAAAACTTCAGGATATTACTTCATTTCCTCATTGGCTAAGTTCACAAAATGGTTCGCAGAACACTTTAGATGCAGTGGCGCGTCAGAAGCAGTTTGTGGTGCATGCAGTTCTGTCAGGCATAATTTGCCCTTTTCTTCCCGCACCCTCCATCCATTGTTATGATAGCATTAGTGGAAAAGGTCATTTTAACACATACACAGCACAAACAAATGGATCTATGAGGTTTCCTCAAATTTTGTTGGCCGAATTAGAGGAGGTAGACACCCGCACAACCTTCACCCTCTCGCCCCGTTGCTATATACCGAATCCAAACCCACCATCTATTTATTTTGTGGAAAAAATGCAGCAAAATGTAATTCGGCCAAATGGTAGGTCGAAAAAAATATGAAATATCAAACAACGTAGGACTTCTATGCATACAGGGCACAGGCCTACTAGATTTCTTGTCCTGGCATTTCCAAAACCCTTTGTGGAAAAACACATTCAGAGTCCCTAACTAATAAGGGTATATATCATCAGAAGTGACATTGTGGTAAAATTGCGTTACACAGAATGTCATCAGTCTTTGCTCTACTTTACTCCAGCAGTCGTCTGCAATCTTTGGCTCTACAGCTGTTTTGGACTACAACTCCCATCTACCCTAGCCAGCACAGTCAATGGTGGGAGAGTTTATAGTCATAATTTCGAAACCAATAATGTCGAAAGTCATTTTTTCGAAAAAAAAATGTCGAAAAAAAATAATGGCACATTTTCTTTAATGCATTTTTTTTTCGAAATGGGGGATTCCCCACCAACCCCCCTTTTTGACATTTTTTTTTTTGTTTTACCCATTTCTTTTTTATCCCAAACCCCAAAATAAATATATAATTAAAAAAACGGAATTCGACATTTTTTTTTCGACATTATTTTTTCAAAAAAATGACCCACCACCTGGTGGGAGATCGTTGGAGTTGCAGTCCACAACTCTAAGATATATTTTGCAGTGACATTAAAAGAGCTTTCCATGTGTAAGCCAAGAGACAAATAACTTTTCAGTGTGCAATTTATGTATATTCACTGGTATTAAAATATACCAGCGCTAAAGTTTAGCAAACCATGAGAGAGAGTTTTTTAATGGCAAAAGCTACAAACGGAAAATGTTTTAGGGACTCACAAACCATTTGCCAGATAAGGCACAATGTGATTCAATTATTTTCCCAGGACCAGACGCTTCGCTGAAACCAGGATTTGGGCCCAGTCTGCAAATTAAGCACCTGACCGCATATCTGTTATGAAGGTGACCACGCCAGGTATGCTCATATAGAAGTTTAATATGCAAGTGCAAGACAGATATAAGAGAGAGACCCCCAACCCGTACAACAGCACAGCACCAACTGCTAAATACAAGTAATAACATTCCCCTGGGTTTCCATAGACAGCAACATTGTGACATCATATTCTTGTGTCCAATAGCAGGACATCAGCAATGCAGAACATCTCCATGGTAACGACCATGCATCCTCACAATAATAATAGCCCATACATAACACACCCCCTCCCTTATTTGCAATAAAAAAAACATTAAAAAAACAAACACAAATTATAGGCTGCATATATTGAAATACAGCAAAATAAACACAGGAAAAACAATCTATCCTAGTTCCTTAGTTTAGCAACTCTTGACAAGTTCCATATTTGACCACTTTCCATCCTAACAGCTCCCTTGAACACTTGGGCAACTCTGACAGGATCAGAATACAGAGAATTCCCCTTTTTAGAAATCACAGCTTTCCTTATTCTGACCAAATCTCCTACTTCAACGACCGTTGTCTTCCTCCTGGGAATCTTCTCATTCATCTTCTTGACCCATTTTTCTTTTCGTCCCTCCATCTTCATCCTCACCTCCTCCACCACTTCATCAGTTTCTCTCGCTCTACCCAGCCATGCAGGAGACAACAATGTATTTCCCTTCTGTCCTCTCATCAGTTCAAAAGGGCTGACCCCTGTTTCAATACTGGGTGCCATCCGTAAAGCAAACATCCAAGATGATGTACTTATATGTGAGAAGAGTAAGGAGGGATTGGAGAAAAAGATGGAGATGGTTTTGAGGATTTTTAAAGATAGGGGTATAACTCTCCGAGGAGAAAAATGTGTCTCTTGTACCCGATCTGTAGAGTACTTAGGTCACGAAATATCAGAGGAGGGCTTGAAACGTAGAAGAGATTTGGTAGATGGGATTAAAAGAATGCAAGTTCCGAGGAATAAGGACGAATTGAGGTAGTTTCTAGGTACCATAGAATTTTATCATCGTTTTGTGGAAAACTATGCCGAAAGAGTACTACACAAGGAGGAATGGGCCGAAGCATTACAGTCAGATGAAAGGTGGAAAAGCATTGTTGGTTTTGTAAGGGAGGGATGGCCAGAGAAGAGGTGAAGAAAGATCATTGTGGGAAGTGAGATTGGAGTTGTCGGTGAAGGATGGGCTAATATATCGCTGGGACAAGTTTGTTGTTCCTGGGAGTCTGAGCGCAAGGTTGGTTAAGATTGCACACCAAGGTCACATTGGTGTTTGCAAGACCAAGGAAATTATAAAGACCGATTATTGGTGGCCGTGTCTCCATTGCGAGATTGAGAGAGTAGTTGGCGAATGTGTGGTCTGTACCAAATCTGGAAAGAACGTGTCAGCTGTTGTGCAGCCATTAAGAAAAGTCACAGCACCAAAAGGTGTCTGGCAAGATCTTGCCATTGATGTCTTGGTTCCTGTGGATATGGGTAAGGGGTGAGGAAGGTTTGTAATTGCCTTGATAGATATGTTTTCGAGGTGGACAGAGTTTAAGGTGATGAGGGATGTAACATGCCAAGCTGTTGTGGGATTTCTGGAGGATATTTTTGAGAGAGAAAGACTGCCTAGGAATGTTCTTATGGACAACAGTCCACAATTTACTGGTGAATTGTTTCAAGAGTATTTGTACAAGTGTGGAATAAAGCATAAGAAAATTGCACTATACTATCCACAAGGAAATGGCATGATAGAGAGCGTGAATTGCTGTATAATGGAGGGAATCAGAGGAGCGAGTGTGTGTGGTGGTGACCGAAAGGTTGCTGTTAAAGAACGTCTTTTTGCTCATATAGAAGTTTAATATGCAAGTGCAAGACAGATACAAGAGACCCCCAACCCGTACAACCGCCGCACAGCGCCAACTGCTAAATACAAGTAATAACATTCCCCTGGGTTTCCATAGACAGCAACATTGTGACATCATATTCTTGTGCCCAATGGCAGGACATCAGCAATGCAGAACATCTCCATGGTAACGACCAAGCATCCTTACAATAATAATAGCCCATACATAACAATATCTTTCCAGCTATAGTTAATATACGTATTTGTTAAAGTTTGGGCTTCTAGAGATTAAATAATAGTTTTTTTCTGATGCTTGTTAATCTGCTTAGAATCACATGCTGTGCATATAGTCCGACATTCAGTGGTAACCGCAGATTATTGCATCTTGTCTTTCGGGTACCGAAAGGGGACATTGGCATAGACGTGTCTGTAACACTATCCCTATAGTGACGTGTAGTGTACCCAAAATCCCTCACGCACCGAGGTCCCTCAGATTGTTTTTTTCACCTAGATAACTGGTCGCCCTATAGCAGAGCTCTTACAGAAGAGACATTGTTAATCTTATACCGACTTGTCGGTTATTCCCTGTTAAGTCACTTTGGTCACAAGAACATCTTCGACGAAGACTGCGGGGGATTCGTCTACAGCGGTGGATTTCGGCGCCTAAGATCCGGCGGCCAGACTTTCCACATGGTCTGGCACTCTGGTCGACCTTTACAGTAGGGAGAGTGGGGTCAGGGTGGCCATATTTTCGGTATGTCTTTCCTCCTTTCTCCTCTTTACCCTTTTGGTCTGGTCATCTTCCCCTTTGGCTATGGAAAGGACTCCTTTTAGATTCTGCCCTAAGTGTAGGGTCAGATATCCTTGGAAGGATGAACACAGGACTGCAACACCTGTCTCCCCTTAGATCACGATGAAAAGAGGTGTGCGGCCTGCAAACTCCTTCGGCCTAAGACCCTTAAGGAGCGCTGTGTAAATCGGTGGGCCGTGTACGGTATGTCGTGGGTGGAACCCCCTTACCCCACCGCCACACCCGCTGAGAGTGACGGGGGCACCTCAGATGACCAAACATCCGTTGCGGATGTGATAGACCTCGAGGCAGACACTTCTAGGTCCGCCACGTCCATCCCCGACCCTTTAAGGCCTGACTCTGGTCTCGCTTCAGGGACAACACCCGGCGACAGGGGCGTACAAGCGCATCTCACTAAGCATACAACCCCTACACCGGTTTCGACGTCCTCATCGAAAAAGGTGAGAGTGCCAACAGGGCCATCGAAAATGTTGACGGTTTCCTCGGATCGCGCAGGTCCAAAGCCTTCCCCGCATCCGCAGCAGCGTCTTGCGACTGGGCAATCAAAAACAAGTAAGGGCGTTACTCCCGAAACTTCAATGGTCCCAAGGCCGCGGTAGGCTCAAACTACGACTAGGCCTCTAGTCGAAAAAAACCGACCGCTAGGCTCTCTAATGCTGTGGAAGGTAGTACACCTACCGATAGACCATCGCAGCAATTATCTCACGCCGATTCGGCGATTATCGAAGACAGCATCGAAAGGATTACGGCGGTGGTGGGACTTATCCCGGTTCTGCCTAAAGTTATGGGGCAGGCCGCGGAAAAATCTTCGGATGCGTTTTGGGGCCCCGATTCTCACGATACATATGAAATAGCCAAGAGCCTCTTTCCAACACCCTAAGAGACTCTCAGCGCCGTAGGGCGGAAGACAATGCTTTTCCACCTGCAGGCCCGCCTAGGTCCTCCAAATGGACTAGAGAGAAATTAGAAGGGTGTATGGATCGGCTGGAGAGAATTATCCGTTTTTCTGATCATCCTTCCCCGAAAAGGTTGCGTGGATAGCCTAACCCTCAATTTTCTTCTCATTTTCAAGAAGTTCAACCTTCTGTCCCCGTCCAGCAGGAAGACATTGTCCATATGGACACCTATAGGGACATATACTGTGAAGAGGAAGAAGATTCATTTCTACAGAATTATGAAGAGGAACAGCAGGGTGCAACAGACAATTGGGAAGAAACCCAGCAGGAAGGAACGGACCCATGGACATTGCCACAGCAAGATCAGTACACTGATGTTTTGTGTCTGGATTCCCCTCCGTCCACCCCGGCTCGCCAGGCCTCACCTGTAGATGATCAGATGGCCTTCAACTCTGTGTTGAAAAAGGCAGCTGAACACTTTCATATCTCTATTGAAGAGGCTGTGCCTGAGCAGGATCTTGTAGAGAATATACTTAAGGAGAAGCCTCCATCTAGCCATGCCATTCCCTTCCTTAATTCCATCAAGAGAAGGTTGGCTCCCTCCTTGGTATCACCAGCTCAAGCCCAGCAGTGAACCCAAGAGTGGAAAAATGGTTTCGGCCGTCTCCTTCCAACCCTCTATACATTAGAGGGCATGCCATCCCCGACTCTCTGGTAGTGACTACCATCCGAAAAAGGGCCGGGGTACCCCTTGCCACTGGGGAGGCACCTCCGGACAAGGAATCCAAGAGGCTGTATGCTCCAGGCAAACAAGTCACCTCAGCTGCCGCATACACTACGCGGATAGCAAATAGTACCATGCTATTGGCAAGTTATGCTGACGCTCAGTGGAACCTGCTCGAGGAAGGCCTCCAAGAGGTTCCAGAACCCGTCAAATCCAAGCTTCTCTCTATTATAGTCGAGGGAAGACAAGTGAACCAGAATGTGAATAAAAACACCCTGGACACGGCTGAAACAGCAGGCAGGTCTCTGGCCCAAGGGACCCTTCTCAAAAGACACGCTTGGCTGCGTACTTCAGGGTTTAAACCCGAAACGCAGGCCTCTCTCATCAATAAGCCTATTGTAGAAGCTAACCTCTCTGGGAAAGCGGTTGATGAGGCCTTGGAAAGAGCCAAGAAAGAGCATGAGACTCTTAAATCCCTGCAACAGATCAGACAAAAATCTTCCCCCCCAGAGAGGTAATAACTCTCGGCGGTCCTTTCGAGGGCAGTCCCGTGCAGGTCAAAACAACTATGGCACGGGGAATTTCAACACAGGACAAACTTCAGGAAGCCCCACATACTTCAAGGGGTCAGCGATGCAGCAGAGGTAGAGGCCCCAATCCTAGAGGAGCCGCAGCCTCTGGTCAGAAATGACCACCAGATCCAGATCCCCTCCCATGTCACCCCGGTCGGGGGCCGATTAACATCTTTCCTCACGCATGGGAGGGGATAACTTCAGACCAGTGGGTCATAAAGATGGTCGCCCATGGGTACTGTGTAGAATTCACGTGACCTCCACAATTCAGACTGCCGCGCTCACTGCGCCTTTCACCGGACCATCTGGAGATCCTGAATCAAGAGGTGGAAGCGCTGCTGGGAAAGGACACCATAGAAGCCGTACCTATTCTTCAGGTTAAAGAGGGTATTTATTCAATGTACTTCCTTGTACCCAAAAAGGATCTCACCATGCGCCCTGTTCTAGACCTGCGCCCAGCGAACAAGTTCATAAAACCCAAAAAGTTTTGCATGGCAACACTACAGGAGGTGATCCCACTGCTCAAACAGGGGGACTACATGGCAAAATTGGACATGAAAGATGCATACTTTCATATTTCAATGTTGCCAGCACACAGGAAATATCTAAGGTTCATGATAAAGGACAGGCATTACCAGTTCAAGGTACTCCCCTTCAGCATCACCTCGGCGCCAAGGGTGTTTACCAAGGTCCTGGCAGTGCCAGCAGCACACCTGCGCAGACTATCTGTCCAGGTTTACCCTTACCTCGACGACTGGCTCATCACAGGGGACTCATACAACACATGTTTTTCGAACACCCAAAAAACAGTACATCTGTTCAGTCTGGGTTTCCCAATCAATTAGAAGAAATCCAGTCTAGTCCCCAGTCAAACAAAACAATTTCTGGGAGCTCTAATTCGGACGGAAGACGGTCTCGTCTTTCCCTCCAATAAGAGGGTTCAGAACGTGCTTTTTCAGATTCCTCAATATGTAGCCAGTCAGGAGGTGACGGTGCGCAAGGCCATGCGCTTGCTAGGAATGATGGCGTTGTGTATATACTTGGTTCCCCACACGCGGCTGCGCATGCATCCCATGCAAGTGTGGCTCAACAGCCAGTGGTGTCAGGCCTGCAGATGATGGGAAGATCTGGTAGTTGTCTCGCCAGCTCTTGTTCTCTCTCTCTGCAGTGGTGGTCAAGAGAAAACATCTTGAAGGGGAAAACCTTAACCACCCCTGCAGTGGAAGCCACTCTAACAACAGACGCATCTCTCACGGGGTAGAGGGCTCACCTGCTTCAGCAGACAGCACATGGAGTGTGGTCCCCTCAAGTAGCATCCAACCATATAAATTTACTGGAGCTATTAGCGGTGTTCAAAGCACTGAAGGCCTTTCAGATGCAGCTGCAAGGGAAGACAGTGCTGATTCTAACAGACAGCACTACCATGTATTACCTGAACAAAAAGGGGGGCACTCACTCTCCAGGGCTATCTAAGCTGTTCCAAAACATTTGGTTATGGGCTCTCAGACACAAGATGTTTTTGTCATCCTAACATGTTCCAGGGGAGCTCAATCACAGATACAGACACAGCACAGACGTGCTCAGCAGAGATTTTCCTCTTCCTGAAGAATACGAATGGCGTCTGCATGAAGACATTGTGTCCAACGTCTTCGCAGAATGTGGCTTCCCAGAGATAAACCTGTTCGCAACTCAGGAGAACGCCCAATGCCAAGACTACGCCTCCAGGTACCCCCAGAACCGCTCCAAGGGGAACGGTCTCTGGATAACATGGTCAGAGAAGTTTGTCTACGCTTCCCCCCCCCCCGACTCCCCTTCCCAACAAGATAGTGCACAAGATGCACCAGGAACCAATTACCATGATACTGGTGGCCCCCATGTGGGCCCGCCAATCCTGGTTCACTAACCTAATGGAAATGTCCCTCTCCCCACCAGTGAAACTATCCTGCCCGTACAAGATGTTGTCTCAGGACAGGGGGGAGACCCTACACCCATGCCCACAAACTTTGAACTTAGCAGCTTGGCTCCTGAGGTCATAGAGTTTGAACACCTACAGCTCCCTCAGAGGTGCATGGACACACTCTGGGAAGCTAGGAAACGGAACACAAGTTATTGCTATGCCAGCAAATGGAAACATTTTGTCATTTGGTGCAATTCCAAGGGTGTCAATCCCATCGATTGCTCACCCAAACACATTGTGCTGTACCTAACCCATCTGTTGGACACTGGGTTAGTCTTCAATTCCCTAAAGGTTCATCTGGCTGCACTGTCAGCCTACACCACATCACAACAAAAAGTGTTGTGGTGGAAGATACCGGTGATTAAGGCCTTTATGGAAGGGGTTAAGAGGATTTATCCTCCCATTTCTCACCCAGCTCCTGGGTGGGACCTAAATGTGGTTTTGACCAGACTCATGGGAGCTCCCTTTGAGCCTATGCATAAAGCAAGTCTAAAAGACCTGACTTCTAAAACGGCCTTCCTAGTGGCTATCACTTCTATCAGAAGGGTTAGCGAACTACAGGCACTTTCTGTTCTAGACCCCTTTGTTACAGTCCACAGGGATAAGGTAGTTCTGCGCACACACCTCAGATTTGCGCCTAAATTCATATTGAAGTTCCATGTGAACCAGTCGATTGAACTACCTACATTTTTCCAGAATCACACTAGCATGGCTGAAAGAAGCCTACACACACTAGATGTGTGCAGGGCAGTGATGTTCTACCTGGAAAGAACTAAACCACTGAGGAAAACAAACCAATTTTTCGTTTCAGTGGCAGCTGATAGAGAAGGGGATCCTGTCTCAGCTATCTCAAGGTGGATTGTCAAATGCATCACACTATGTTACGCTCATGCTAAGAGAGAACTGCCCTTCAAGCCTAGAGCACACTCTACTCTGAGCACTCGGCCTTCCATAGCATTCATTGCAAATGTTCCCCTAGAGTCCCTTTGCAAAGCGGCAACCTGGAGTTCTGTACACACCTTTACAAAACACTATTGCCTAGACACTCATTCTCGGTCTGATCCTCAGGTGGGACAAGCAGTACTAGGACATCTTTTTTCTACTGTTCCTTCTCACAACACACCTCCAACTCCGGGTACTGCTCGCTAGTCTATGCACAGCATGTGATTCTAAGCAGATAAACAAGCATCAGAAGACCTGCATTACTTACCGTAATAGCATTTCTAATGATTGTATCGGCTTAGGTTCACATGCGCCCTCGCTACCTCCCCGCTCGGGGTGGAAGGAACAAAGACGTCTTACTACTTTCTCTCTTTATGTACTCACTCACTATAGTCTTGGGCTCCCTCAAGATAGAAAAAATACAACCGGAGGGACCACGATAGGGATAGTGTTACAGACACGCCTATGCCGACGTCCCCTTTCGGTCTCCGAAAGACAAGATGCAATACTCTGCGGTTACCACTGGATGTCAGACTATATGCACAGCATGTGAATCTAAGCAGATACAATCATTGGAAATGTTATTAGCAATGATTTGAAAAGTACCGACATTACATGAGAAACAAACCTGACATTATGTGAATTTTCACGGAAACATGTTGAGCAAAAAAAAATTTATTCCAGCTTTATTTTTCCCAATGCTGGCTGGAAGATCACACCACAAGCGTGCAGACGTGTGTGAGCATGAACAAATCACATTAGGGTTTTAAACCTATACTCACAGCGAATGAAAATGCAATGCAATATAAGGTCATTTGCTTGGGTCATTTCACACAGCATGAAGCCTTATTCGCCCCTCCCATTTATTATCATCCATGATTCACACATCTACGGACAATCGACCTTCCCCCAGGCACCCATGTGTCTGGAATATCCATCCCTAACCGCTCTTAATGAACTACCTTGATGACAGAAAGCAACACCATAAGAAGAGCGTGTGTACCATGGACGTCATAGGGTCACAACTGCGACCCCTGTGGTCGCCCTTGGTAACCCTAAAAAAATGGAGGCTCATGGGCTGTGGCCAGCAGCATGTCGCTCTTTGTTTCTGGAGTGGGTGGTTTTCTGATAGCTATAGTCAGTAAGATAGCTCAGTGGGTTGAGTGCTGGCTGCTGCAATGTGGGTGTGATCTGCAGGTTGACTCCCAGCAAGGTGAACTCAGCCTTTCATTCTGCTGAGGCTTATAAATAAGTACTAACACAGGTTGGGTGATAGTGTATGTATGTTTGTTCTACATGAAGCCCTTAAGCATAAGTGCTATAGAAGAACACATCATTATCGTTTGGACTTGGACTAGTGCTTGCATTCACAGTGATTTGGCAATAAGTGCCTATACACACTGATATTAATGATGCATATGGTTCTTGGCGTCCCGCTCCTGGATCACCAGAGCGGGCCAGTGCAGATGTCGGGGGTCACCCGACAGGGACCATGGAGCCGCGAGCACACAGCTCAGACCCAGCAGGGAGCACCCTGCTTGTTCCGGATTACCATAGCAGGACCTTGTGGCTGGGGGGCACCCAGCATACAGCAGCCTCAGCTCTGGGGGCACCAAGGCTTCTTTGTTCGACTGACGCGCTGGCAGCGGCTCGCACCTTTTATTAGCTTGGTCACATGGTTGTTACCATGTGACCATTACACAAGTACTGGGAGCTACCATGCTCCCAGGTGGGGTGACATACAACAATGGTGATCCATTATTTTATGAAATGTATATCACTATACAGTGATATCATACCATATTTTTGTAGTGTACTTAGAAACAATGCTATGCGATGCCACGTCCTGTTTTGTCGAAGGGTGAAAGGTCGTGTTCCATCGCTTCCTGCGATGTCACTTTGGGGTGGGGTCAAATTACATCACTACCTTTGATGTCCTCAGAGGTCAAGGGTCGTGTGATGTCACTTCTGCTACTCCTGGCATTTTGGTGAAATGACGTCCCTGGTGTGTGCTTGCAGGCGCTTTTAAGTATCACACGAAAAAGTGTCAACGCTGAGCCGGTAAGGCTTTGGGCAGCTGACCTGTACGTGACATTTGGCCTTGCCACCTTATCGTGGCCATCAAGTACCAGTACTTACCTAAAGACTGGAGAAGTCCCGGTCCTCATTAATGGCAAAAAATAGAAGTGCAGGTACTGAAGCACCAGTATTCTCTCCTTTTAAATGTACACTTTCACAGACGGAAAAAGCTATCAGTGGCGCAGACATGGTGCGACCTGAGGGGCAAGACCTGTTCTCTTTTCCTTGGGGCCCAACCTGACACTCCAGGCCACAACATCCGGGCTGCCACTTTCACCACTGAAGTTGCTGTGCAGTTATCAAAACTGTTATGTGCATGCTTTGGGCTTTGCATTTCATTGCAAGAAGATAAGTCAGGGTGTGCCAACCCAGTGCCTTGCTGGGAGATTCAGGGGGGCAAAGCAGGCATGGCTGCGGAGACCTGTGCATGCACACGAGAGACGGGTACGAATGAGAAGGAACATTGTAACAAATGTGTTCTGCCTGATAGGTGGCCTGTAGATCTGGAACAAAGTTGTGCACAGGGACCAAAAGAATCGGTAGTACTGGACGGAACTTGCGGATTGCAAGCTTTTCAAACCATTCTACTACATTGGTGCTAAGTGGTTCACCAACCACAGGTTTTTCTATGGTGGGGAGCCACAGCTCGAATCTCAAACAGACTTGAAATTGCTCCGATCACTAGAAAAATAGCAGTGGCTCGAGAACGGTCTGAATCGACGATCCACTTTGACCCAATCAATAGGTCTCTATGGCTAGAACTAGATTACAGCATTTTCAAATAAGCATATGTATTTGAACCAGAGCCATGGGACTCTATTGATTTGAGCTGTAAAGTTCGCCCTAATAAGAGAAAGTGAAACTGAATTACACAAGCAGCACGTCTTCGCCTGCCTATAGATTGTTTCTGTACTCCAGACATATTGTCCACACCTGCGCAGCTCACCCAGTTCAAGAGATGGTCATTGGTAGTAATCGCCAACCTCCCAGGATGTCTGCAACTGTCTGCAACTATCTGCCACCACAAGTGTCATGCCACTGTCTCAACGCACGATAGCACATGCTGCGCTAAGGGATTATGTGTTCCTCCCTGCGCTCAAGCGTCACACAGAGTTACCTGCACAGTTCACTTAATCCTGAGAGGGATGGCCTCTAGTCAATATCTCCTGCCTCCCAGGATATCGGTACATTTCTGCAGCCACAAGTCTCACGTCTGTGTCTCAACAAACAATATCACAAGCTTCACTAAAGGATTTTATGCTCCTCCCTGCACCCAAATATCAGCCCGGGGCAACTGCGGAGTTCCTCGCAGTTCAAAAATGCATTCTTGTGTTGTGACTCCCTGACTGTCTGCAACCAGTGATGCCCTAGGGCACGTTTACTGTGCATTAATTCACTTCTAGACTCTGTATTGCCTTCCGGCAGGGCTGTCCCTTTACCCTGCCAAGCGTCACTATTTTTTTATTTTTTATTAACATGTTATGGTTTATTACAAACCTTTCATGAATCATTCCCTTTAACAAAAAGATCCCTCCCACATCCTTAAAGACGGATAAAAAGAGAAGAGGCAGGGGACAAAGAAAGAAGAAGATGAAAGATTACAGCCGTCACTCTTCCCTCGTTTAGAAACAAGCATTGAATACTAAAATGACAGCTAACATCCTAGGGTATCACCCCATTCCATAGAAGTGCTATTCCCCACATCACTCTTCATTTGCCCCCCTTTACCTTTCATTTGGTCACTTGCCCACACCGGGGTCATCTAATGTCTCACTATAATGCTAAAACTTCTATAAATGTTATCATCAACACAACCACTGGTACCTTTTCTCCCAAAATAGACCATCCCACCATTCCTCACTAGTTAGTGACCTATGCTGAGAGACTACCTCGCTAATAAATGTCCTTCTAGTCTCAACTAGGGCCACACAGTCCAGCACTAATATTTTCTTCAGAACCCCATAATTCTCACAAACAATCAAAAGACCCCCAAGCTGATCTCACTCTCAAGGATGCCTTGGCCCCCACACTGATACCACTTGTATGTAAATGCTCTGGCTGTCCTTTAATTATATTAGATATTTTACAAAGAACACGTCTGCTGAATGAGAGGGCTGCAACATACTCTTAAGAGGGACCCTGACTAAACCATGAGCTCATTTCTTTTCTAGTCTTTCTGAAGTAAATTAAACCAAAATAAAATTATTTTCCTAAATTCAAATTATTCACCGCCCAAAAATATATATTTTTTTATAAAGTGTATGTGGAGTGAAATAAAAGATGGCTCTGGATAAAGTACATCTCCAGGCACATAAGGTTGCCTCTATTGTGTCTGCAAAGCAAGTGATCCAGGCCGCAAGTGAAGGATCTATAGCAACTTCCCCTAAGCTCTCCTATCCTAGCATTCAGTAGTATTGCCCACTTGAAACCTTTCCGATCCTCTACTATTTCTTCAGGTTTGAATTTGGATCGACCAGTGGGTTCAAACTTTGGTTCAAATTTTTCATAGGTTTGACCTTGTTTTTCGAACCACCGGAAATTCGGGTGGTTCAAAGTTCAAACAAATACATTCACCCAGCCTTAATGGTCAGGGCTTCAGTCTCGTAGACCAAATGCAAAGATTTATCCTCAAAGGAATAGAGCTTTTGATGTCCAGCTAGGCGAGGCTGATTCCAGGAGTTTCCACCATGGTCTGTTTGTTTGGGGCTATTGAGTGGTCCAGGCAGAACACACACAACAACCCGGGCAGGTAAAATTAGGAAAAATCGCACGTGTTTCTATTTGTGAGTTAGATTAAGAGTTGTGATTGGCAGAGTGTATACAATATTGAAATGCAATGATCTGTCAAATTATGAGAGTGTAGCCGCCTTCTAGTCTCCTTTTAGAGTTTTCAGCTCCAAGTGCGTATTAAATTATGTCTGCTAAATGCTGTTTTTTTTTTTAACTGCACGTTATTGGTTTTACAGCAAAACATTCTTATATCATCGGCAGTAATGACAACTAAAGATCTCTTGACAACATCGTTAAGATAACATACCTTAGAACCACTAGATTTGATGACCCAGTATTGCAAGCTTTTGACATTGGATGAATGTACTTATTTGTCTAGGTTTTTATAAAGGTAGACAGTAACTTTTCCACTTCGCAAACCCTGCAGCAGTGCTGAACAAAAGTAAGCAATGTGAGATGCATCGTGTTACTGACATGATGTGATATACAGGTAAGTACATTGGAATGTTGCTAAAAGAAGTTAAATGAAGGATAAAACTTTACATGTGGATTTCCAGGCGGTTAGGTGTCTGGGGTAAACGGCAACCCACACAATAACTAGATCTATACAAAGGCTTTGGTGTTTTCATTCACTGAGTTCCTGTCCAGGCGACTCAAAACCTCCTATTCTGCTTGGATCCAACCAATCATTTCAGAACTTACTAAGGTAGACTTATTTGGAGTCTTCCTATTGGTAGCTATAATGCATTTTGCTAAAGAGAAAACAAGGGTGTATATGTGTATTTTATATTATCAAAATGGGGGAGAGGTGTTCATTTTAACAATCATACACTAGGGGAACCTAAGGATGTTTTATTTCTGATTTTTGTTTCAGTGATCTTATCACTTGAGCCCAGTAGCAGGAGATCACTGAGCAGGTTCATAAACAATAGAATGTCCCTTCTGTGTTCTTGCATCTAGGACACTCAACGGATTGCGTTTAATCCATGCTTTGTTTAGTAATAGGTGTAATGTAAATTCTGTGCAGAATGTTAAATTGTAGATGTTTAAGACAGGCATTGGGTGAGACTTGCTTAGTATGTAGGCCCTCTTGACCTCTGCAATAATCTGCACAGGTTTTCTGACCAATAACCTTAACATTGCGATTGTGCTATGTTTATATCTGAGTAAATGGTTATACTTAAGAGCAAAACCACATAAGAAGCATCCTGAGTCACCAACATAGTAGAGAGCATGTTAGATATACTATTGATCGAAGGAAACCGGGCTGCTCTAGCAATTCTGGCATATCCCTTAGGGCCTCATTACGACCCAGGCGGTAAGTTACCGCCTGGGTCGTACCTTTACCACCATGGCGTAAACTACGTTTACGCCATGGTGGTTGGCGGACTTAACAATGGGAGTGGGGAAGGCGTTAATTACGCCACCGTAAATTACGGTGGCGTAATTAACATCAAGGTCCCTTAGCGCCATGGATTTTAACACCTGCTAAAAGCAGGTGTTAAAACCTCCATGGCGCTAAGGGACCTCGGAATCAGGCGGTAAAGGTCGGCGCTGTTTACGCCGCCGTAAACCCCTTACCGCCTGAGTTGTAATGAGGCCCTTGGTCTTTACTCAGCATTTTCCCTCTGGCAAGCCTCTGTTATACCAACTGCATCTGGGGGTCCAGAAAGCATAGTTCGAGGTTTGGAGCGCCAATCTCCGCAGTTCTCTCAGAGGTGCAGAGAGAGACTCTGCATCTGTTTGACCCTAGCAGAGTTTCCCCAACATTTTGTCTAGACCTGTTGTAAACATGTGGAGGGATGTATACAGATGATCCTGCACATGTATATAAAAGCTGCATGAGAATGAGCATCTTAGTCAAGGCAACCCTTCCAATTGTAAAGAGTGGGAGTGATCCCCAAAAGGTCAGTAGCGATCATAACTTAGCATCTCAGTCAAGGGGACCCTCCCAATTGTAGAGAGTGGTAGTGATCCCCAAAATTTCAGTAGCAATCGTAACCTAGTTACTGGCCATGTTAAATTCCGGTCTGAGAATGCTTGTTAATCTCTGTATATATTCAGTGAAAAAACTTTGTTAAATGGACGTTATGCTTAAGTTGCGCTAGTAAAAACCTATCAAACGCAGTGAAAAAACATTTATGGTTCAGTTGCCCTAATAACAACCTATCTAATTTAATGCAAAAAAATTGTTAAAGGGACGTTATAGTTACTTAGCACTAATAACAACTTATCCATATTATGGTTACAAGTAAAGCCAAAAAAACAGAATTTCGCCAGTTATGGTAAGCTAAGCAACCATAACTCGTGCCACCACTGTATACTGCTAATACTAACACCCATGACATCAAAGATGACATCACAAATGTCATTGATGACATGTGACCACACCCATGCTGAGCTTTGGTCTTTATTTGCGAACAGGGTCCGGGCCCCCAGACAGCAAAAAGTGATGATCTGGACACTTTTTGAGCCCAGATTGGGGTTCGAAGTGTCCGCGGAGAGCACGACTGTCCGCGAAGCGCTCCCCAGCAACTCTATATAAGGTCACACCCCAGTGCTGTTCCATATTGTGTTTTTGGATTTCCACGACAGAGCACTTCTTGTCATTGGGCACTTGCTGCCATTGGCATTTCATTGCTGCATTACTTGGATTGCTGTTGGTTGTGGTTGACCAGGACTACTGCTACAGGTTTCTGTTCAGCTATTTGGCAACTTGCTGTGTTCCTGCTGTTTCTGGTCCCAGGCTACTTTCTCTTGAAAATGACAACCATAGCAACCTCTCCGGATGCCTCTGCCTCAGCAGCACCCCCACCAACACCACCACCACCTCCTCCCCAAAGGCTTGGAGAGGGGAACAGGTGTGACGATGCAGAGGAAGAAGAGGAAGACGAGGATGAGGTAGTGGAAGTCCCCACTCCCGGCTGCCCTCGTAAGTCTTGGGTGTGGAGGCTTTTTACCACCCTTGATGGTAGGCCCAAGGCTTGTGCAGCCAAGATTTGTTGTAATGAGTGTGGAATGGTACTCAGTTGCGGAAAACCTGGGCTGTACAGTTATGAGACTACCTACATGTGGTGACAACTAAGATCCAGCCACAAAGCAGCACAGCAGTTCAAAGGGTCGTCCCCTTCGAACAGGGTAATAGGTTGAGTTCCAGTGCAGCATCCTCAACATCTGCTCCTGTCACCACAAGGGACACTCCTGTGGGACAGAGGATTCCTCAAGCAGCCTCGCAGGCTATATGCACTGCAGATGATCCTTACCTTTCAAAGGTCACTGTTTTGTGTGTGTACTGCGACGCAGGATTCTGCAGAGGTAAGCAGTTCCAGAGTGCTTTCGAGGCTGCAGGGCTGCGGTCTGGGAGCACAATGGAAAATACCCCCTACCTTGATGAAGCGCATCCAACATCTTCCTCTCTCCATTTGCCCTAAATTTGGTCAGGACAGTGATGCCACTGTTTTGCAGTTCATTCATAAATATGTCACTTGCGAAATCCCTTCAGTAAGTACACATAGTAACCTACATGCACACATTTTGCAGTTTCAAAGACGCCAGTGTGGCAAATATTGTCGACGCAATCATAAAAACAAAGGCAAATATTACACCAAATGCCGCTTCGGTTTCCCTAGACCTGTTTCAGCAAAAGGACAAGTAAACCGCTTCATGTCTTCTGTTCAACACAGTGTGAAAGACAAATTGCCTAAGAACACATACTGCATGAAAACAACCGAAGCATCAAAGTACATCGATTATTAGAATGCAATCATTGCCCTCCTATGGAATGCAAACATAGATGTGAAGTACATTGCAGACAATTCCACTGCAGTTGCACAATATGCCACAGCCTACTTAACCAAAGCAGAGAAAACAGAGCTGAAAGACCTCTGGGATGACATATCATCTGACAAAACACTGTCACAAAAATTGTACAGCTTTGGCATAAAAATGCTCTCCCAAAGAGAATGTGGCTGCTACGAAGCCGCAGACCTTTAACCAGCACCACCTTGATTGGGAAACCTGAAAAAATAGTCTGGCTAAGCCTTGGTCCTGCTGCATCCAAAAAAAGAGTTCTCAAATTGTACCAATACATAGAAACCAAAGTCAAAAACAATCCCAACAGCCAGGACATTTTGAAAAACAACTTATTGGACACATACTACCCAAACAGGATTACTGCTTTGGAAACCATGTCCCTATACCACATAGCGCCAAACTTCTTATACAAAAATATTAAACCAGATGAGAAAAAAGGTAAAAACATAGTGAAAAGTTGTGAAGGCAGCCTGGTTAAACTTACCAAACGCAGCCTCATAATCATATGAAGCTATCATTAAAAACTCCTCAACATAGAGAACTATACTACATGTCCCTACTGCAACTTTTTAAACCATGGAGAAAAGAAGATTTATTGGACACCCATGCCTCCTATGAAGATGCTTTCAATGCAAATGAAAGCACTATAACAGATAAAAGCTTTACACAGTACAAAAACATATTGGACAATAAACGCCAACAAGAAGAAGAACTTCAAGCAAAACTAAACATAGACACTCCTGAGAGCAGTCAACCTTCTCTTACAGGAAGCCAAGAAGCACTTGGACAGCCGCTCATAGCAAATAATGCAGAATTAGCCATGACTGAAGTAGAAAACAACATGTCAGTATGAGCAATCTGCAGAAAACTTTGCTCTACTGATTTCACAACTAAACAATGAGCAACGTAGCATTTTCCTAGAAGTAACAAGAGAAATTGAACATGGTGTGCAGCATGAAATGAAAACTTGTACCTGTCAAAACTATGAACCTGTACCCTCTGTCAGTGGTCAAGCTGGTTCAGGCAAAACAAAATATTCTTGATAAAAATCATCAGCAAGTTCCTCCAACAATTGACAAATGACAATCTCTCACCTGTTGTAACTGCTCACACAGGTTTAGCTGCCTACAACATAGGTGGTGTTACTTTACACCGATTGCTACTCCTTCCAGTAGAACACCAAAACAAATGAGACTACTACAAACTTTCAGCAGAAGCTGCTATGGAGCTATGCAGAGTTTTGAAACAAATGAAAATGCTTCTAATAGATGAGGTGAGCATGGTCTCCAAGCTAATGTTGGCTTTAATTCACCTTCTTCAATTAACACCAGTCAAAGGGGAAACTATTTTTAAAACCTTAGGACACAAACAGTACCGTAAAACACTTGGCAGCATAGGAAATGTAAATCTCTGGTAACATTTCCAATATAGAGAACTAACTGAAAAGATGTGTCAGTCTGCAGACCTCACCTTTGCCAACATTTTGAAAAGCATTTGCATTGGTGTGCTTTCTAAATAAGCACACTCTATCTTAAATAGCAGACGCATCCATGAGCTATACGGGCATAACACATGTGCTACTAATGTCACGGAACAATTATCACACATAAATGTAAACTGTATGTCCTTAATGCCAACCCTAACAAGTTGTGCACAATTCAATGAAACAATGTTGAAAAAAGAAATGCAACCACTAGTGCAAATTTACTCTACAGACAAACTGGACCTGCACAGCATGACAGTACCTATGTGTCAACAAGCCACAACACGACCAAATACCTTAGAAAACTGTATCTCTAATGCAGCAGGTTTGGAGAAAATATTGACATTGTGTTTAAACTGTAGAGTAATGCTAAAGCGTAGCCTGGACGTGGAGCAGGTTTAGTTAATGGAACACTTGGCACACTTGTCGGCTTAAAGGCATACCCACGTGACAACAGCATTCAGTTTGTCAATATTCACTTTGACAAACTTTCAGAAGTTAAAAGGACAGGACGCTCAATGGCCAGATTCCTTCTTTTCAAAGATATGTATGTATGCAGAGAATAGTTTTCTCTGTCTCTAGCACACGCAGTCACTATTCATAAATCGCAAAATGTACCCTATTCCTCAAAAAGGCAAACTTTGTTAAAGAAAAGTACAACAAACTCATTTTATACATGATCTCCCAACAGTACCACCAAATAAATTGAAAGCAGCTGGTACTCCATCAATTACCACAACCACAGAAGGATGTGCTGAAAAGGCAAATGCATACCCACCTGCACAAAGAGAACTACCTCTTCAAACAAACCACGTGGACTTCCATCAAATGCGTCAGACACAGAACTGTCTGGTCCATTCAAATTTTCCAATAAAACTAGTGTAAATTGCTATGCAAATGTAGCAATCAATGTTCTATTCCAATTGCCAGCAATTATTGAAAACATATACTTAAACGGCGCAAACAAGTTTTGTTTGCAAATACTACTCCTTCACAGAAATGCAACAAACAATCTTGAGAAAACGTACAGTGTCTCAGGAATAAGGCAGGAATTGGACTACTGTGCAGGAATGGTGAGATTCAATATAAAACACAAGAAGATCCAAAAGAATTTCTAATGTATTTACTGCAAGTACTGGAAAGCAAAAACATACCTATAAATGAAATCTTCCATATTTCATACATGTGGAAACAAACATGCACTCTCTGCAGCCATATGGTGCAGGAACAAGTCCCTAAGGAGCGTTTTGAGTATGTATCTATACCTAACTGTGAATCCATTCCATTTCAGCAGCTTGTACAAAATGCAAACCATGGCATATTATGTACTACTTGCAATTCTGACAATCGTTCCACCTTACAGATGCGATCACATAGCCAATACATAATAGTAATGCTTTTACGATACAATGCCGATGGTACCAAAAACAACCGCAAGCTTACCAGCTTCACACACGGGCAAGTATCACTTGGCAAGAAATCCTTCACAACAGTAGGCATAATCTACCACACAGGCGCCAAAACCAGTGCAGGTCACTATACGGCATACATTAAAAAGAAATGTGGATTGTTTGAATGCAATGATACTTCCATTACTCTGAAGCAGATATTACCAGCAAATCTTGCAAATGCCTACTTAATAATATTCTTGAAGCCAAAACGTACTCCCTAATGTACAAAACTAGAATAATCTACCTCCCAATACCCACAATCACACATTTAATTTCAAAAGGAAACTAAACACCTACCCTGTGAAACAGGAACAACTTAGCATACAAACTGGCCCATGAAGACATCAGTTGCGCTGCTATACTGTTTTTCCCCAATTATTATACTCACAGAAACAACAACTGTAGAAAGGACACACTAATATTGTTTCCCACATGGTAGTTAAAAAGAAATGTACTGAGAATGAGGGTCTACAAACTGTCCTCAATAATCTTTGAAACCACCAACTGGTAGAATAAGGCAATAGTTGTCCGACAATGCCCATACCAATGCAAGAAATATGCAACTACATGTAACTACACCTATAGTACTGCAAAGGCACTTCATTCTTGTTGGTGGATTTACATGTTTCACTATTGGGAACATGCTTGAAGACATACCCTGCAAAACTGAGAAACTGTAAACAGTTAGAATATGCCAAATGGTATCCAACTACAACCATAATACTACAATATTACTTCCCATTACTACAAAATTTGAAATCCACTAGCAAAAATCAAAGTTCTTCTGAGGAAACCCTTCAACACTTTTTAAGTATAAACAACCAGGATACACCAACTGGTATCTTACTACACCTGCAGTACTACAATATTAATTCCAGCCGTCAAACTGCCAAAATGAACCTTCAGCAATCCCAGTGCTACAAACATACCCTGAACAACTTTCAAACTACCAACAGTTAGAATGTGCCAACAGATATCTAACAGCCCCCACAATCCTACAATGTTACTGTGCAATACCACAGTACTTAGCAAAGATCAACAGCAAGAAAACGCATAAACAAATACTGCTAAAAAGAGGAAACAGAAAAACAGTTAGAATATGCCAACTGATATCTAACTGCAACCATAGTACCACCACTTCCAAATGGAAAATCATAACCCATTTCAATTCCACCTACTGCAACAGTGCCTATAAACAGAATACCACATTGATATGTACCTTAAAAAAACATTGCTGTAAGTAGTGCACACGTCACTGAAACAGAGTGTGCCACATAACAACAAATGAACGTACAAGGTTTTTTTTAAAATCCTGCATGGATTTCTTTCCCACAGACCCAATGATTATGCGAACAAACACAGGAACTGAGCACATTGCACAGTACACTTGTTTAAAGCATAGTACTTGTGAAGTATTAATTATGAGGGCCCACAAAGTACAGAAATGTCTGCAATGCAATGCAATATTACGAAGTACCTACCCTAGCATGTTATGTTTTCTTTTATCACAGACAATGAAACAACAATTTCTCCTGCATTTCCATATACCAACATACTTAAATCTGCTATTGCCACTTGAACAATATTTTACAGTGCATGTAAAAAAGGTACACATTGCCTCAATACAAACAGTGAGTATACAATTATTGGTGTCATACTTCTTTGTAATCTGCAAATACTGTTCTATACACATATTTTTACAATCCATATGCAAGTGTCAAAATGTTGAGTACATGGCTGTATTATGCTGCAGTGGTTGTGGCGATGGCCTAGACTCTTGGGTGTATGGCCTACGGCCTCCGGCCATACACACAAGAGTCTAGGCCCTGCTCACAACCACTTCAGCATAATACAGCCATGTATGCAAACATATGCCCACTGACCACAACCCACACACATAACACAAATGCCTGAGGCCCTATCCACTTCAGTTGACATACTGTTACAGTACTTCCAGCCAATGGACAGTCTCTTAGGTGCATGGCCTCTGCGTCCAAGACTCTATTGACTGCCCACAACTAATAAAGCATAATGCAGTCAAGTACCCAAGAATCTGCCCAAAGGCCACAACCCAGACACATAAGGCATCCACCTATACTCCTGTCTACTTCACTTCACATACTATTACACTACTTGCAGCCAGTGGGCTCACTCTTGGGTGCACCCAACACTCTAGTAGCTCACACAATTACCACAGCAGAATACAACCATACACCCAAGAAACTGCCCAGTGGCCACAGCCCTCAGGGCACTCCAATAAGTCACTTGCCACACACCCTTTCCACTTTTGTACACCTACTATTACACTACTTGCAGTCAGTCCGGCCATGCACCCAATACTGTAGTAGCTTATCACAATCACCACAGCATAATATAGTCATGCACCCAACAATCTATACACTGGGCATAACCCACACACATAAACCAGTCGAATGAGGCCCTGTCCACTTCTGTACACATAGTATTCCAGAACATGCACCCAGTCAGCACCCTATTGAGTCCAATAAGCCAGCCACCTTAGAGCCTGTACACTTTTCTACACATACAATTACAGTTCTTCAACCAGTGGACAGACTCTTGGACTCTTGAGTGCATGTCCTCCGGCTGGAGTAGCTGGCCACTATTACCTCCCACTACATACAGTATCATACACCCAAGAATCTCGAGACAGTCCAACAAACCACATGACACACACACTATCCACTTCTGTACATATAGTATTCCAGTACATGCAAGCTGTCAGCACACTGTTGGGTGCTCTAAGCCAGCCACTTAAGGCCCTGTTCAGTTCTCTACACATACTATTACAGCACTTAAACCCCTGACCACTTCTGTACACATACTATGACAGTACTTCAACCAGTGGGCAGACTCTTGTGGGCATGGCCTGCGGCCATGCACCCAAGACTGTAGTCGCTGGCCACAATTACCTCCCACTACAGAGACTATCATACACCCATAAACCCCAGGACAGTCCAACAAGCCGCCTGCCCCATACCCTGCCCACTTTTGTACACATACTACTACGTTACTTGCAGCCACTGGACAGACTCTTGGGTGCATTGCAGCCACTGGACAGACTCTTGGGTGCATGGCCTGCAGCCATGTACCTAGGAGTCTAGTAGCTGGTCACAATCACCACAGCATAATACAGCCTTGCACCCAACAATGTGTACACTGGCCACAACCCACACACATAAGCCAGTTGCCTGAGGCCCTGTCACTTCTGTACACATAGTATTCCAGTACGTAAAAGCACACTCTTGGATCCAACAAAACCAGACACCTAAGGCCCTGTTCAGTTTTCTAGACATACTATTACAGTGCTTCAACCAGTGGACAGACACTTGGACTCTTGGGTGCATGGTCTCTGCCATGCACCAAAGATTTAAATACCTGGCCACAATTGCCTGCCACTGCATAGACTATCATACACCCAGGAATCTCAGGACAGTCCAACAAGCCACCTGCCACACGCCCTGTCCATGTTTGTACACATACTATTACACTACTTGCAGCCAGTGGGCAAACTCTTGCACCCAAGACTCTAGTAGCTAGTCACAATCACCACAGCATAAGACAGTCATGCACCCAACAATCTGTACACTGGCCACAACCCACAAACGTATGCCAGCCACCTGAGGCCCCGTCCACTTCTGTACACATGGTATTCCAGTACATACATCACTCAGCACACTGTTGGTTGCAGAAAGCCAACCACCTGAGAGCCTGTCCACATTTCTACACATACTATTACAGTACTTCAACCAGTGGGCAGACTCTTGCCTCTGGCCATGCACCCATGACTATAGTAGCTGGCCACAATTACCTCCAACTACATACAGTATCATACCCCCAAGAATCCCGAGACAGTCCAACAAACCACCTGCCACACACCCTATCCACTTCTGTACACATAGTATTCCAGTACATGCAAGCAGTCAGCACACTGTTGGGTGCACTAAACCAGCCGCCTAAGGCCCTGTTCACTTCTCTACACATAATATTGCAGTACTTCAACCCCTGTCCACATCTGTACACATACTCTGACAGTACATCAACCCGTGGGCAGACTTTTGCACTCTTGGGTGCATGGCCTCTGCCCATGCACCCAAGTCTGTAGTAGCTGGCCACAATTACCTCCCACTACATAGACTATCATACACCCCAAAATCTCAGAACAGTCCAACAAGCCACCCGCCACACATCCTTTCCACTTTTGTACACATACTATTTCACTACTTGCAGCCAGTGGACAGACTCCGGCCATGAACCCAAGACTCTAGTAGCTGATCACAATCACCACAGCATAATATACCCATGCACCCAACAATCTGTACATTGGCCACAACCCACACACAGAAGCCAGCCAACTGAGGCCCTGTCCACTTCTGTTCACATAGTATTCCAGGACATGCAATCAGTCGACACACTCTTGAGTCCAATAAGCCCACCGTCTGAGAGCCTGTCCACTTTTCTACACATACTATTACACTACTTGCAGCCAGTGGACAGACTGCACCCAAGAGTCTAGTAGTGGGTCACAATCGCCACAGCACATTACAGCCATGCAGCCAACAATGTGTACACTGGCCACAACCCATAAGCATAAGCCAGTCGCCCGAGGCCCTGTCACATCCATACACGTAGTATTCCAGTACGTACAACCAGTCAGCACGCTCTTGGATCCAATAAACCAGCCACCTAAGGCCCTGTGCACTTTTCTAGACATACTATTACAGTACTTCAACCAGGGGTCAGACTCTTGTAATACTTGGCCACAATTGCCTCCCACTGCATTGACTATCATACACCCAAGAATCTCATGACAGTCCAACAAGCCACTTGCCACACGCCCTGTCCATGTTTGTACACATACTATTACACTACTTGCAGCCAGTGGGCAAACTCTTGCACCCAAGACTCTAGTAGCTAGTCACAATCACCACAGCATAAGACAGTCATGCACCCAACAATCTGTACACTGGCCACAACCCACACACATAAGCCAGCCGCCCAAACAATCTGTACACTGGGCACAACCCACAAACGTATGCCAGCCACCTGAGGCCCCGTCCACTTCTGTACACATGGTATTCCAGTACATACATCACTCAGCACACTGTTGGTTGCAGAAAGCCAACCACCTGAGAGCCTGTCCACATTTCTACACATACTATTACAGTACTTCAACCAGTGGGCAGACTCTTGCCTCTGGCCATGCACCCATGACTATAGTAGCTGGCCACAATTACCTCCAACTACATACAGTATCATACCCCCAAGAATCCCGAGACAGTCCAACAAACCACCTGCCACACACCCTATCCACTTCTGTACACATAGTATTCCAGTACATGCAAGCAGTCAGCACACTGTTGGGTGCACTAAACCAGCCGCCTAAGGCCCTGTTCACTTCTCTACACATAATATTGCAGTACTTCAACCCCTGTCCACATCTGTACACATACTTTGACAGTACATCAACCCGTGGGCAGACTTTTGCACTCTTGGGTGCATGGCCTCTGCCCATGCATCCAAGTCTGTAGTAGCTGGCCACAATTACCTCCCACTACATAGACTATCATACACCCCAAAATCTCAGAACAGTCCAACAAGCCACCCGCCACACATCCTTTCCACTTTTGTACACATACTATTTCACTACTTGCAGCCAGTGGACAGACTGCACCCAAGAGTCTAGTAGTGGGTCACAATCGCCACAGCACATTACAGCCATGCAGCCAACAATGTGTACACTGGCCACAACCCATAAGCATAAGCCAGTCGCCCGAGGCCCTGTCACATCCATACACGTAGTATTCCAGTACGTACAACCAGTCAGCACGCTCTTGGATCCAATAAACCAGCCACCTAAGGCCCTGTGCACTTTTCTAGACATACTATTACAGTACTTCAACCAGGGGTCAGACTCTTGTAATACTTGGCCACAATTGCCTCCCACTGCATAGACTATCATACACCCAAGAATCTCATGACAGTCCAACAAGCCACTTGCCACACACCCTGTCCACGTTTGTACACATAACATTACACAACTTGCAGCCAGTGGGCAGACTCTTGCATCCAAGACTCCAGTAGCTAGTCACAATCACCACAGCATATGACAGACATGCACCCAACAATCTGTACACTGACCACAACCCACACACATACGCCAGCCGCCTGAGACCCAGTCCACTTCTGTACACACAGTATTCCAGTACTTCAACCCCTGTCCACTTCTGTACACATACTCTTGGACTATTGAGGTCATGTACACAAGACTGTAGTATCTGCCACAATTGCCTCCCACTGCATAGACTATCGTACACCCAACAATTTATTTCGAGGATGTCCAACAAGCCACCTGCAACACACCCTGTCCACTTCTCTACACATAATATTGTACTACTTGCAGCCAGTGGAAACATGCACCCAAGACTCCAGCACCTAGCCATAATTACCACAACATAATACAGCCTACACAAACATCATATCATCTACATTCCACTGCCCTACCCTAATGAAGCCTGCCTGCAGTAAAGAAACCCACACTTGACCCCACCTCCCCTAATAACTACCGCCCCATCACCACTGTCCCTTTCCTCCTCAAGATTCTAGACAAAGCAGCCTACCTGCAGGTCCAGCACTTCCTCGAAGAACAGAACCTCCTTGGACTGAGACAATCCGGCTTTCGCCCTAGGCATGGGACAGAGACCGCCCTACTCGACCTAAAAAACCAAATGGACGACGCAAGGGACCAAGGCAAACCTGCCTTGCTCCTTCTCCTGGATCTGTCGGCAGCCTTTGATCTTGTAGACCACGACATCCTCTGCCACCACCTCTCCTCCACAGCCAACTTCTCTCAAGAAGCCATTACATGGATCGCCTCCTTCCTCCAAGGCAGGACCATGCAGGTCTTCTCCGACCTAGCCACTGCATCACCCTCTATCATGCTATGTGGGGTGCCCCAAGGCTCCTGCCTCTCCCCCACCCTCTACAACATCTTCACCCGCCCCCTCTTCCTCATCCTTGACGCCATGGGCATCTCTTACACCAACTACGCCGACGACACACAGATCCTTCTCACTCTGACAGGCAACTATGACACGGACTCTGCTACCCTCAACAACATCTACAACACAATTCAAATGTGGATGGCTATCAATGGCCTCTGCCTTAACTCCGACAAAACTGAGCTCCTACTCGTAGGCTCCCCTGACACCATCAAGAAACTTGATGCTCAGTTCAGCCATTTCACCATTGACTCAATCACGATCCCAGTACTTGACACGGTAAAAACACTAGGCGTCTACTTGGACTCCAATCTATCCATGACCAGACAAGTAAACGCCATTGCCTCCTCTGCCGCTTACCATGCAAAACTCCTTAACGCAATCAGACCTTATCTGTCAAAAGACACCTGCACTAACATAGCCAGGGCCATAACCGGCTCGCGACTTGATTACTGCAATATTCTTTTCCTTGGGACCTCCAACAAAAATCTTGAGAAGCTCCAAGTAATACAGAACAGTGCCCTACGCGCTGCACAAGGCATTGCCAAGAGAGAGCACATCACCGCTGCCAGAAAAGCTTCCCACTGGCTCCCCATAAAGGAGAGGATCCTATTCAAGGCTCTAAGCATCACCCACAAATGTGTCCATCTTGCCGCCCCAATGTACCTTTCGCAGAGGATCCACCTGGTCTCCTCCACAAGACCCACTAGATCACCCTATGCCAGCATTCTCTCAGTACCCAGGGTAAAAAAGACCAGAGCAGGGGGCTCCAGTTTCCCGTACCTCGCTGCCGTACACTGGAACACCCTCCCTAGCTCCCTGCGCTCTGAACCCTCACTGACCGCCTTTCGGAAAACCCTGAAAACGACCCTGTTCATCTAACAATTACATGGCCTAGCCCTCATAATTGTATTGTATGATGTATTATGTGATATATCTGATCACAGGTCACTGCCTTACTGTAACCCAAGGCACAACCTGCTCACATTGTAACTAAGTCTTCCTGCAAGTAACAGTGCCACAATGCCCCTGGGCTGCCTGCGCGCTATATAAATTTAATAAATAAATAAATAAATAAGCTGCTCGCCTGAGATCCCACCCACGAACTTATGTGGTGTCCACGGACACCGCAAACATAAGTCTTTTTCCACCTACACAAGTACAACATATGGACCATCTTTCTCTCCCCCACACCAGATCCCCCAAAACATGTTTTCCAGGCATTTTTGCCACCACGCTATCTGCAGATATCCGCGGATACAATATGGCAGGCGTTCCAGAAAAATGTGATGCACATCACGCTTCCCTCCAGCCAATCAGTGGAGCGAACTGGGAAATTGGTCAGCGGAGCGGAGACAGATATCTCACATTTTTGTGGACCAACATTTTGTCTGTTTTAAAAAAAAAATACTGGACAGATTCAGCCTGTGAATACACCATCTCGGTGGGTATAACGTTCTTTCATCGATGGGTGCAATTTCAATGCTTTTTTTTGAGAACATTTTACCGAAAAAACTCATCAAAATATATAGGGGGGGGGGTGGAAAAGTATATATAAGGGTGTGGGGTCAGGAATAGGTTAAAAACTATAGGTTGTGGGGGTTTGGGTGGGGAACCCCCCAAAAATAAAAAATCCATTTCGATTTGTTTTTTTGGTAAAACATACTCTTAAAAAAAAACCATTGCACCCATCGATGAAATGACATAGAACCTCTCCGTGGGAGACAGGGCCCTGCTGGCGTAAGCAACTATATGTTATCTGGGTTGCATTGCAGATTCACTCTGGGCTAAAATGCAGCCAACTTGATGGGGCCGGCGTCCACCGTAATTTCCTTGTCCCACTTGGGGTCGAAGTAGGCCAGTCTGCGGCTGGTGACAAATTCATCTTTGATGGCTTGAAATGCCTCCCTGCACTCAACACCCCATTCAAATGGCGGATCCTTCTAGAGCATTTTCCTGAAGGGGTCTGTGAGAGTGGCATAGTTGGGGAGATACCGTGCACAGTACGCTGCTATGCCCAGAAATGATCTGGGCTCTGAGACATCTGTCCGGGGGACCAAGTTCACAATTACACTTATCTTGTCTGGGTCATCTGTCATACCCCGGTCTGAGATTATGTGCCCAAAGAATTTCAGACTGGGCTTGTTAATGTCACATTTGGCCTCATTAAGGGTGAGACTCGCTGCATGTAGGATCTCATAGACCTGTAGTAGCACCTTATAGTATTGATCTTGGGAGATACACACAGGTTATATATTATGTGCAGCACAGATCAGTCCAATCCTCCAGTCTGTGAGTCCTTGTTTCGCCTTTCTGATACATTTTGGTAATTTTAAACATGAAAGATTGGGCCTAAAATTCCACAATTTTTTACACAGATGTGAATTATCCCCAGGGATGTATGTCCAAAATTGTATGTTTGCAACATTAATACTTTCCTTGCAATCTGTAATAATTTGTAACTTATGTTCCCCATGTGACAATGAGTTCTACCAAGTTTTAAAAGAAAGCCCATAAAATTAGATTTGAAATTGCAAACTTTTAACATTTTTACTAATCCTTGCTGCAGAGATAAAAAGTCTTTAAAGTTTCTTTATAAAATAGTCTTTGTAACCAAAAGGCAGTCCATTGTTACTGGATCCCTTTTTTTTCTTCCTCCCATTGCAAGCAACTGTCATTTCCTTCAAGGCAAGGGGGGTTTCCCATCTTAATTGAAGGTTTTATTGCCCCTTACACTTGACAGGTTAGTGTCCCAGGACTTCTATTGCCGAGCATGGAGCACAGACAAATGTCTGCCGAGCGTGTGAACTTTCATTATCCTAGCCCATTCAAAGTTTTTCAAGCTGGCACTTTTCAGGTACGTGTCCTGGATTTATGGTGTGTTTCATGGCTGTCAACTAGAAGGACTGGTTTTTCTGAGACCTTGCAAATCCAGCCCATGTGTTTTAAACTCTTTAATTTCTTATTTTGGGTCCTGAATTAAAACAAACATGTGAAAGATGATAGCCTATGTGTGTATTATCACCACTAACACAATCCCTTTACATTTTTAAGTAAGCAGGCTTTTATTAACAATTTATTTTTAAACAGGCCAATTTATCTTCAGTCAGCAAAGCCCATTTTTCCACATGTGTTAAAACGGCTAGCATTCTTTTCTTTAAATTCGGTTTTGCAGCTCCCTCTGCTGCCCACACTGTCTTTGAAGCGGTCGTCATTTAAAGTATATATACATTTACACTTGACCTGGCTCACAGAGTTAAAGTCTCTTTGAACTGCTGAGCTTGGATACATTTTGGCAAGAAATAAACGTGTGTTCCCGTGCGAATAAAATTGAAGTTGCTTATTGGTTTCTTTCAGAGCTGGTTTGACTGGGCTTGTCACTCAGGAATTATGCCTGGTTTTGGTGAAGCAGAGTGAAATATCTTGGGCATGACAGAGCCTTTTTACTCACAGTGGTTTCAAAATGAACAGATGGAATTGGCATCAAAGCAACATTTTTAAAGGGTGAAAATGTTTCATTTTGAAGGGGATTTTTGGCTTTTGCAGCAATGCAACGCTGCTTTTTCACTTGATTTCATTGATAGGTTTCACTGGCATACTTTTTCAGTGTATCCCCTTGTTCCATTTTGCCTGAAGTGTGCTAGGCAGGATGGTGCAGCCATTTCATTTTTTGTTGCTGCCAAAATGCAGTTTTGAAGTCCTGGTGCGCACAGGAGCCAGTGCAGCCAGGTTGCTGTTTCTTGCGCAAATGCAGCTTAGTGATGTGAGGCAATGCCACTGAGTGGGTCAATATATCCCACAGGACGTGTGGTGCTAACTCTTTATTCCTCTATAACCTTCCTAACTTCTCTTCCCTTTTCCCCCTCCCTTTCCTCCCTGCTCCAGTGTGCCCTCCATCATAATGTCTACACCTCTTTAAAGGTCCTGTACCTTCTTTCCTCCACAACACATGTCACATCAGGTCACATTTGGCATCTTTGCATGGCATGTAGGGAAGCACACTAGTCCCATTTCTGGCTAAATGTACACTTGCAATCATATTTGCATCCATGTTATTACACAAATAAAGCACCCTGAATGTATACTGAAAGGACGGTAAGCGTGTATAGGTGGGACTGTAGAGGTGGAGCCAAGTACCCCCACTCAAAGCTTCGCCCCCTTGTTGCCTATATGTTGGGAGCCAGAGTGTGAGACACATGCAGTGCCAGTGAAAGTGCCTATACCAAAAAGAATCCTGGAAGTAAGGTATCCAGTGAGGAAACCATATATGCACTCACGAAAATATGATGGTCATTTGAATGAAATCCTGGAGAAAGTGTGAAAAATGAGCAAAAGAGAAAACTGGTGACATCATGCAAAGCAGAGCTGACGCATCTACAAAAGAGGCAAGAGGCTGAAGAACATAGACATTCTATAGGATCTAAGGAGGAGGTGTTAAAGATGAGCAACTTTTCGGGCTTAAGATGAAGATGCTCAATCTACAGAAATGATGAAGAACATGCCAAGTCATTTTACAATTGTACAGAAGCAGTGTAACTCAAGTAGACACAGTATTCTTAAGGCTGGCTACATAGTGAATCAATTGCGGCGGTGCGCCAATGTATACTCATAGGACTGTATGGAATATGGATGTTCCACAACGCACTTTAGCAGAGTCTGGACCCAGTGGATAGAAAGCCTTTTTCAGTGATATGCAGTTGGAAAACGACTTAATGACAGAGGTGAATTCAAGAAAGGCTTGGCTAACCCAGCACCAGGAAATCAAGGCCACTGTGAGCCTGAATGTTCATGCAGAAGCTACAAAACGTGTGAAAAGAACAAACTCCTGTCCGAGGTGAGGTGCAAGAACATTGAAGACGTCAGAGGTTCATCATTTAACAGTATTTTAAAATGCAGAAAAACTCTGAAACATGGTCTACAGTCACATGGTCGGATGAAAATAGATACTGGATTGAGCTGCATTGAAACCAAGAGACAAAGTATGCCTATACTCCCTTTTATTCTCAGGTACAGAGAACATTTGCAAGGCCATGCTCAAAGGGCTAATTGACTGGCAGACAGTAAGAGTGATGATAGATGGAAGGTTAATTAGGTGGGAAGCTATGGTCATGACCAGCCCACCAGCACCTGGGTGCCAGCCTGCGTGCTGCTAGCGTGTGGAATATTACAGAGGAGAACGTATACCTAAATGTGCCCTCTAAGCCATTCACTTTCCCAAGTAGGTTTTTGTAGTTTGCCACGTAGATTGACGTCAATGATGATGAGTTTTTACTATAACAGTTGCGTTTTTTAAGAAACTCACTGAGTGACAAGATCGAGCGTATGTTTGTTGATGTTCGTTGTACTCCCTGTTTTAGACAATTGATATTAAAACAGACTTACTTTGCCAACTTCCTGAGTCAGTCTGATTATTGATGTTTGAGTAAATACTTCATCCCCATCTATCTCAAAGTATTGCTACCTTGTCTTAAAGGGCTTGTGTCGTGCACACAGTTTCACGTGGTAGCAGAGAGATGATGGTTAAAAGACCCATCGATCTAGTAGGCTTTTAAGGGTCTACAAATATTGAGTGTCCTCTGCCATTTAGCTGGAGGAAAGTGAAGCTCCCTGCAGATAGCGGCCATTAGTAAAAACGTTCATGTCACTAAAAAGACATGTGGGATGGGTCCCTTGTTTCACGAAATCCCCTCCCGGTTTCTACAGGCAGCTGAGCAGACCAAAGGCTGTAGCGACTGGTTGAGGAGGAGGCGATCTCGAGGGTCAGAAGTTGAAAACGCGAATGGTAAGTATACTGAGAGAGAGGGCAGACAATGAATGCGCACTGAGTGGGGAAGTGATAAAGGGATAATGAGGAAGGAGTGACAGAGGGTTGGTTGGGGTATTTTGGTTTAACGATGAAGAGTGTCATAGTTTAAGGTACATGGACGAGGAGCGATCCAGATGATGAGCCCGGAAATCCTACATCAAGGACGTTTAGAAGGAGTTGTTCTATAGTCCAACTGGACATAACTAGGCTACAAACGATCAAGGATCATTAAAGAGGACAACTTGTACTCCAATCAGAGTCATTATTAGGGGTGAGAGTAGTCATGAGGAGCGTTGACGGAAGCATATGTGGGCCGGCCAGTCTGTCTGTCTGCATATTGTAAATGTTGTATATGGTAATGAAATGATGAAATATTGAAGAACGAAAAGTAATAAGATTGTGGTAAAAGGCTGAAATGTGATTATTTATTAATTTAGTTGACTGATGGTGTTCATTGAATAGGTAGTTTGATGAAGAGTTTTTACTATAAAAGCTGTGTTTTTTATGAAACTCGCTGAGTGAGAAGATTGAGCGTATGTTCGTTGATGTTCGTTGTACTCCCTGTTTTAGACAATTGATATCAAAACAGACTTACTTTGCCAACTTCCTGAGTCAGTCTGATTATTGATGTTTGAGTATATTCTGCATCCCCATCTATCTCAAAGTATTGCTAGCTCGTCTTAAAGGGCTTATGTCGGGGACACAGGTTAAGGACTGTAAGTTTATTGGGGACGAACCCCAGCGCCCTGCAGCTCTAACCCCCAAACAACAACTGATTTAGAATATGGGACCTTGGACATGATTAAACAGCCCAAGGTTCCATTACAACACTTCTCCTTCCCATAGAAGAACATAACGAAAATAAAAGGAAAGGAAAACAGGGAATGCAACAATGAATGTCAAACTATACAAATGCACCTGCACAGCACACCACACCACAACAGTGAATGTCAAACTATACAAATGCACTTGCACAGCAAAATGGATAGAACAGAAAGTAAAAACCACAGTAAACAAATGGATAGGATGAGCATGCGTTAACCACATCCAACGGCACACAGGAAACACATCCCTTCATCGGTAACATGCCATTAAGTTTCTTAAGTTTCCAGCACTCACACCCGGAACACAATTACATTTGGGTTAACTTTACCTCCTTTCCTAGACCCCCACTGCACATAGTCCTTGAACTTGATGGGTAGCAGCTTAATATCTGTAGTGCGACCTAAAACAACACACAACCATTGGACTGGGCCCCTTCTTGATCAAATTGCACGGGTGGGATGGATACCAGAGCCCCTCCTTCAGCCCCACTAACATCTCCACTGCTTTCCTCTTCGGTACCTGAAATACTAGACAGAATGCCACCTTCCTTAGGTCCCCACACACATCCCTCAACTTGGACGCCT
This sequence comes from Ambystoma mexicanum, assembly GCF_040938575.1. Lineage (NCBI taxonomy): Eukaryota > Metazoa > Chordata > Amphibia > Caudata > Ambystomatidae > Ambystoma > Ambystoma mexicanum. The sequence continues at coordinate 601,822,582 of NC_090923.1, forward strand.
GGGCCAGAAACAGCGCCCCTTAAGTACCACAATCCTCCTTTTACTCCCCCTCAGCCCATCATCCAGTGCCACATAGCCTGCACCCACCTTCACCACAACACGGGGAACTATATACACACTGGCCTATTTTGGCAAAAACCGAAGATTCTTTAATTGAACACGATCACCCACTGACAAATTAAGGGGCCTCCTTCCTAACTGCTCCTGCCTTGCCCTTTCCTGTCGTAAGCCCACTCTCTCCAAAACTTCAACCATGTCCACCTCAGAGCGGACAACTTCTCCCAAAGCTGCAACTCTCAACTTGGAACCAGGCTTCCTACCCCTCATGAGTTCAAAAGGGGTATGAACAGTAACAACTGACAGTGTATGCCTGAATGCCAACAATGCTTCAGACAGCACCTCGGTCCAGATCAAACCATTGGCCACCGCTAACTTATCGCTCCCTTGATAAAATGGTTCATCCTCTCCACTAAACCATTCACGGATGGATTGTACTGTGCAGTCTTGTGGTGCCTTTCATCATACAATCATGCATACAACCCGACTCAACTGCACCCCGTTATCAGTAACAATGCTGGCCGGCACTCCTTCCCTGTCAAAAACTTTGCCCAGAAATGACAAAATCTTCTCAGCAGTGACCGTTTTGAAAGCGGTGGCTTCCCCCCAACGTGAGGTATAATCAACTAAAACCACGACTAATCTTAACTCTCCACCCAACACATCCATGGGGCCCACAAGGCTGATTGCCAATTTTGACCACACGTCTTCGGGGATCTCCACGGAATACATGGGCTGCGGTCTGCGTACCTTACTTTTATCACTTAAACACACGCTGTGCAATCCTGCACAACCGCCTCAACCTCCTCATCCATGCCCGGCCACCAGTATAAATCCCGCAACCTTCTCTTCGTTAATGACCTTCCCAAATATCCTTTGTGTGCCAAATTTACCAACTTGGCCCTCAGACTACACAGAGGGACTATCCTTTCCCCTTTATGTAGTGCCCCATTGCCTTCCACAACTCACCCCAAACATGCTCATAGCTCTTTCCTACTTCCTTTCAATTCAGTTCAGACACTCCGCCTCTCAGGCCTTGTCAATTCAGAATCGACAGCACACTCCTGTCCCTCTCATTTTTGTCTGTAGCAGGAAACACACTGGCCACTTGTGTATTTTCTTGAAAATCCTCTTGCAAATCCTTACACCACCAGCCAAGCTCGGCAAATGTGATCAGCAATCTGCCACAGCATTTTTAGCTCCTGGCATGTACTCTACTCTAAAATGAAACTAATGTATGTCAGCCATCCACCTAGCAATCCTGTGATAAACTAAAGACATACCCTTAGTCATCAATACGAATGTGAGTGGCTTGTGGTCCGTCCTGACCACATAAGGGATTCCCCTGAGAAACGTCCTGAAATGCTTTGATGCCCACACAGCAGCTAATGTTTCTCTCTATGATGGCATAACGTTTTTCTGTGTCTAAAAAGGCAAAAGCTGTGGGATGGCTGTTCCTGTTCTCCCATTGTTCCAGCACTGCCACCAAACCCACATCACTGGCATCCACAGTCAGGACGGTCTTGTTACTTGGATTAAATGAAGCCATAGACGCGGCATGATCCACATCGCTCTTCAAATCTATAAAATCTTTCTGACAACACTCTGGTCGCTCGAATTGGGCACTTTTTTTTAATGGTGCTGGCATGTTCACAGTTTTCTCTGCGTACAAGGGAATGAACCTAACATAATATTTGGTCAGCCCTAGGAATAATCTGAGCTGCTCTTTGTTCACTGGAGCAGGTAGTTCCCTCATCACCCTTACTAACTCCTCCTTGGACTTATTCCCTTCTCATCCAACGTGTGACCCAGGTAAGTTACACTATGTACCCCCACATGGCACTTTGACCACTTCATAGTTAACCCACTTTTCTTCAAAACATGCATCGCTTCAATCACTCTGTCATCATGCTCCTTTCCTTTACAATCTTTACCCCATATAGTATGTCGTCCTGGAAATAATCAACACCTGGCACACCGCCAAATAATGGTGGTAATATTGCGGGGGTCAGGTTCACTTTTTTATAGAGAGAACAAGAATATGAAATGTCACTGTTGTCACTGGACTACTGCAGTGATGCACTTGCCAGTTAGTGCTTGTGCACCACTTTTTCTGACCAGTACTTATGACTAGGTCATTTTAATGTTTATTCAATACTACATGTAGAGAATGAATATTCAGGGCATCCTTTATTTATACCTGATCTGTTCCCTTTTCAGATATGGAGTCCCTTTCGCTTTTGGGCCATAAACGAATCATGGACTATTTACAGGACTTGTAAAATTTGGACGATTTAATCGTATAATTTTTGAGTGACGCCAATTTACTCAAAAGTTGGCCCTCCTGGATTTGTTGAGTTTGCATTATTTAATTGTGGATGAAATTAGAAAATATTGTACCTTGTTAATTAATTTTCTTAGGTTATAATTGATCTGGTAGACGGCAGACTACCCCTGATGAATTTCTGTTTTCACTGTTTATACACACACGATCAGAAAGAAACATGTTGGGAATGTGATGAGAGAATGAGTATGCCTGAATTGACATTGGAATTAATGTAGTGTGAAATAAGTCTATCTTGGTGGTATTTGCACAACACTACCTTGGAGTGACCCTAATTTCGGATCACCCCTGGTTTACACACAACCTATTATTATTTTCTCGTTAGTTTGGTGTTCACTCTGCCGGTTTACTTCTTTAACCTTAGGGTCACACATTATCTGTACTTGCATTTTTTCCAGAGAATTGGATTTTGAATTTTTTAACATTTGTTAACATTGTGAACACATTTTTAGCTCTATTAAGCAAAAACTAATAAATTACATATATTTTTGTAAAACTTGCTTGGAATCTGATTTGGAATCGTTGACTTATGCTCTAAGCATTGGGATGCATACCGATAAGGGAACCAATAAGCCCCTTAGCACTATTACGTTTTTTGTTCAAGGCTTCGCCTAAATTGTTGAGGATGTGCTAGGAACAGGGCTATAAATCCTCTTACTGCCCCTAAGGTGTTTCGGATACACCGCCAAATAACATCTGCATGAGCCTCTGAAATACAGCGGATGCCAATGCCAAGCCAAAGGGCATGTAACAAAATCGATATGCCCCGAATGGCGTGACAAAAGACGTTGGGGCACAAGACTATTTGGGGTTCTCTCTCCAAAAGCTTGTCCTGGGGGCAACGGGGTCTTCCTTTGCTGCACCCCACACCTCCACGCCCTTTCCTCCACACCCTTTCCTCCACCCCTCTTCCACGCGGGACAGCAAAGGAGAATCACAGCGCTCACCTTTTCTGTGTGTGGCGGGGCAAAGCTTCTCCTTCTTCCTCTCCTCTTCTATCCACAACGATGCGAGGATGCCGGCCCTCTGCTCCCTGGGTGCCTAACTTGGTGGTCCCCAACTTCAGAGGGCAGTCTTCTGGGGGAACTCTTCACGATGGCTGCTGGGCTTGGATCAGTGACCGAAAGCTGCGTGTGCGTTCTAGCCCGCCAGGGTTCGCCGCCTGAATCCTCGTCGCCAGTGAAAGGACGGTAAGCTTGGATATGTGGGACTGTAGGTTTATTGCGGATGAACCCCAGCACCCTGCAGCTCTCCCTCATGAACAACAACTGATTTAGAATGTGGAACCTTGGACGTGAATAAACAGTCTAAGGTTCCATTACAACATATACTGACTCACATATGAGGTAGTGAACAAAAACATAGCATGAGGATTTGACCGGAATTAGGAATATGTGAACTGTTGATATGTGACTTTCTTTGCATTCTGCAGACCCTCAAATCACTCTTTCTACACCGACGTCCCTTTTAGGTCACCCATACTGTCTTTTCAACCTTCATCTCATCTTTGAAAACTCAAATGCCCTTCATCAGCGACCCTCAAAAACCTCTGACATTCAACCTTAATGGTATGACCGGGACTCCCATACATAACAATTCATCACATACACAGAAGGTTTTCCTTAACACGGTGGGATAGGGCATCATATTTGAGCTCATGAAGTGGGGACGCTGGGGGATGGCGCTTGCTATGTGATGTCATCCCGCAGGTGGATCTCTGAGACATTTTCCCTCTATTGGCCTCTGTTCTACTATGGAAATCATCATATAATGACACAACGAGAAAGCGATAGTGAAGACCTAATACTAGTTAAAGAAGGGGTTCACTGTTCTTGGTAGGATGTGAGTCACGGAAAGGCCAGGTGAGGAATCTGAAATATTATTAGGTTTTGATTTTGTCAGGTGACTAGTGAGCTACAAAGGTAAGTGATCGGGAGCACGGGTCAGGTCAGAGAGATCAGTTCCATTTAGGTGTAGGATGCGGTTTTCCTTGGCTTTACAAGACAACGAAAAAGATGCCTCTGTCATCACCGTAAAAATGGATGCCTGAGCCTGGTTTCTCTTACAGGGCAATGCAGTCATCTTGTATCGGGATCTTCAAGAAAGCACAAAGGTGCAAAAGAGTTGGTAAAAAAAAAAAACATGGGCCATGCAAAGGCACAAAGGTGAAATCTGTATAAAGAGTTAATCAAGTTATTGTTTTGCATAAAGGTAATTTGTGAGAAACATTACTGTAGTATGCATGTACGAAGCATAAAGGTGCAATTAATCTAGGTGCAAATAATTGTAATATGGCACAAAGTTGTAATTATTAGTAATTAAGCACAAAGGGTAATTGGTGCAAATGCATGCAGGGTATTTAAGTCACAAAGCTGCTTTAGAGAATAGTGCAAACACCATCTGCACTTATTATATGGCACACAGTTACATCATGGTGGCATTTTGTGAAAATAAATGAGGCACACAGGTGCAACTGAAGGGGACAATAGCATTCAGTAGTTTCAGCCACAGACGTATACCTACTTACACATACAACACAAATGTGCAATGTACACAGAGTACAAATGGAAGCCAACTCAGTGAATGTTACTGTAAAGACTGGAGGGGGGATCTGTACTTCTGCCCTCTATATGGTTGGGAGCGAGGCACAGAGCACCCCAGCCAAAGTTACCTACATGGTAGCTTGGATGAGCAACCAAGGCTTAAACTCTCAGGAGGTGATGCAGGTTGGTTCTTAAGTACAGTGAGTCCCCAAGCCCCCACAAAGGAATGTCCACACGCTATGTTAGGTGATAACACAGCTTCTTTATATAAAATAAGCTTCAGTAAAATATATACATATAAATAATAACACCTTGTACTCGGGCAGTTCTATTGAAATAATGGCAAATATTCGCGCACTCTATGTGGTACCACCCTAGACTTAAATTCAGTAAAAAGGCACCCACTGCTGACAGTTTTAAACAGGCATGTGAATTTTCAAGTAAGGTGTACTTGCATAGATCAAGGAAGAAAGGTAGGTTAGTTTTAGACCATAGGCAGTATGCTTTCATGAAACTCAAATAGTAATACTGTGTGAGGATTCCCCCACCCGAGCAACCTGTAAAGGAAAGGCCAAGATGTACTTTATCTTGTCTATTAAAGCCCAGTCCAAATAAGTTCAGTATTGCTCTGCTTTCTTTTTATAGGTTCCACCATGCCGAAGTGCCTGAGATGCCACAGGAGAAAAGGATCCACGACAAATCTGGGACACCTGGATGATTCCTGAGGCTGGAAGACCCTCTTCCTCATTACAGTACCTTTGATGCCTTGGCAGGCGAAGTGGTGGAGTTTCTTTGCTTTATGTGACCGGACCATTGAAGGATGGAACCCTTTGCAAGAAGGGGTCACTGGGATATTATGGGCAAGAGAAAATGCAGAGCCAGGCAGTGTTGGAAAGGCAGTTTTGGTCTTTGCAGTAGTCTCTGTTGGCGGGTCGTTACTACGGCTGTGGATGTTCCTTGAGGTTGAAAAGTTCTGTGGACTCTGAAAAGGCCTGGATGAAGAAGATAAGACCCCTAAGGACCTTCTATGCCTTTCGGTGGGGACAGGTGCAGTGGCAGAAGTAGGTGTCGGGTTTCAGGATTTTGAGGTTCACCAGGGTTTGGATCTTTGGTGCGCAGCCAAAGCACGCACCTCTGGATGGCTTCTGTTGACCTGGACTTGACCTCTCGACTTGCCTACGGACCTTCATGAAGGCTGGACCCTTGGGACATCTTCTTCAGATTTTGGTGGTAGCAAACCCAACAGAAGACCTTCCTCTGGACACAGCGAACTGGGATCTTCTTTGGCGGGAAAAGTGGTCAAATGTTGTGTCAGTGATGTCGCTTTAAAGATTATTTGTTCAGGTGGAGCTTTTGCAGCTCCGAGTATCAAGGAACACTATGCCAGGTTACCCACTCTTATGGGTGGTAGACAGCAATCTGGCTTCCACTTGTCACAAACACTCCTGCATAACCTGGGTGACACAGTTGGACTTCTTTGGATTAAGATGTCCAGGTACTCCTCTTCTGGATTCACGAAGACCCCTTTTCCAGATGGCAGGCACACAGGACTGGCCTACAGGGTACTTCTGATGAGAGTATAAGGTGCATGATAGTCCCTCGTAGCTTGGGGGTAAAGTCTCCTTACCAGGTTCTCTCTTGGATCAGTCCTTGGAAGAGCACAGCAGCTTTCAGATTATGGGAAGAAAATGCAGCAGCAGCCTTCTTCCTCCAGCTGAACTCCAGGGAACACTGTCTTTTTGCTTCACCTTCTGAACTTAGCTTCTGAACAAATTGGTGAGTGAGAGGTCCCCAGTTATACGCATTGGTTCCCCATTCACTCAGGCTTAGCCAGGCTCAGAATGCCAATCATCCACAAGTGCATTCATGCAGTAGGCAGCCAAACAGCCTCACTGGAATTCAGGCCATTGACTCCACCATAACACAGAATGTGGGTTGGAATAAGCACCCAGCCATTCAGAAAACTACACTGCATTCACTCCAGTTTCAGTCAGGGCTGGCCAGGCATTGTGTCACACACACCAAAACCAGACACCCACAACACAGAATGTTAGTTCACTTAAGACTCCATTCATACAGGTCACACCCCAAGGGCGTACCCACAACACACAGCCTCTGCCCAGGCTCCAGTCAGTCTGACAGGAGACAGCCCCAGGGCCATAAATGGTCTTTCCACCCAACAGCCATTAAGGAAAACCGGGGTAGAGTCAGGGCTTCCCGGGACTTTGAGAAACAAGATGTAAAGGCAATAGAAACTAAGAGGCTACAGTGGCCATCTTGCCTTTCCTCAGGAATCCATTGATTTCTATGGTAGGGTCTGTGTTTGCCATACATGGAGGACACTCAGAGCCACTGCCAAGTCAGCATGCAGCTGTCACCAGCCCATACCCTGCTCTGTGGGCAACACACAGGTGAAAAACACACCCAAGGGTTACAAGGGAGTGCCCCCACCCATGGGTGCCATAAGGGTGTCCGATGGGTGCTGTTCACTAAAAGGAAAACATGAAGAGCTGCACTGCCAGAGGTCCAGGCTGTACCTCAGTGGCAGGAAACCTACAGAAAACACACACACACACAGAAGTGGTAGGACAAGGACTGGGAGGCCCTGTCCCTCCAAAAGGCATTTCCAGCATCACAGTTACGGTCAAAACAAAGGTGCAATTTAATTGAAGGCACAAATGGTGTAAGCAACATGTAAATTGTTAAATAATATTACAAACAACAGAACATAAAAGGGGAGCGCAGTCAAGCTGCTGTGTCCACATTTTATAGAGAACATGGGAACTGTTTGGAGAGTCCTACATTGTCCTGTGTATGGTTTCTTCTCAATCTCCCCTTTTTCTCATGCCAACTTTTTTTTCAAAAAGAATCTACATGGCAAAACTTCACTACCATATATATATATATTCTGCTTCAACTAATCAGGGGAGATTTAACGAAATGACAACTGTGTTTGCACCATTATGCACAGGTGTGTGACAGTTTTGTGTTGTTTATACAAAAAGTATAATATTTATAAACATGCACTCTACTCTCCAGATACCAAATTGTAAACTCCATCAGCTCACTAGTTCTTAGATTCAGGACATGTTCAGGTCATCCAGAAACACGCGTGAGCTTGCTATTGCAATTCCATAAATCACATGTGGATACATTGTATTTCAACACAATCACCTTAAAATTATTTTTGAAACGACTTATAAATATATGCAATGTGACTTATTGTTGCTGAGAAAATCACTAGTTAAGATAGTCAATTTAAACTTATAGGAAATTATGCCATTAATGCAAATCTTAGTTCTCCTTTCTCCCCTGCAGTTTCCTTTCCTAGTAAGCATGTGACCAGAACCTCCTGCACTGTGTTTTTTTTTAAAGCCGGGGTTAAAGCCATTGGCCTCTTTGTTGTTTGATGTTGATGACTGAGGAGATCATTATTATCTAGCAGAACATTCACCTCTAGCTTGTGATGCCATAAGGCCATGCTGACATCTGGCATGTTGTTCTGTTATCTGAAGTTAACCACAATTTTCATCTCAAAACCTTCTATTTTTTGTATGTTTCCCCATTCAGGGATAATACTCACTTTATTCCAGTTGTAAATAGATGGTATTCATGAGCTTCAAAGGCATCCCTATTCCAGACCAGAAGGCCAACAGGCCTGCAGTGTTGAATCATCTGTGAAGTCTGCTCAACAACAACAACAACAGGGTCTGCCTCCGGCCTATGGAATCAAAATAACCTTGTATTTTTAATTGTTGCCTGTATTTTGCATGTAAAGCATATTATCTATATCAATACATTGCATCTTGTCAACACACACTTAGGGCCTCATTACGAGAATCGCGGTAAAAACACAGTCATTACCGGCATGGTGGTAGTAGAGCGTCCGTGTACCCTCGACGCCGCAAATAGTGGCTGATTACGAGAGGGCGAGCACGCGCAAACCCCCATGCTTATAATGGCTGCACCGCCATGCCACTAAAGACCCCCCAAACTCCCGATAGCGGCATTATGGAACCTGCTGATACCGCCTCCGTCATGAGCAACCCCTTAATAATGGACCCGGCAATCCCAGCATGCAAATACCGGGTTCGTAATACCGGACCCGGAAGTAACTTCATCGCGTTGGAACAGGAAATGCGGTGGCAGCCATCTTAAAAAAACACAATCCATTGCAATCCTCCGAACACAGCACTGGTACTGAGTTGGGAGTAGGGAAAATCACCAGAAAATGTCCAAGGCAACAAGGAAATCCACCCCCGCCTGCTCAAGAAGAGGTTCTCGGATGAAGAACTAAATATGTTAGCTGACACGCTGGTTGCACATGCAGAGGACGTCTTTGCTACAGATCTGAAGCGCCTGTCATCCCCCAGCGAGTGCCTCAAGTTCCAGGAGTTCATCCCCATCACACACCTTACACCCCTCCACGATCCTCACCCTCTAGCCAGTTGGAACCTTCGCCCTTTTCTCACTATGAGAGAGGAAGGTGTTTTGTATCCTAATCTTGGGAACCAAAATGAGAGACTGTGGGCATCGGATATAGTGATGATAGAAATGGAGAGTGGATGGGTTGACCGGTGGATGCTGGCAAATAATGGACTCATTACGAATTTGGCAGTGCAGGAAAAAAGTGGAGGTAATTCTGTTTACCTCCATTTGTTCCTACAAGTTTGCCAGTATTACAGGATGGTAATGCCACCAATTTTGAGGTAGTGGAGAAGGTACCTCCAGCTTCAAGCTCCTCGACTTAACCTCCAATAATTGTCAGTATTACAATCCGGTAATTCTGCCAGAGGTAATTGTCATTAAATACATGGCTCAACCCTTCTGGGCTGCTTGGAGGGCCCATAAGATCCTTGCGGCCACCATTTCCACCTCCAAGATGTCCACCGCCTTTACTCACGGCAGCCATTTCTCCTACCAAGATGGCCACCGCCATTGTCCCCAGAAGCAGAACCCACACGCTAGTGTTTCATTGTTGCCGGCGCTTCCATTTAAGTGACAATGCTGCGCTAAGACAATTAGTCTTATCTAGGAACACCTTCATGCAGGAAGGTGCATCCATGGGTGGCGTAGTCGAGAAATATGATGGCTCCCCAAAAACCTTGCGGTCCTTCCTGGATTCCTGTGTAGTGCATTTCACCTTCAAGCCCTATTTTTACTTTACCAGTAGGGCTAAGGTGGGTTTCGTTATTTTCCATCTGACTGGGAATGCCCTTACCTGGGCTACTCCCTTTGTCGTTTCTGGAGACCCACAATTGGATAACTACGACAGCTTTGTGCAGGCCTTCAGAGAAATGTTGGACCGTCCAAACTTGGTGTTCACAGCCCAGGAGAAGTTGCTCGAATTCCAACAGGGTAACCAGGACATGCTTACTTATGTAACCAGGTTTAAACAGTTGGCTAAGGAAGCCGACTGGTCGGCTAATGCCTGTTTTACCCTGTTCAGGAGGGGACTAAACGAAGAAATAAAAGACGGACTCGCACGGATGGCTCGACCCAGTTCATTCCATGCTCTTCAAGACATGGCTATGCAGATTGACTACCGCCTCCAGGAACGGAAGGCTGAAAAAAGAAAGAATCGCTCCTTATCCTTGAAACCCACTCCTGTTTTTCCTAATGCCTGTGAAGCACCACAACCTTCTACAGGAGACCCAGACCCCATGCAGACGGGTTCATTACGTGGACCCTTCACTCCTGAAGAGAGAAATCAGAGAAAGGAAAACGGCCTGTGTATGTACTGTGGTTCCTCAAAAAGATTTGGTTCGCAATCATCCTATGGCTCCTCCTAGGTGTTCGGGAAATGCCAGCTCCTGATCCTGAATGGAGCCCAGGTTCGGGAGGCTGAACCCAGCTCCTTTTTTTCCACTTCCTTGGGACTCGCACTACGATCTTACCTGGTAGTCCTACAAGTTTCCTCGTCCGCGTCTCCTAGTGAACAGCATTCAGTCCTAGCCCCAGTGGATTGCAGAGCTATGGGGATGTTTCTAGATGACAAATGGGCCCCGTCAACATCAGATTCCTAGAGAAGACAAGGAACAGATACAGGCAGTGGAGGGCATAGAAGGATGCTCACTATCCTCCGGTCCGATCACGCAACAATCGAAGGCCTTGCTTTTGACCATCAATAACCATCAGGAACATCTCAGCCTTGATATCATCAAAGCAGTGCATTATTCTGTGGTATTGGGAATGCCCTGTCTTCACCGGCATACCCATACATAAATGGACTGCAGGGTCCTAGTTCTTAGGATCAGAGTTCTACCTTTCCCATTGCCTGACAAGGCAGAGGATATCCAGAGTTGTCCATCTGTCCAGTCAGAGAAACAGCCTGTTTTGGTGTCAAACATCACTCATGTTCCTCTGGAATACCAGGACTTTGCTGATATATTTCCGAGTCCATAGTTCGTTCCTTGCCCCCTCACCGTCCTGAGGATTGTGCCATAGAGACAGCAGAGAACGAGATCATTCCCTTTGGAAGGATGTTCATACTTTCCACATCAGAGAAGAAGGCTCTCAATGACACTCTTGAAACTAACCTGGAAAATGGAACTATCAGGCCCTCGAAATCCCCAGCTGGGGCTTCCTTATTTTTTTTTCCTAAAAGGGATAGCTCTGAGCTACGCCCTTGTCTGGACTGTCAGGGTCTCAACCAGGTATCACAGAAGGACAGATGCCCCCCGCCTATCATTTTGGATATTCTAGAGGCTCTTCGGGGGGCTGTTTTGTTTTCCAAGCTCGATCTCCGGGGGGATTACCATCTTATCCGCATAAGAGAAGGTGACGAATGGAAAACTGACTTCTGGACCCCATTCGGGCACTATGAGTTTCTTGTGAAGCCATTTGGATTATTGAATGCACCTGCAGTATTCCAGCGGTTCATGGACTGGATCATTGCTGATATGTACACCCTTTTTGTTATCGTTTACTTGGACGATATTCTAATATATTCCCGGGATCCTGGTTTACATCAAGAACATGTGACCAAAGTGTTGCTCCGACTTCGTGAGAACAGTGTGTTGGCTAAACCTGAAACGTGCCAATTCCACGTGTCAACTGTCCGATATCTAGGATTCGTGATCAGCTCCAAAGGCATTTCCATGGATCCCAACAAGTTATCTGCGATCACATCTTGGCTAGCACCCAATACCAAAATACACATTCAGTCGTTCCATAGACTGGCAAACTTCTACCAGAAATGTATCCCCAACTTTTCCTGCATTGTGCGGGCCATCGTACAATTACTCAAAAAGATGAACCCTTTGTTTGGTCATGCGATCAAGATGCTGCCTTCAAATTGCTAAAAAGAAAATGTTACCAAAGGTCCCATCCTACGTCAACCTGATGTGTCTAAGCCTTTTGTTGTAGAAACTGATGCTTCCGAGTTCGCCATTGGTGCCGTCCTCTTACAACAACAGAAGGACAGTTGCGACCATCCCATAGCATACCTGTCCAGGACTCTCGCTATCAGTGAAACCCACTACTCAGTTCTGGAAAAAGAACTGTTGGCTATACGACAAGCCTTTTTGGAGTGGCGACATCTCTTCTTGGGGGCAACGTTTGCTGTCCTAGTGAGGACCGATCATCAGAATCTCCAAGTGCTACAGTCCATGGAGTGTAGAAACAGCAGACGAGCCCGTTGGGCCTATTTCTTTGCCCAATACCAATTTCAGATCACTTACATTCCTGGTACTCTCAATGCTCTTACTGACGCTCTTTCACGTCGCCCCGATTACATCAGAGACCAGCACCTACTATTGCCCAAGATGTTCCCGGAGACTACCTTCATCAGTCATGCGGAGAGATTCCTGGAGAGAGTAACCCGTGAAACACGTGCCTGTAGGGAATGGAAGAACCTCTTACAAAGTAACCCCTGGGGCCTGAAGGCCAAAGAGGGGAAACTCTTCAAGGACACGACCTTGTATCTACTTTCGCTGGGACTAAAGAAAAACGCAATGGAGCTCTGTCATGATTCCACCTTCTCTGGACCCCGGGGTATCAAGGTTACCTTACAGAACCTTAAAAGGTATTTCTGATGGCCCAGAATATCAAAAGACATTTGTTCCTAGGAGCAGGCTTGTTCCATTTGTACCCAGAGCAAGTATGACACATGACAACCATCTGGGTTATTGTTAAAGCTCGAGTTACCTTCCTGTCCCTGGGAAGTCATCGCTACAGATTTCATTGAGAAATTACCACCTTCCAAGGGTTGTAACACTATCATGGTAAACATAGACCTTTACTCACACATGGTCCATTTCATTCCATTACAAAAACTACCCAACGCTTCTGAGATGGCCAATGTCTTCCTTACAGAAATATTTTCCTTCTGCATGGACTACCATCCACTATCATCTCTGACCGAGGTACCCAATATACTTCTTGTTTCTGGTACCAAATGTGTCGGCTTCTCTGAGTCCAACGGGTGTTATCTTCTGGGTATCATCCCCAGAGCAACGGGATAACAGAAAGTGTCAACCAAACCCTAGAACAATACCTACCCTGCTTTTCTTCTCAAATCCAGGAAAACTGGGGGCCTATACTGCCAACTGCAGAATTTGCATATAACAATTTAGATCACTCATCCATGAACATGAGTCCTTTTTATTGCAATTATGGATTTCATCCCTCAATTTTGCCCCTTGATGCCATTGGAACCAGCCACGTCCCCTCGATGGATGCTGTGGTCACCGATCTTCTAGGTACCCATAAGAAGGTCAAAGTCTCCTTACTGAAGGCCCGAGAGTCCATCAAAAGATATGCAGATCTTAGATGACGCCTGTCAACAGTGTACCATATCGGTGACAAGGTTTGGCTCTCTTCCCAGGCATCTCTGGCCAAACAAGGTTTCACCACGCTATTACGGACCATTTACTGTACTCCAGATGATAAACCTGTGGCATTTAAACTTAAACTGCCCGTTACATGGAAGCGGATCCACCCGATGTTTCATACCTCCCTTTTGAAACCCTACCATGCATCCACAAAAAAAGTCTATTATTCCACCCTGCATCGTGTCCGATGATCAGCAGTTGGAATTCGAATTCGAGGTGTCCAGAATATGTGATTCCAGATATAGGCGAGGACGTCTACAATATCTTGTTGACTGGAAGGGTTATCCTCCCAGTGAACGTTCCTGTAAACCAATTTCCAATATACATGCTCCTCGTCTTGTTCATCGCTTTCACTTGCTTCACCCTGGAAAACCCAGAGGAGGCGCTTATCGGAGGGGGCATGCTGTCATGAAATACCTGGCTCGACCCTTATGGGCTGCTTGGAGGGGCCGTAAGATCCTCGCGGCTGCCATTTCTACCTCCAAGATGGCTGCCCTCTTTACTCACGGTGCCCATTTCTCCTACCAAGATGGCCACCGCCATTGTCCCCAGAAGCAGAACCCACACGCTAGTGTTTCATTGTTACCAGAACTTCCATTTAAGCGACGTGGAACGCTGCGGCCACGCTTCTCAAAGCTCGGTTGATGCCTTTCCTTGTTGGCTTCTTCCCGGCTCAGCGCACGCCCGTGATTCTGTTCTTGTTGCCTTCCTTCCCTTTCCCGTTCCTTCCTCCTCCCTGTTGCTTACCCTCCTGCCTGCCTTTGCTTGGTTGCTCTTGTGCCTTAGCTGCCATTCCCATACTTTTCCTTATGGATTCCTCACCCTTGCTGTCTGCATATCGTGGAAACTGGTGACCTGTTGCCTTGGAATCCTTTGCTGCTGACAAATCTTCATCTGGTTTTTCCCCTTTTGTTTTTTTCCCCAATTTGGGTGGTTTCCCTGAGGTCAGCCTGCCTGGAGTCTTCAACACCAGTCAGGGTGGCGTCTGGGGAGGCTTGCCCCGTCCTGCACGAAACCTGCACCGCCAAGAAGACAACCAAGACCTCCACCAAAAAGAAGTATTTGCAGGAATCATCCCAGATGAGCTCCAAACCAGTAACCTCAAACCCTGTCAGTAATACTGGCAAAAATGTCCTGTGGACTCCATGAAATGGGGATTTATTCTGCCAAACCGCCACTTGTAATCTGGGGGTGTTACCGCTGTAGGAAAAACCTTCAGTGTTAATACCACTGGGCTAAGTGGCAGTAACAGTAATACCGTTTGGTGGTATCTCAGTGGTGTTACTGCCAAAATACCACCAAACTCGTAATGAGCCCCAATATCTTTATGCCAACTTGCAAATGTACATCTGTAATTGAGCATTAACAAGAGGATAACAAAATATCCCAATACAGCTGAGGCTTGTCTCCAGACTCATCCACATATGGGTGCAGCGAGTGGTGGCTCAGGCATGGGCCTCCCATTTCCATGGCTTCCAGGAGAGACCATTTTTGCTGGTTTTGAATACGGCAAAATACGGCACAATTCCAGCACCGTATGTATGTACAATGGAAACGTGAAACTGCACATCTCAGCACGAACAGTGTTTTTGTATGAATGCCCATTGCTTTATAAAGGTGCTCGTGATAAGATGGGGTCAGTTCCAATTGGTGGCACTTAAACTTTAAACTGCTCTGTGGTGCGTGTCTACGTCCCTGGATGTGCAAAAAAGGGTGCCCCTTTAAAGTGTAAAACACTGAGGTCTGCCTCTGTGAATTCCTAACAAAATGTTTTGTTTTTTTGTTTGGTCCAGGATGGAACCTATCAAGGGCTTTGACATAATGTGATGGTATAGTCAGAGCAGCGCTTCACAGGCCCAGGTCTGTTTCTTATCTTTTATTACGCGGCTGGGGCAGACGCAAGTGTTAAATCACACCATTACTGCACAGCAGAAAATACAGAGGACGAAAATGCTGAATTGTGTACTGCTTTTCAACGCACTTATATGTGAGAGTGTGGGTTAGGGTAATAAATAATGTGAGCAAAGTATAGGGGGGCTGTAGGGGGTCTCCCCCTGCATATAGTTGTGTTAAAATGTACAAAAAGAAAAAAACGATTTGCTTTTATTTTTCTCGCAGTAATCGCATAGATCCAGTGTTAAATGGAGAGTGATAATGTCACCCTTTCTGTGAAGTCGCAGCTCACTGGGAAGTGGCCATTTGCATTCTAAAGCCCCTCATCCTTTGTATACTCCACAGTGAACATAAATCTGTTTTTTTTTTACTTACCAATGCCGTTTAGTCTGTAATGTGTCTAATTTATTGACATGTAAAATGTGTTAACAATGCATTGCATGCTTGCCCATTTTCCTCACAAGATGTGTGTGAGCGAAAGTGACTTTTTTGTTGTGAATAGAATTAGGCAGTATACAGCGATGTATGGTTGTCTCTTGGAAGGTAAGATCTTCTCGACAGTAATGGCGGTGTAATTATTTTACTGACTCCTTGATTTCGGGAACACACTGGCCCTCATTACGACCCTGGCGGAAAGCAACTGACCTGACCGCCATAGCGTAAATAGCGTTTCCGCCATTGCACGACGGAGTAAAGTGCGGCTAATTCTGACCCATCGGGCACGAGCACTACGCCGTGGCGGAAGTGCAAAGTCCGCGATGGCGGAAATGTCCCCAAAACGCCCCTCACCGCCATCGTACGGCGACCTAGGTGCAATTCCGCCACCGATCATAGCGGTCACCGTAATGAGCGGCAATCGGAAAATACGGTGACCGTAAATATACGGAAACGGAAGCAAAAACATGGTCCCAGAACGGGAAACAGCACGCCGTACACCTATAAAATCAGAATTTCCACACAACCATTAAAAATACTACCCTGAGACACATCCCAACCCGTCATCCACCCTAGTGAAAACAATAACAATGGGAAAAGTAGCGAAAAAAGCGTGCGACCGCAAGCGGCAGGTCCACTTCTCCCGTGAGGAACTCACGGTGCTCACAGAGACCCTCCAGGAGAATGCTGCCGTCGTCTTCTCGACGCAAATGACCAGGACGGCACTTGCGAACAAGAAGGCCATATGGGCCCTGGTGGCACAGCGGGTAAGTGCGGTGGGGACCGCACCCCGCAACCCACAGCAATGCAGAAAGCGATGGGACGACTTGCGGATACGCGTACGGAGCATACTATCCACCAACCGTAACATTGCCACAGCTACCGGGGGAGGATCGGAATCACCCATCAAGTTGACCCCCTGGGAAGAAATCTGTGCCTCCACCATTGGAATGGAGACCATAGAGGGAGTCGGAGGGATGGAGAAAGGAGTGCAGACATCCGAAGAATCAGGTAGGTGTCCCAAATAAAACAATGCTAAAACCACAATGTCCAATCATGTGAAGTACCATGTGTCCACATAGTGCAACAGAAACACATGTCCAGGAGAACGTCCACATACATTGGCCTGATAGCGCACATTAAAAGTCAAATTAAATAAATAAATAATTAAAATTCCTAAAAACACCCTCTACACGTGCAGCAGGCACCCCCTAACTGCAGGCTGCAAAACAACTGCACCCTCAATCCACACAAAAATGAAACCACCTCCAAGGCCCTGACCCAAATCACCCTCAGGTACCACCCCAATGCATGTGATACATTGCCATTCCAATTTCCACAGACCCATAAATAACGCTCGCCCTCCTTTACTCCACCACAGGGTCCGATTCAAACGACGAGCTCCAGGACACCCCTACCAGCACACCTGCAAAGAGGGCCAAGACCAACGGCCAAAGACCCTCCACCTCAGCTGCACGGATCAAGACACGGCAGCAGCACAAATCAAGTGGCAGCACACAGGAGGGGACTTCAACAGGCACCCCAGCAGCCAGCATGGCCACAACAGCACCACCACAGGCCCCCCCAATGGATGCCACAGAAGGCACTGCTTCGGGTGGCAGCAGCACCATAGGTGACACTGCATTAATGGCAGCATGCTCCGACACAGAAAACGGTGATGTCGATGTACGATCCATCCATGACCTGTCTCAATACCCCTGTTTGTTTCATCCCGTACACCATGAGGATACCACGCAGGGGCACCCACAAGACGACGACTGGCCATCCCCCACAAGCCCTGTGTCAAGGCAACATGAGGTGATCAGCCCCTCTGTGACACCACCGCAAATGGCCATGGCCCAGCAGAGGCAACAGTCCCCCGACCAGGTGATCGTGCAACAGCAGCAACTGGCCACGCTCCTCAAGGACCATGCTGATGAATGTGGGGGTACTAAGGCAGCCATAGAAACATGTACAGAGACACTAAGGGCACAAATGGAGAGAAGCACCGAGAGCCTGAGAGTACAAATGGAGAGAAGCACCGAGAGCCTGAGAGTACAAATGGAGAGAAGCACCGAGAGCCTGAGGGGGGAACTGCATGCGACGTCCAAAGACGTATGTGCTGAACTTGCCGCTGTGCGCCGTGTGCTCACTGAGCTCTCACAAACCCTTAGGGACATGCATGGACGTGAGCAGGCAGAGACATCATCCGTTGCAAGTTCCGTCCAGGGCAGCCCCCAACGTAGATCTGGGAGGAACCTGCGCTCCACAGGCAGGGGTGCCCCTGATACCCGGAGAGGGGGCTTGCAATAGCGTCTGCCCACTGACAATGAGCATCCTTGGACACTGGTGTTCGGGGGGGAGGTAGGAGGGTGGAGGGGGTGTGTTGGGCTTACTTGGGTGGCGGGTCGATGGGGTGTGTAACATAATTTCACATATGCTATAAACATTTCACAATCATCCAATGAGATGTGTGGACATTGATCTTTGTGTACGAGGCCATTATAGGCGTACAGTCCATATTGTGCATGTTCCAGACACACACAGTGCCACAAGTCCCGTGCCCATGTATCAGCCACCAGGCGTGAGTGCTAGAAGCATGAATCTATGATAATCTGACTAATTTCACGGCCCTCCTGTGCCTCGCGGACTCCTTGAGGTGCTGCAACATCCCCACCCTCATCATGACCATATTCAGGTGCTTGCAGTTCTGCGTCAGGGGGCATGGGCACATTTCTACGTACGCACATGTTGTGTAGTATGACACATGCCATGACCATCTTTGCAATCTTCTCATGGCGGTACAGGAGTGCCCCGCCAGACCTGCTGAGGCAGCGGAAACGACCCTTCAGTCGGCCGAATGCCTGTTCTATGACTACACGGGTACGTGAGTGGGCATGGTTGTAGTCCTCCTCATGCTGGTTCTGTGGGTTCCGGAGTGGTGTAAGGAGCCATCTCTTCAGTGGATACCCGGCATCACCTGTATGTGGACAATAAAGGATGTTTGAGGAATGACATTGCTACGTAAGCACCCCCCCCTTCCTGCCAGGTCATTGCCGCATCACATACCCCACATTATCATGCATGAAATGAGACTCACTGAGTAGCCAGGATCTGTTCCCTACGTGTCGCTCCATGTAGCGTGGTATTGTAGAGTTCCGTAAGACCATGGAATCATGGGTTGATCCAGGAAATCAGGCACAACAATGTGTAATGATCCTGTTTGAGTCACACACCATTTGTACATTAAGAGAATGATATTGTTTTCGGTTGCGGTACTGGGCCTCCATGGCATGTGGGACAACCAATTCCACATGGGTGCAGTCGATGGCACCAATGCAACCCGGTATGCCGGCAAGTGCATGGAATCCCACTTTTGTGTTTGTAATTTCCTGCTCCGAGCGTGGTAGAGAGATGTAGTCATCTGCGTGCTTCAGGAGGGCATCGAGCACTTGCAATAGTGTCCGTGACAACAGTGGCTGTGAAATGCCATGCAACTGTCCGACTGTGTGCTGGTAGGTGCCTGTGGCCAGGAAGTGGAGTACAGACACCACCTTCAGTAGGGGTGGGATGGCGGTTGGGCTATCTATCATGCTGACAAGGTCAGCGTGTGTCATGTCCACAATGGCGGTTATGGTGTCCCGGTCCAAACGGTAGAGGGTGTGGATCTGCTCATCAGTGAGGTTGAACGGATGTGCTCGGAGGCGTGGGATTGCGGGCTGCCTGCGTGGTGGTAGTGGCTGTGCTGGTGGGCCTTGCTGGCCCTGCCTTGCCCTCCTCCTGCTCCTGCGTCTCCTCTGTGCGGCCGGTTGTTGTAGTAGTTAGTGTTCGTCTTCTTCTTGAAGTTGGAGTACTTGCAGTGCTATCAGGTCCCCCAGGGCCAACATCGCTAGTCCTGCCGGTAGCATTTTGGAGTGGGTGTGGTTGTGGGAGGGGGTTGGGTGTGCAATTTATGTGTTCTCAAGCTGTATAGCCTCCACCTGTGGTGATTCATTCCACCTGTGCAAGCTGCAATCCCCTTTGGGCGAGCACGTCCCGCACACAACGCTGCAATTCGACGCATGGCATCTTGCTATTACAATCATGTATTTCATCCCGATGGCAGTGAGATATTGGTTCATATGTTAATTCTGCTATGGTCCCATTGTTTCACATACTATCTTTGCAGTCGGGAACAAACTTGTGAAGGGTCAGTGGAATGTAGTACTCGATTAACGGTGGACCCTCATGCAGCACTGTACCGCGGTTCACCGACGGGCGGGGCGTCCCATTTGTGAGTGAAGCCAGTTGCCATTTTCACACACTGCCGCACTAAATGGATGGATTTGTGATTTCAAGCGGTCACAGATGCCTTTTCGACGTGATGTTGCAAATGAGGAATTCGAAGGACAGCGCTTTCGGTTTCCAGCTAGCGGCGAGGAGACGCCCACAGGTCTGACTGCAGATATAAAGTTCTATTGTTTAATGTCCTTGGGACAGGGGCCATGGCGAGAATGCAATGATTGATATGAATAGTATGGGATGCGCAATAGCGTAGTGGAGGATAAGGCAGGACGTTCCCAAATACATGTTACTTCACAACACTAGAATTCCGGCCTGGAGCACAGTGGAATTTGCAGACTGCATTACGCACAGACTCAATGGAAATTTCAAATGTTATGTGAGTAAATAATCAGGCGTTTTTATACCGGGATGAGGGAATGATGTATGGATGCATGGACAGATGATTTAATAGAGAGTCTGCCATGTACATGGCTTTTTGGAATCTATCCACTTCCCCTGCGCTATGTGATGCAGGGCTGCCATAGTGGGACCATCGTCTATCTGCCCTTGTTGAACCCTCCCTGTCTCGACGCGCCTTCAAACACTTGTGTCTATGCACGTTACTAAACCCATCTAATGGATTCTGTTTTAACAGACGCATGCACACAAACACTTGTTTGTAATAGTGTTTTCACCTCGATTTATATAGTTATGATTCGCAAGTGATTTTTGGGTGCGAATAATCCTTTTGAGTGGGCTAGCATGCATATGGCTGTGGATTTAGTGTGATCTTTGAAGTGAGTAATTCAAATGGAGTTCTGATGCCCATACTATTCTTTTTCGTTTCATTTGGGTGACAGGTATCTCCTCCCCTTTTGCCGCTGCCATCTGTATGCCACTCCTGCAGATGGCTTTTACTCCCGACACCTGCTGCTTCGTGTTAATCAGTGGAGCACCATTACGATCTTATGGGGCGATCGCCAATGGCCCACATGCCCTTACGCAGTACTAGTGGCTAGGAGCAACATTTCGACCTTTCAGCTGGACTAGTGCCTACCTAATGGGACGGCCCTGCGGTTCTAGGCGCTTCCATGTTGCCTTTTTGAACGTGAATGTAGCCCCTGTGTACCATGGAGGAACAGGGCGTCACACAAGAAGAAGCTGGTCATTTATTGCGGATGCAGCCCACAATTATGAGATATAATTTGGAGTTCATGACCTAATAGCTGTATGGCCCGGGTGATTTTGTTGTGCATTAAATTTTGATTATGATATTGACCGTGTAGCGTTTTTCTTTGCAAGTAATGTAGCATATTCCTATTTGTGGAGCGATGTATTGTGAGGAGATCTGCTTTGGGTTCCGGCTTCTGAGTATAGTTGCGTGGTACTGTACTGGGCGCGTTTGCCTACGAAGGCCAGTAAGGTCAGGGATAGGGGCTGCCATTATGTCTGTTTTGATGATGTCATGCTAATGGGAGGGGGATTAGCTTTTGTGTAACAGATGCCGGTCAGCCAGGTGGATTGGTGGAATGATGTGATTATCAGAATATGGCTGGTCACAGGTGCCTGTGTTTGCGTGCGTTTCTTGGAGGGAGACTGAGGTCATGTCCATTGGAATAGCTTCTGTATTCGTGCCATCTGTGCCCTGCAGCTCCCATTGGCCCCTCTTGAGATGAGCCTGGCTGCTCAGTCACTCTGCCAACTTGTGTGGTACATGCTTATGCTGATGGTTGGTTTGTTTACTGGCAGGAGTACAGGGCTGGTGCAGTCTCACTCAGGATACTGCTTTGAATGTTGCCTTACACTGGTGTCAAGCGATGGGGGGCCTGTTTTTGTTTGTCTCAGTTTTCAGTTCATGTTGCTGTACTTGAAGCTTCACATGCCTGTGCTGCATCAGTACGGCAATGGTGCCATGGCTAATATGGATGGCCACTCACAAGGCACTTGGAGCCCCTATATTCATTTGTTCGTTGGCATGCATGGGTGACTTGTACATTTCACTGGTTGCATTTTGTGACTTCATTGCACCTACGAGGAGTTGTGCAATGTGGCCAGGGAGTGGTGTACAGGCACTCAGTAGGGCCTTTTACGGTTGGTTTGCGATGCCGTACTTCTCACCATGGCGGAATGGTACTTTCCGCCATGCTTGATGGCGTTAGGTACATGTCCGCTAGGGTCAGAATTCCCGTACCGTTGCGCCATGGTGGTAATTACGGTTTCGCATGGCGCGCGTGCGTGTACTTGGTGCAGTTAGCGTTGGCGTTCACTACGGTGTCGCTAATGGCATCGTACTTTTCGGTGACGGGTCATAATCGCACCGAGCGATATTCGATGGCGGTATTGCATTTCCGCCATCGTTTTTCGATTTCCGCCAGGGTCGTAATGAGTGCCACTGTGTTTAAAATGAACGTTTAAAACCAGCAAAGGGGATGTTTGAAAAAAATGGAGACTAGCCTGGGCACACCTTTACAGCGAGAGCGTCACCACCGGGAGTCAGTTGGCAACTCAGAGGCGGGCAAACTAGAGAAATGATTTCTAATCCATGTCCTGCCTTCTCAACTGGCTATGTTGTGTGATCCTGGGCAAATCACGTTGTCTCCCTGTGTCTCATTTTTTATTCCACCCAAAAGCGGAAGTGCTTACTGATTACGTCGGCGGCAGCTGCAGACATCAGCTATCTCCTGATCTTTGCTGTCTGCTGATGCCGTTCATGTTTCCTTTTTGAAAATACAACATTCCGCGTCTGTAGTCTCCCAGCATGGGCGGCTGCCATTCGGCTGTGGTCTGGCTCTGTGGCTTGCCACTCCCTCATGTCATGTGCGGCGTCTCTGCGAGGGATGGCCGTAGTTAATGTCTGACATCTGATTGGCTGTCGACATCATCACAGCACCGACCCAGTGAAACCATCTTCACTATGACAAGAACACAGATCAAGGCGCATTTCAAACTGCAACTACACTTTCAACCAGAGAAATTGACATCCTGGTATCCAGCAACCCCCGCTGACAAATCAAAACTGTCAGCAAGATAAAGTTCTCTCTCGCTGTCGACCTTCGGGGTACTAAGTGCCTTAGCCGAGAAGTGTGAGGACAAGGCGCAGTGTCATATGATCGCTTTGGTTACATGAAGTGGCTGTCTGCAGGTAAATTGTTTTACATTTTCTATTAATATACGTAACACCGTGCTTCAAAGTTTGCAGGGGGTGGGGGGCTTACACCCTCTCCACTCCTCCTCGATAAAACGCACGGTGAGCGCTGGGGAACTTTGCCATTGTGATGAGGGGATCACTGTGATTAGCTCGTGGACACTCCATTATATAGTCCTGTGCGAGTTCACGGGGGGGTTGCCAGCGCGAGCGTGGTTGCTAAGAAATATATTATCTGTCTTGTAGTACAGGGTGTTGCCCTTTAGAACAGACAGAGCTTTGCTGGAAAAATGCCTACGGTCACACTGTTGAGGCGTCCTGCGTTGACGACATGGAAGCGCTGTGACACTGAAAGGGCACTGCTGGCACCAAGCTCCCCCTGCTTGGAGGCAGCTCACACTTCTGCGGTTCTGTGCCACTGTCTGACAGGGCATTACTTGGCATTACCCCTACTTCCAACACCCCACGAATCACTTTTGAAGTGGAAACCTGGACTGACGGGTAACGGTTCCCAACTTCCCTTAGCATTCAGAGGACTGCGACTTTGAAAACTGTGCTCTGCAGAAGCACACTTTAGAGGCTCATGTTCGAGTCCCCCTACTTTACACAGAAGTGACC
Source organism: Ambystoma mexicanum (assembly GCF_040938575.1). Lineage (NCBI taxonomy): Eukaryota > Metazoa > Chordata > Amphibia > Caudata > Ambystomatidae > Ambystoma > Ambystoma mexicanum. The sequence goes on from NC_090923.1 coordinate 601,846,714, forward strand.
TGTTACATTTACAATTTTGGCGTACACATGTCCCATCTGCGTAATTTCCAACAGTTTCAGAGCAGGACAGGAATCGGGCCGGAACAAGACAGAGCAGTGCACCGTCAAAGTTTGTTTTCCGGGTCAGGGGCTAGCACAAGAAGGTCACATATCTGCTCTGAAGCTGATTTGTCACAAACGCGAGCAGCCCACGCACTGCTTTCATACCTCAGCTTCAGAATAGATCTCTCCCCAAGCCCAGAGTGTAGCAGGACACTCCCAGAGAAATCTGCTTGGATGACAAGTTATTGCATGCACGTCCAACGCATGTTTCTGCAAGCTAACGGCTTCCAGAAGACTAGCAGAGGAAGCTGAATACAGAAATAGCCAACGCCTCACATACCGTGTCGCAGCTCTCCAAACTGGTATATATGTCCTGCAAGTCACCGTTTTTTGTTTTTGTTTTTGGTTGGGTGAATATTGTGACAAATGAAAACCGCACAGTGAAACTTCCATTGTTCCCTCAAAAGCAGTTGTTGCTGAATCACTATAAGATCTGTTTCAAATTTAAAACTGTGGCCATTCTTATGTTCCCATATTGCTCTTTGCTTTTATGCAAATCGCCAGGATTGGGATTTGTGAAGAGATACTGTGTTGTGTTACTTGACCTGTGACCTAGCCTGAGGCCATGGCCCTCGGCCCCACCCTCTTCCCCTCACAGCCCCACCCCTCCAAGAGAGGGTTGTCACCAATGATTGTGTCTTCCTCACCTGAGTCTTCACAGCTGGAGGGACTAGGTGATTCTTCCTTAGGTGATGTTGTTCCTTTCTTTCTCGAAGAATGTCTGTCCTCATAGAGGTATGGTCATTCTCGGGGAGAAGCCACTATGCCAACTGTCCACCCAGCAACGGCACAAGACCCCCTCTCGGAAATGCAAATTGAAGGGGAAAAGCACCAGGCGTAAAAAACCCTTCAGTCCAATGTTCTTTTTCTTAGAAAGTTTGATTGCAGTAAATGCAGTGAGCTCGAGAAACAGAGCAAGGGTAGGATGTTAAGGGATAGACCACCCCTGGTAGAACAAATAGAGGAGCAGATGTAGATTTGCAATGGGAAGAGTAAGAACTAGAAGCGGGATCCGGTAGGAGCTGAAGAGGGGGGCGAGGAGGCAAGAGCAGCAGGAACAGAAGAGGACTCACAATATTGAGTGGAAAGCCAATGACGGGTCCAAAGCAAAAACAGAGTAGCAGAGAAAGTTCAGCAACATCAATAACACAGCAGAAGGCAGGCAGGAGAAGGACAAAGAAATCAGGCAAAGTGGGGGCGAGCAGACCGCAGTATCAAGGGGCGAAACTGCAAGTAGAGGAGTTAAGCAAAGGAGCGCGAGCAGAGTCAGAGTGTCTTACCCGAAAGGAGACAGCAATGGGTTGCAACGCACTGCGCTAAGCCCGCTGTGTGATTAAATGGTGAAGCCGAGGTCGTCATGTTTAGAAAGGCTAGACCGGTCTCCTCGATCCCTGCAAAATGTGGCAGCACAATAATGGCGTCTCACACCCCCTCGTCTCCATACATTCCAAAATGGCCGACCAATGACAGTATCCCCCCTCTTATGTCTGATGGTGCCGGGCTTGCAAGGGTGTAAGTAATGAAATCTTTTCAATAATAAGGGAGCTTTGATATGAGATAAGGGTTCCCATGAATCTTCTGAGGAGGGGTATCCTTTCCAGTGTACAAGGTTTTGGAGTCTGCGCTTGGGGTACCGGGAATCACAGATATGGGATACTTTGTATTTTTTAGGTTCTTTGGATGGAATGAACTGATCTTTCTTTCTCTTGTGTAAGAAGGGATCTGGGGTAAATGGAGCCAAGAGGGAAGAATGAAAAACAGAATGGAGTCTGTGTAAAGATGTGGGTAACTTAAAGCGGAATTCCACTGGATTTATCTTAGTGAGTATTTCAAATGGGCCGATAAACCTGGGGGAAAGCTTGATTGGCCGTACCCATCTGGCTAGGTATTTGGTGGAAAGCCAGACCTTGGAGCCTACTTCCCATTTCGGGTTGGAACTGCGATGAGAATCAGCTTGTTTCTTGTACATACCTCTTCTTTCGGTAAGATGGCAATAAGCGTCCTTCTGAGCTTGATGGGTCTCTTGTACGAGAGAATTAAGAGTGGGTCTGGTGGTAGTAGGCAGAACAGATTTGGGAAGAGCCTAAGGATGCAAACCATACGTACAATAGAAGGGACTCACACCAATGGCTGTATGGGTGGTATTATTGTATGCCAATTCAGCCATGGGTAAAAGGTCTACCCAGTTGTCCTGTCTGGGATTGATAAAACAACAGAGGTACTGTTCAGTGGTACTGTTAAGCCTTTCCGTTTGTCCGTTAGTCTGGGGGTGGTAACCAGATGAGAGAGCTTGTTCGATACCTAGTAATTCACAAGGCATTTTCCAGAATCTGGCGGTAAATTAGGAACCTCTGTTGTAGGTCACAGACTTTGGAATGCCATGAAGGCTGAATATTTTCTGAAAGAACATTGTGGGAATTTCAGAAGCGGTAGGTACTCCCTGGAGGGGTATGAAATGAGCCATTTTACTGAATTAATCCACTGCCACCATGACTGCAGTGCATCCCTTGGAAAGGGCAAGTTCAACCACAAAATTAGTGGAAATGTGACTCCAAGAATGGGTAGGGGCAGGTCTTTGTTCAAGTAAACCGATGGGTCTGTTAGTCTTGCACTTGTTTTGGGTACAAACCGGATATGATCTGACATACATTTTTCCATCCTTGTAAACAGTGGGACACCAGAAAGATCAACGGATGCGGTCGAGAGTGGCGTTGTAACCATGGTGTCCAGCTGTCTTGTTATCATGACACCAAGACATGACCTTTTCTTTTAGAGCGGAATCAGCGATCACCAAGAGCTTTTCCCGGAAAACCATTCCATCTCTGAGGGTGAATTCGGTGTTGTTCCAAACGGTCTCGACCTTGGAGGTAGCTTCTTTGACTTGTTGAAGAAATGAGGACACCACACATAGAAACTTATTCGTAGTAAAAAGGGGTTCTCTACAGAGTTCGATAGAGAGATTTGCGGGGAAGCTTCTTGATAAAGCGACAGCCACTTAATTTTCTGATCCTGGAATGTAGGATATCTCAAAATCATATAGGGCAAATAAATATGCCCATCTTGCTTGCCTGGCATTTACACAATCCATCTGTTGTAGGACTTGTAGGTTCTTCGGTCAGTCTGGACGAAAAAAGGATTGGTGGCTCCTTGGAGTAAGTGCTGCCACTCGATGCAAGCTTGCTTCATTGCCAAAAGCTCCTTTTCGATAACAGAGTAGTGTAATTCACTGGAACTAAATGTTTTCGATAGATAAGCAATGTGGTGTTCCTTGCCATTGAAGTCCTGTTTGAGTACGGCTCCAAGAGCGCCTGCAGAGGCATCAGTCTCCACAATGAAGGGAAGAGACTGATCAGGCTGTCTAAGAATGGGAGCGGTACAGAACCGTTCCTTGAGTGAACGAAAGGCTTCATCAGCAGTAGAATTCCAGGAAAACTGATTACCCTTCTTTAGTAGGGCTGTGATGGAAAGTACTATAGAGGAAAAATCAGCGATTAATCTTTGATAAAAATTAGCCAGTCCAAAGAATCGTTGGACCTCTTTCACAGATGTAGGAGCTGGCCATTGAAGTATAGCGGATACCTTCCATTGATCCAAAATGTATGTCAGATCATATCCAGATCAATAATAAAACAAACAAACATCCATGATGATACCTTGTCCAGAGAGGATAAATCCCAAATAGGGAACTGAGGTTACCTCAAATTGGCACTTTTCTGGTTTGACCAGAAGTTGGTTCTTTCTTAACCTCTCTAAAACTTCAGGCAGATGTTGTTGGTGTAATTCTTTGGATCGTGAAAAGACAAGAATGCCAATCAAGTAAATGATAACTGTCCGGAACAAAAGGTCGGAGAACAAACGGTCCATAAACCATTGGAAGATGGCAGGGCCATTGACTAATCCGAACGGCATGACACAGTATTTAGTCCTAAATGCGGTCTTCCACTCATCTCCCGCGTGTATGAGCAAAAACATGGTACACCCCCGTAGGTCCAATTTAGTGAAAATGACGGCACCTTGGACCATTTCCAGGATTTCCCTAATGAGAGGCATGGGATATGTATCCCATACAGTCACCTTGTTTAGACCCTTGTAGACAATAGAGGACCTGAGCTCTTAAGATTCCCTTTTGGGGATAAAAAACAACAAAGCCCCTGGCAGGAGAATTAGAGGGGCAAATAAGTACATTTTTGAGATTCTCTTCAATGTACTCCTTAAGCGCTTTCTTCTCTGGGATAGATAATGAGAACGTGGGACCAAAAGGTACTAATGCGTTAGGAGGCAAATCTATGGCACAATCTTTGGGTCGCAAAGTGCTGGTAAGCGACCGGTATGCAATTGACTTTGGTAACGGTAGACCAAGATACCACACATTCAGTGGTGGTGGGTCCCCCCCCTGATATGGAAGGCAATGGCTGGAACAATATTCAGAGCATAACTAGAGGTTGTTTTCCTTCCAGTTAATCTGGGGATTATGCTTCCTCAGCCAGGGAATACCCAATATAAGGGGGAAATGAGCAGCTCTGATGAGATCGAATGAGAAGGTTTTCTGATGGTCAATAATGGAGGCCTGCAAAGGTGTCGAAACATGGATTATCAGACCAGAACTAAGTGGGTTACTATCAACCCCTCCCACTGGTTGTCTTTCTCTGCACTCTTGTTTAGATATTCCTTTTTTTTAGCCCAGATAAGATCCATGAAGTTACCTGCAGCCCCGCTATCAATCAAAGCCACAACCTCCATTCTTTTCCCGGTGACTTCTATGGGTAAGCTGACCACTAACAAGCGAGAATTAGACTGAGCAAATTGGAGTACGTGCTGATTATGGTACCTTCTTTGTAACCTCAACCAGTGGTCCATTCTAGGGTCGGGGTCTTTCATTTCCCATTCTCCTCTTGGGAACTTCTGGACAGTCATGGAGCAAATGACTACAGACCCCACAATACATACAAAGACTCAGGTCTCTTCTTCTCTTCCGTTCCGTAGGAGATAAGGGTCCTCGTGCAGAACCTATCTGCATGGGTTAATCCTTGGAATTGTCACCCAAGACCAGGAGTATAGTGCCAGGAGGAGAGGTAAGGGTGTGTTTCCCTTGTAGCTTATTCCTTTTGGATCTTCTTTCCTGCAGTCTATAATCAATCTGTAGCACATAAGACATTAAATCCGATAGTGAAGTAGGGTGAGTTATGTGGGCAAGTTCCTCTTTCAGGTTTTACTGTAACCCCTGCTGAATATGGAAAACTGGGCCTCCTCTGGCAAGTCTGCTTCCACTGTTACCCGCTTGAAATTTGTGATGTAGCTCATCACTTCCGATGAACCCTGGCAAATATCCAACAGTGTTTCGAATGCCGAAAACACCACTTCGGGACGTTCAAAAGTCTGTTTCAGAAGGGCAATGAAAACTCTGTTATACCGGATTGGAGGAACTAACCAACGGGGTAGCCCATGCTAGAGCATCACCCGTCATATTGGAAACCATAAACCCAGCCGTGCTTGCTCAGTGGATTAGGTGAAAGGACGAAAGGTAAAGTGTACAACACAGGCATCTATGAATTCCTTGACCTTCCTAGGGTATCCCTCGAATTTACCTGAGGCTTGTCCCATAGGTGGAAGGTCGTTAATGCAATGTTCTCTTGGAAGGACAGCATTTTCCGATTTCAAGCCTTGCACCTCCAGGGACAAGCCTTGTACTGCGGAAAGAAGTTCATGGACCTGTTCTGCAGTTGCCATGTTTGTCATTAACTTCTGGCATTGCAATCTGTCACCAATGGATGTGTCTTCCTCACCTGAGTCTTCACAGCTGGAGGGACTAGGTGATTCTTCCTTAGGTGATGGTGTTCCTTTCTTTCTCGAAGAACGTCTGTCCTCGTAGAGACCCCCTACGGGAAATGCCAATTGAAGGGGAAAAAGCACCAGGCATAAAAAACCCTTCAGTCCAATGTTCTTTTTCTTAAAAAGTTTGATCGCAGTAAATGCAGTGAGCAGGGTAAACAGAGCAAGGATAGGATTGTAGGGGATAGACCACACCTGGTAGACGAAATAGAGGAGCAGGTATGGATTGGCAATGGTAAACTCTGTTCTAGGGAAGAGTAAGAACTAGAAGCGGGATCCGGTAGGAGATAAAGAAGGGGTCGAGGATGCAAGAGCAGCAGGAACAGAAGAGGACTCCCAATATTGTGTGGAAACCCAATGACAGGTCCCACGCAAAAACAGGGTAACCGAGAAAGTTCAGCAGCAACAATAATACATCAGAAGGTAGGCAGGAGAAGGACAAAGAAATCAGGCAAAGCAGGGGCGAGCAGACCGCAGTATCGAGGGGCGAAACTGCAAGTAGAGGAGTTCGTAGAGGAGTTAAGCAAAGGAGCGCAAGCAGCGTCACAGCGTCTTACACAAAATGAGACAGCAATGGGTTTCAACGCACAGCGCGAAGCCCGCTGTGTGATTAAATGGTGAAGCAGCGGTCGCCATGTTTAGAAAGGCTAGTCCGGTAACCTTAATCCCTGAAAAACGTGGTGGCACAATAATTGCGTCTCATGCCCTCTTGTCTCCATACACTCCAAAACAGCCGGCCGATGATAAGGGTTCCCCCAGTAAATGTTTCAATATCCAGTACTTTGTTGGAGTGCAAAAGGGGGTGTACACTGGAGGCGTAGTTGCCTGTTCACCACCCTTTTGCCCTTGCGCCGTGCAAATTGATTAAATGCTGTCTGCCATTTATGTATATTCCAACAGAATCCACCTGTTTTTTGCTGGTGTCAGAGCTTGCCAGTGGACATTTAATGATTCAGCTGCCCCCTGGCCGTCTTATTTAGTTCTGTGCAGAGGCCAGTAAACCTGTTCTGTGATAATCTGCAGCTATGAACCCCCTCCTTCCATTCTTTTATCTTTCCATTATAATCTATGCAACCCACAGGTGCCTCCGACTGGTTTGCCCAGCTTTATGCAGGCAACAGACCCCCACACATAACTTTGAATGGGACCCCAGGAACCCTGATTCATCTTCAGTTTGTCCTGGTCTTACTACATTTGCGACAATGGACAGGATGCAGCACCTCCTAACTGCCCGGTGCAGGAGCCAAATCGGCACCAGCGGTTCACCCAGAGAAATACTATGTGATCAACAGAGACTCCCCCTAGGCTTGCCTTGCTTTTACAGTGATAGCAGCGTAGCAGGGAGCCACACTGCCAACACTGTTTACAGCAAGGCAAGCCTAGGGAGAGTCTCTGTTCACTGAAGGCAGTAGCTTCCCCTCTTTCAAGCTTAGAAGGTAAGGGAATTAAAACTGAACTCAAAAGAGCAAATCCACTGTGCCTAATGCCCGGATTTTGAGAATGAAAACTGGAACAGGGAACCAGCATTAAAGTAGGACTATGAGTTGACAGTAGTAGTTAATGCAGCCCCCTTTAGAGCAATGTAAAATGTTGTGGGCACGCCCTCTTTGTGTCTTTAGTCCAACCCCATTTTGATACAGTTTTGATATCAATTAAATATAAATTTTATATAAAAAGATATCAAAATGTTTTGATATCGATTTCATATCAAGTGGGTGTAATTTATATCAGTTTTGATAAAAACGAAATATCAATTTTATATAAAAAATGATGTAAAGACAGGAGCAGCGTGTTGTGTTGTTTGGTCGATTATGGAGGGAGAAGTGAGCACTGAAGACAGGGACTGTGAACTTAGTGTTTTGTGTTGTGATGCGGCGATATTGTCGGAGAGGGGTTTGGCCTTTAATGTAATAGGAAGTGGAAAATGTCAAAACATTTTGATATCTTTTGTATATACAATGTATATACATTAATATAAATAATATTTGTAAGATAAAATGTATATAAAAATGTACATACACATTCATGTTTTAATATACAAATGAATATACACATGAATATAAAAATATTTTTTGTATACAAGATCGAGCTAGAAATAGATCAGGGCTGGTTTTAAGGCTATGACGAGGCCGGAGGGTGGGGTTTACAACCCGGATATATGGTTTTGCATAGCAATGGTAAACATGAGTGCTCTTTCAGATTTCCTGGGGCTGTCAGGTGTGATATTCAGGAAACAGCGATTATGAACAGCTATAGTTATGATGAGGGGAAAGCACCCCCAGAAAGCCCCGAGGGTTTAGAGGAGTCATATTTCTGATTGTTTTCGGGTGTAGGATTGTTTTCGGGTGTAGGATGGGATAGACGATACTCAGGATTTGATGGCCGGCTATGAGCCCGAAGAGTTTGGGACGACAGTGGTTTTGGAGCAACCATTTGCAGGCGACGTGGGCTCTGAAGACAGGGACTTTGAATCTATGGTTCTGCAGGTGGATGCAGCAATGATGCCGGAAACGGACCCTGTGTCCAGAGGACTTGATGAAAAATAGGGTACTGTGTGCGGGAGTGAGGAGCATCAAGCTGTAGCAGACACGACTTATATTTACTGTGCTTCCTGTTCAAATCAACTGGAACCCCCAGCACATAGTGCTAATAGCCTATGTAAGAACTATGTTGAGCTAATGGTGACCGAGAACATTAAAGACAATGGGCCTCATTATAAGTTTGCCAGCCCGGGAACTATGGTACCGATAAGCATGCTGGTACAGTAGTTCCTGGACCGGCAAACTATGAGTTGTGCTCACGGCTGCCTTCCTGCCCTCCAGGTCTGACCTGGCGGGCAGAAAGGCACCTGTGAGCGCAGCATGTCGGATGCACTAGCACCGTTACAAACGGTAGCGGTGCATCCGACCTCCCCATTCCCATTCAGCCCTATGGGGATGAATGGGAATGGAGAGCATCTTTTTTCCGGCACCCGCAAATGGGCATTACCGGGTCCGGCAGGGCCGTAATGACCCAGTAATTGCCCATTTCCGGGAGCCGGAAAATAAATGACATCGGCGGCAGCCGTGCCTGTATTACAGACATGGCTACCACCAATGTCATAATGAGGCCCAATGTCATTATTAATTGTGCTTGCTGTTCAAAACAAATTAAAAACCCAGGGAATTGCGATAACAGCTTGTGTAAATAATATGTTGTGCTAATGGAGATTGAAACAGACACGCCGGTTCTCTTTCGCACTGATATTCGGGCTACCCAGGGGTTTACGGCCATAGTGGCTGGGGCATGTTTAAAACAATTATTTTACAGATGATGCCACGGACATAAAACCGATGATCCCAGCAGGATGCTCACAAATGTTTCGAAATATACTGTGTGCATAATTTCCTCTGTAAAATATGTTATGTGTTGAGCTCTAAACATCTTGTAGATCTGCCCTTGACGCAGCTGTGGACACATAAGGATTTGCTTAAGGACTGAACAATGCGTGTCTAAAACATTATGGGTTATAGAATTGGTGAATAGCCCTCTTTCGAAAATGAAGGAGTTTAGACGTTTGCGTTCGATGGGTGTTAGAAACACTGTTCAGAAAACAGTTCGCAAATGGGAGGGGATAAAGTATATCTAATTGAACACCTAACAGAATGTCGACATGTTTGCTTATCGAGGCAGCGATGTGCAATGTGGCTGTGCAGTAATCCATGTATAACGGAATCTGTAATAGGACTGATCATCATGCAGCAACTGCCAAACCTCAAACTATTGAATACAAATATATTTTCAATAAAAATACGCATTTTAAAATGTTAATAAAAAGCTGTTGTTTATCAAATCTGGTTGTGTCTTTGTTGAGTGGTTATGGGGTGAACCTAACTTAGGCTTGAAGCTGTCAAAAATGTATAATGAGTTGTTGGTAGTTATGGAGGGGTTGACAGCCTGTGCTGAGCTGTCAAGACATGGCATTCGGGGGAGGAGGCCTACATGCTGCACAGGCCGGCCCTGAAACATTTGAAATGGCGAATGACTGTGGTATCTGACATCCATCAACAATGGCAGCCAATTATTTTGGTTTTGAGCTAGTTTCGCGACGATAAAGATGGTTTTCACTATATTCTAGCCATTATAAATGTTTTATCAAAATACGCTTATGTTGAGGCTTTAAAGTACAAGACTGGCCAGTGTGTAGCAATGGCTTTTAAATGCATATTTAACAAAGTCAGAGTTCTCGCTAAATTACAGAAAGATGCTGGTAAATAGTTTTTAAATAAACCGCTGCAGGGGCTTCTAAAGCAACACAGTGTGCATCACTTTGTAACACACTCTGAAGTTAAAGCTTCTATTGTAGAACGTTTTTGATGCTGTAATAAATCATCCAATGTATGGCGACCCCCTTCCAATCCGTAAAACAATGTTCACAATTAAAACTGTAGTGTCCACATCACATCCTGTAGTGCCGGTTGTTGGGGTCAAATCAACTATCGACAGCACGGCACCTTGATAATTGTGGCACCACCCCATCAGCATGTACTCTGGTAATGACAAAACAATAGAGACTGTTACAGGCTCTTAGGCTTGCAAATAGCGGTGGGGTTCAACACCCACGTCGCTTGCCAATGTATTTCCACGACGTTGTCTGTGAGGCAATTATAAAGTACCCAAATGCCATTCTGAAATTGTGGTAGACCGCCATCATCCTTGGCTCTTGCTGGCCCCGAAAGCAGATGGGGCATGTTACATTCCAAAACAATTGCGTGCAGGAGGATGCAATCAAAATAAGCATTGATGAATTTGAAAAACAACTCTATCCCAAAATACCTATCAATGAATCAGAAGAACAGATCCTTTGCAGCAGACCCCCCATCATCCTTCAGTCTTGCTGGCCCCTAAACCACATGGGGCGTGTTGCGTTAGAGGAATCAATCGCCATGAATCAAATGGCTGCTACCTGACACAATTCACATCCAAACACTCTGCGATCTGTGCCATCCATCCTTTGGGGTACACGATTTCACTACAAATGCAGGAAAAATATAGAATCAGAATAGAACATCTTTTACACAACAAGCATCAACACTTTAGAATATTCACCAACAACCTTACAACTCTAGCAACACACAGTGTGTTGCAATGTCAGCATCACAACAAAGTGCTCAACTCCTACGAAATTGAAATTTCAATCCGTTTTTATAAAAGAATCACAGCTATTGCACTTCACCAGATGTGTGATCTCTGCCACATACTCAAACCCTGTCAGGCCCAGCATTGTCAATATTTTATAAAACATAGCAAAAGATAAAAACTGTAATTTAAATTGCTAGCGCCCACTATCACCCATCTACCTCTGAATTAACAAGCACACATTGCAGCTTGCACATGTAAAAATCAAGACCTAGCACTATGATCCTATCTGCACACAGATCATAGGCACACATGTTTTTTTTGTTTTTTACTGCATTGCACCCAGCACCAAAACTGTGCGCTGCCATTTATACCACTTTGCTCCCACAAAAAAAAATGCAAGTTGCAGCACAGACCTAAAAATATGTATTGAGCCCATCCCCATGTACAATATGAATTGATACAGTTCTAAAAAATTAAAATAAGCCAGCTCTTTCACCAAACACCTCTTTTAAAAATATTAACAAACAATATTGCAACTGTAGTAATACACAGCGTGTTGCATAAACACTGATTGCATCCTAATATCATATTTCCATCCGCTTATGTGGAAAGAATCTCATCTGCAGCACTTCACCAAATGTGTCATCTCTGGCACATACTCAAACCCTATCGTGCCCGGTCTTCCAAATTATCAATTCACATTGTCAGCACTGTCAATATTCTATGAAACACTGCAAAAGTTAATAACTGTCATTCACATTGCTAGCACACCCTATTGCATATCTAAATTGCAATTAGAAAAGCACCCATTGCAGCTTGCACATGTAAAAATGGAGTCCTAACACTCTAACAGGGTAATTCATAGAATTTCGCAGAAAAGTGTCGCAAGCGTCTGGCGCAGAGTGTCCGCGTGCGATTGTCTGCGCCAGGCACGTGCGCTAAAACCGATTTCCGCGCACAGCGTATTCATGGATTCTAGGCTCCCAAACCAGCCGTGGCGCAGAGTATCGCAGCGACCCTGCAGCAGCGCCAGTAACGCCCCCAAGAACGCCCTCGCGCAAGGAAAAGCCATCAAAATCGCAAAATCATCGCAAAGGGCTGCGCTAACCTTGGACCAGTTTACAGGGCTGCCAAACAAGGAACGCAAAGCGGGTAACGTTCATATCAGGGGTACGCGGGAAGTTTTACACGCGATTAGCCAGGGTACGTGTATTACAGGGGTACGCGGGAAGTTCAACACGCGATTGGCCAGGGTACGTGTATTACAGGGGTACGCGTGAAGTTTTACATGCGATTAGCCAGGGCACGTGTATTACAGGGATACGCGGCAATTATCACACGCGATTTGGCTGGGCACGTGTATTACAGGGGTATACGGGAAGTTTTACACGCGATTTGGCTGGGTACGTGTTTTACAGGGGTGCACGGGAATAATCACACGCGATTTGGCCAGGTACGTGTATTACAGGGGTGCGCTGGAATTATCACACGCAATTTGGCTGGGTACGTGTATTACAGGGGTGCGTGGGAAGTTAAACACGCGATTAGGCTGGGTGGTTCCTCACAGGTGTACCCTGTACACCCTCCACGGCCCCTGCAGGCCGCCCACACCACAGGGGACTACCCTGCACACCTGCTCATGTCCCCCTGCACCCCCACCCCCCAGCAGTGCAGGGGCACCCTCCACCAGGCCCCCACCCATGTCCCCTATCACCCCCACCCCCCAGCCACCAGGGGCACCCACCACCAGGCCCCCACTCATGTCTCCCACCACCCCCACCCCCCAGCCACCAGGGGCACCCACCACCAGGCCCGCACTCATGTCTCCCACCACCCCACCCCCCAGCAGTGCAGGGGCAGCCTCCACCAGGCCCCCGCCCATGTCTCCCACCACCCCCACCCCCCAGCAGTGCAGGGGCACCCACCACCAGGCCCGCACCCATGTCTCCCACCACCCCACCCCCCAGCAGTGCAGGGGCAGCCTCCACCAGGCCCCCACCCATGTCTCCCACCACCCCACCCCCCAGCAGTGCAGGGGCATCCACCACCAGGCCCACACCCATGTCTCCCACTCCCCCACCCCCCAGCAGTGCAGGGGCAGCCTCCACCAGGCCCCCACCCATGTCCCCTATCACCCCCACCCCCCAGCCACCAGGGGCACCCACCACCAGGCCCCCACTCATGTCTCCCACCACCCCCACCCCCCAGCAGGTCAGGGGCAGCCTCCACCAGGCCCCCACCCATGTCTCCCACCACCCCCACCCCCCAGCAGTGCAGGGGCAGCCTCCACCAGGCCCCCACCCATGTCTCCCACCACCCCCACCCCCCAGCAGTGCAGGGGCACCCACCACCAGGCCCCCACTCATGTCTCCCACCACCCCTACCCCCCAGCCACCAGGGGCACCCACCACCAGGCCCGCACCCATGTCTCCCACCACCCCACCCCCCAGCAGTGCAGGGGCAGCCTCCACCAGGCCCCCACCCATGTCTCCCACCACCCCACACCCCAGCAGTGCAGGGGCAGCCTCCACCAGGCCCGCACCCATGTCTCCCACCACCCCACCCCCCAGCAGTGCAGGGGCACCCACCACCAGGCCCCCACCCATGTCTCCCACCACCCCCACCCCCCAGCAGTGCAGGGGCAGCCTCCACCAGGCCCCCACCCATGTCTCCCACCACCCCACCCCCCAGCAGTGCAGGGGCAGCCTCCACCAGGCCCCCACCCATGTCTCCCACCACCCCCACCCCCAGCAGTGCAGGGGCACCCACCACCAGGCCCGCACCCATGTCTCCCACCACCCCACCCCCCAGCAGTGCAGGGGCAGCCTCCACCAGGCCCCCACCCATGTCTCCCACCACCCCACCCCCCAGCAGTGCAGGGGCACCCACCACCAGGCCCGCACCCATGTCTCCCACTCCCCCACCCTCCAGCAGTGCAGGGGCAGCCTCCACCAGGCCCGCACCCATGTCTCCCACCACCCCACCCCCCAGCAGTGCAGGGGCAGCCTCCACCAGGCCCCCACCCATGTCTCCCACCACCCCCACCCCCCAGCAGTGCAGGGGCACCCACCACCATACACCCCACCAACCTGGATGACTCCGTGCCATCTTCCCTCGTTGGGCCCTGTGGGGTCCCAGCTGCCTCTTCTGCTGCTGAGGAGTCCAACTCCGACCTCCGCCTCTTGGACCTCCCCTTGCCAGCTGCGGCCTGGGACGCGGCACCAGACTCCTCACTCCCCGACGAGATCACAACTTGGGAGGGGATCTGGCCCTTGCGTCTCCGGCTGGTGGTGCGACCCCTGCCGCTGTGCTCCACAGCACCTGCTCCGTCCTCTTCATCAGTTGACGGTGCAGACAGGGAGAAAGAAAACACAGGCATCAGGGCACTGTAAAATGGACTCATACACACATGACAGTTATACATGAGTGGCATAGGTAAACCTCAGACATGGCATCACAATCCCCAACACACATGTCATTTCAACTTGCACACATGAGCCATACCACAGCCATGATGCAACAGCCAGCACCATCCATTCACATACAACAGCATGTGCAGCCAAAGGTCATCCACACATCACATGCAACATAGGGAGTACACTACACATGCACACACAACACCAAACCTGCATGCATGTGTACACCTCCGCCAACTGTCGCAGTGTCTCCATCGACATCCATGTCACACCTGACAATCATTCCTCCACATCCTGTGCCATGCAAGCCCACACACACAAGCACCATCCATGTGTCACACATGAGACCCCTCGCATGTGTCACCCTCACAGCCCTGTACACCCCCCCTACTTGGCCACATAAAAATACATGTTCAACCTGCACACTCCTGGCACACCACCACACGCACAACTTACTATCAGTATGCATGTACACTTACCGCTCGACTCCAGACGGGTCTGCTTCTCAAGGACATGGATGTGGAGCGCAGGGGATATGCGTTCCAGGACCCTCATCTGATCTTCCGACAAGTGGCCCCGCCCGCCCCTTAGCATCTGCTGCCATCATGAGGCGCCGGGCCTTGTTGAGGGTGCTGGACCTGAAGTCCTCCCAGCGCTTCCTGACACATTAGTAGTCGCGGACTGCCACCTCCTCCGCATTGATGGCAGTCACGACGTCCATCGGTGCGCAACCTTCCGAAGAGGGCATCATACTGCCCCACGACATGCTCCACCAGGACAACAACTTCCCTGGCACTGAAGCTGGTGCCCCTCTGCCTCCTTGGCCGGGGGTTGCCACTGGTGCCAGATGTCGTAGTGCCCAACATGGCAACCCCAGAGGCAGGAGTGGGTGGGCAACTGGGTCCTGGTGCTGGGCTGTGGGGTGACAGTCGGGAGCCTTTGGTTCCAGCAGGGGTGGTCACAGCAACAGCACCCCTGGCTGATGTGCAGGCAGCAAATGGCAGGGCGCGTGGCCAGCAGGCAGTCAGGCAGCAGCAGATAGCAGGTGGGAGCGTGCTCAGGGCTCTGGGGGGCAGTAATTTGGCCTCCTGGGCAGGAGCGTGGTCTTCCGTGTGCTTACGCGTGGACAGCCTGATAGGGAGTGATTTTGCACGTGAAAATCCCACACGTCTGCGTGTGAATCGAAGAAAGGCCCTTAGCGCGTAAACCCATCAACAGCATATGCGCGTCCATGAAGTCACGTGCACGTGCAGGAAAATGTTGCGTGACACGTCCGAGTGTCAAAGCGTGTGATTGGAGAAAATAGACCTACACGCAGAAGTCACAAAGCGTGTAAATGGTTAAAATGGACCTACACGCAGTAGTGACAAAGCGTGTGATTGGTGAATATGGTTCTACACGCAGAAGTGACAAAGCGTGTGATTGGTGAAAATGGATCTACATGCAGAAGTGACAAAGCGTGTGATTGGTGAAAATGGGCCTAGCACGTACACGCCGCGTAAGTGACGCTGTACGTGTGGGCCTGTATATAAGGTACGTGTAGAACACCATTTCCTTGTACGTGCTTTTCGTGGAGAGCGAGTGGGTGAATTCTGTACTTCTTGTCGTTTCACACGCGATTTACTTCACGGCGTTTCCAGTTCGTACTCCCTGTTACCTCTGACAGCTTTTTCTCTTTTTTCTCTCGTACTGGTTTACCTGGGCCTGTTCCCTCAAACAGTGTCCCCTTCTACTGTTGTCCTGTCTCCTCAGACAGTGTACATATCTTCTTTTGGCGGGGGTATTGCCAACCAAACGCGCTCATTTTTCACGCTCTTTTACCTGGCAGACGGTGAGTCACGCACGTATCTAACTTCTGTGCTTGCCCCGTGTGTAGCCTACCCCTTCAGAGGTCATTCTAGGCTGCGTGTGACACGCATACGTTCATTCTTGTGTTACTGGGTGCCACAGCGTAGTGCAGGTTTTTCTTTCTGCACACGTGGTCTAGGAGGGGTTGCGTGCACGTCATCTCCCTTTTTTGGGCCTCCTGTGCGTTGCGTGACCCGTCATCTTTCCCCAGGGGTTACAATCAGCCTTGCTAGAGCACTAGGGTACAATTACCATCTGGTACCCAACCCCTTTGACCCCCAATTGCCCAGGACTATAGTCTACAGCCACTCCCATACGCACATTAATATCAGTGCCATGGCTGGGAGGCGAGGATTCCGTAAGGGTGGCAAAGGTGGAAGAGCCACAAGTGGTGGCCGTGGTGGATCCGGTAGGGGACGTGGTCGTAACTTGCAGGGTGAGCCTGTCCCCCCATGTGCGGAGGACCAGTCAAGGGCACCCATTATCCCTCCCCCCTCCCCCCCCTCCCGTTGAGGCTGATGTGGCTGACACCATCCATGCTCAGCCCCTGTTGGACCAGCCCATTGTGGCACCACACCTGGCTGACTCCATGGCTGACTTCCAGGTCAGCAGGGCTACCACACGTGCGCTGGTACACGTTGATGCCATCATGCCACGTGGATCTGGGGCAGCAAGGTCATCTGCTGCCCCAAGTAGGCAGGGCGGAGAGGCTGCAGGGGCAGCTGCGGCTCCATCCACCCCAGCTCTCACACACCCAGCCAGGACAGTGTCCGTCCTAGTCCATTCTGCTGACATTCCCCATGACACCATTACACTTGAGCCAATGCCTGCACCAACTCCCATGCTGAGTGTGCAATCCCACACACCTGATACAGAGCCCACCAGGGCTCCTGCCCCTAGTGTCCAGAGCGGCGCAGGACACTTAGGATCACCACCACCTTCCAAGCGGAAGAGGAAGAGTGCTCGTCCGGCACAGGCTGATGCCCCAGACACGGCTACACAGTCCGGTCCGTCGAGGAAGCCCAGCTTCACGGATGACGAACTGAATGCACTTGTCCAGTATGTGTCCGGACATGATAACGAGATGGTCATTGTTGCAGGATCAAAGACCACACCTGCACAACGCCAGGCACACTGGCAGACCGTTGCGGACATCGTAAGTGCCCTTGGAATCGTGAGGCGCACAGCCAATGATTGCTACAAGCGCTGGAATGACCTAAAGCGCAGGGCAAAGAAGAAGCTGGCCTCAAGTCATGCCGCAACTCTAGTGACTGGAGGTGGGTCTCCAGTAGAAGACATGGAACTCACTCCACATGAGTCAGTCGCTGGGACCTACGTCACGGAGGAACAGATCCAAGGCGTGGGAGATCTGCCTGATTACGAGGCATTGTCCGGTGAGTGCACATGCATGTGTGTGTCATCCATGTGCATGGTGTGTGTGTGAGGGCATCTGTTGGTGTGCCAGGTGAGAGTGTGTGCGCCTGAGTCGGATGTGTCAGCCATGTGCTTCATGCAATACATCCTGCACAGCTGCAATTGGCCATTGCAGTATCCCTTCTGCCAACAGTAGACATCTAGCCCAACAGCACCCCAGTTGCCCTTGAAGTGTCACCTTGCCACAACATTGTTGCTTATTTTCCTATGTTCAATCAGACAGATTGTATGCATTCCACCACTTATACTAGGCATTCCTCAGTCCTCTAGTCACATGTCTGGCATGGCCATGGTAAAGTGGAGTGACTTTGTTACCTGGATATCATATGTTCACACATGTCCCTGTGCAATTGGACCATATTGGACTGGCAGCTCCAGGTGATAAAGCAGACCTGTTTCAATTAGAAAAGCTATTGCATGTGGGAACTGGACAGAATGAATAAGTGCTGCCCTCCTCTCCATCTACACTCAATAGCAATGGCACATGCCATCTGTGTGATGGCATGTGTGTGTCACCTGGCAATCACAGGGCAATGTGTGATGCCACTGCCAGGCAGCATGCAGAAAATGTGTTCATCTTCCATCTTTGTGTAATGAGTGTGTGCCATTTGCCTGCCCTTCATACGCAGTGAGGGTGCATGCATTGGAGGGTCTTAGTCATGTGGGACATGTGTCAATCAAGTACTGGTTCTCTTGCTTCTCAGCCCTCATTGTGTGCCATGGTGCTAATGCGGGTTTCCATTTCTTTGTTATTATGTCATTGCAGGGGAAGACGCACCTGATACTGCTGGGGTTGTGGAGATGGTGCAGAGCCAGGAGGGGTCCGAGGGCCGACCAACCACCAGTGAGGGACGTGGTGTGCTGGTGGGTGAAAATCCACAAGTGCTACAGGTTGTGCTCTCAAGGGGTGTCTCTGGCTGCACCTCCCCCGAGCTGTACTCAGCTGTTGACTCGGATGATGAGACCTACGTGCCGTCGCAGGTGAGTGTTCCAGGGAGGGAATCTGTTCTGTCCCACCCACCTGCACCAGGGTCAGAACCCTCAATGGGGATGTCAGTGTTGGCAGCTAGGCCTTTGGTGGTTACGGATGCAGGGTCACACTCCGCGACATCTGATCCTGTTCCTGGGCCAGCAGATCAGAGGGGGAATGCAGTCCTGCAGCCTCAGGCAGTGCCGGCACAGCAAGGCGCAGTCCGCCTTGCCCCAGACAGGTGTGGTGCCCGCCGACGTGGTGGCCCTACGCCACCTGGCAATACCGCATGGGAGCAATCCATTTACGGTATGGCTACCCAACAGGCAGCATCATCCGAGATGATGGCTCAGGCCATGGATAGGGTGGCCACTTCCATTGTCCCCCCTGAAAGGCTGATGGAGCGACTAGAGCAGGCAACCGACTCCATCTGCCAGTCACACAGAGAGGACATGTTGGCGTCAAACAGGGACAGGCGGGCGGCACTGGCGACTCTGCAGGAGGCCAGCTCCATAGAGTCCCAGGGCCACAGGGAAGTCCTGAGGCAGGAGCTACATCAACTCAGGACGACTCTAGTTGAGCTTGAGGCTTCAACACACCAAAGGACAGAACAGCAGCTGGAGCGTCTCACCCGTACGCTCTCAGCTGAGATGCAAGCAACGAGGGCGGAGGTCCGGGCATCCCGTGAGTTGTTGCATGGGGACCTCCGCACCCTCATCCTCCAGAACCAGACCTACCACACCCGCATGCTTGCAGCCATGGAGGAACAGAGTAGGGCCTTGCGTGGGCTGCCTCCCATAGTGCAACCACCTCCGGATGCAGCTGCACAGGGTGATAATAGCGACAGCAGTGATACTCCCACAATAGGGTAGCCGTGTGGGCCATGAGCCCATGGAGGTGTTTTATTTTCCCAGGATCCACACAGGTGGTTTCTGGTGTGCACCCTGACCTCGGACCTCCTGGGTGGCCTCCCCAACCCCCCCGGGCCCTTTAATGGCCATTTTTTATTTATTTTTTTTTTTTATTTTTTTTTTTTTATATTTTTCCCAATTTTTTTGGGACAATTTGTTGGCTTCCGTGGTTCCTGTGGGCATACGCTGCATTGTGGCTGGGCACATGCAGGCTTGTCATGTATTAGGTTCAGATGCCTGGGTTTGAGTCACACACACCCCTCCTGCTTCCCGTTTCCATGGGCTTGCAAAGGGTGTGCCCAAGTGACATTGAAGTACATGGTGACATTGGACTCCCACTACATGTGTGGGTAGTCTAGTCAATACTGTGTATACATTCCTAGTGCATATTGCTGTTGTGTTGTACACTGCATGTTGCATTGATGTGTAACTCATCATCTGTGTCTGCCTCCCAATTTGCAGGTCCCTTCCTCATGTCTACACAAGGCCCTCTAGTCTGGAGATGGGGTCCTTGTTGGCAGCAGTGCACCTACAACTCTACATGGCACCAACACTGTTCAGTTGGAAGTGGTGGGAGTGCAGGCATATCCAGGTGGTGAGACAACTGATTTATCACATTACTGAAGTCATGTTAATGGTAGTACCTGCTCAAGTTTGTTGTTGGTCCTGCATTACAGTGAGCATTTCAGGTGTAGGAAGTTTCAATTGGGGACACTGTACATTGCAACACTTGTCATGTTGTGGGGATTACTTTGTTTACCTGCACATAGCATGACATGGCACGGTGTGTTGTGTGGCGGTGCTGGGGATGGGTTGGGTGACATGGCACTGTCCTCTTGTTGCATTTAGCAAGTGGGTATTAATTTTGGCTGCTTGAATGTGTTTCTTCACAAAACTGCATTGGTGTTGTGTGTGGGTAGGGATGCACACATTGTAACACTTCCAGGTGAACAATCTCAGGCTGATATGCTTTTCACGGTTGAATCTCCAGACATTCAGGATCAGTGTCAGGTTGAGTCATCATTGACTGTCAGATGGAATGTGCCAGGGCAGTGTGCACTCCACAGGGGAGTGAATACTATGTGAAGTAATTAGCCATTAGCTGTGTACGGGCTGCCTCCCCCCGTGCCCTTTCCCCTCCCATGCGCAGCGGCTGTGCATGTGGTTGGGGATGTGGGGCCACCACCATGTCCACGGGCAGGCCCCGGCGTGTTGCAACGTTGTGCAGGACACATGCTGCCACTATGATCCTGCACACTACTGGGGGAGCGTATAACAGCTGCCCGCCAGAACGGTCAAGGGAGCGAAAGCGTGACTTTAGCACTCCGAATGTGCGCTCCACTATGCCCCGGGTTGTAATGTGGGCTGTGTTATATCTTACCTGGGGTGGCGTGGTGGGGTTCCGAATTGGCGTCATCATGTGGGGGCTGAGAGGGTAGGCACTGTCCCCTGTGGAGGTGGTGATTGGTATCATTGGTGGGGTTGTGACCTTGCTCAGTATCCAGCATGCATGCATGTGCAGTGGCATACATACTCACCAAGCAGCCATGTATCGCCATGCCGCCCAGCATCTATGTCCCGGCATAGGGTGGACATTCGGTAAATGAAGCTGTCGTGGGTGGACCCGGGATAGTTGGCATATACTGAGGTGATGATTCCCTTGGCATTACATACTACCTGCACGTTGATGGAATGCCAGTGCTTGCGGTTCCTATAGATGTGCTCAGATGCCCTGGGGGGACGTAGAGCCACATGGGTGCAGTCGATGGCACCTAGCACTTTGGGGAATCGTGCCACACCGTAAAAATCCTGGGCCGCAGCATGCCTTTCTGCAGGTGTTCTGGGCAGGTATATGTGCCTGCGGACTGATGGGCGTGCAGTGATGATGTGCAAGACCTGGTGTAGGCAGCGTGACTGGGTGGCCTGTGACACCCCACCCACTATGGCACTTGTCCGCTGAAATGATCCAGTGGCTAAGAAGTGCAGTACATTGAGGACCTTCTCCAGGGGGCTGAGTGCTTGGGAGCACAGGGTGGGTGATGTGAGGTCATCCTCCCACTCACTCACCAGGTCCAGTATTATGTGTGGTGGAAACCTGTACCTTCCATACACCTGGTCATCAGGCATCCCGAACAGGCTGGTTCTGGGTGTGAATATTCTGGCCCTGACTCTCCTCCTCCTCCTCCTTTGGTAGCCCACTGCCACTGCTGCTAGGAACGGTATGTTCATCCTGGCATCTGGCTTGTCATTTGATAAGTGCGCAAATTAATGCTTTGCGCGTGTACTAGGCGAGCGTGTGACCCGCGCACCCCTGGAATCTAGTTCCCAGTCCAATAGCGTGTGGAAATTCCCACGCACCACGGGATACAGGTGCGCTGACGTACTTGCGTGTGTAAGTGCCCGCGCACCCCTGAAATACACGTACATAGGACAATCGCGTGTGAGCGCACTTTTGTCCAATGACACGCGATGACACTCGGACGTGCAGTATTTTCACGTGTGCTCCGTCATCACGTGCTGAGTGGGGAACACCCGTGCGGGTCACGTCACAGACGCGCTTACGCGCTGAGGGACTCTGGTCCAATAGAATCGCGTATGCGTGCTGACGCGCTTACGCGCTAAGGGCCTTTCCTCGGATTTCACGCTGACGTGCAGGATTTTCACGTGCCAAATCACTCCGTATCAAGCTGGCCACCCGAAAACACACGGAAGACCACGCTCCTGCCCAGAAGGCCGAGTTACTGCCCCCCAGTGCCCCGAGCAGCCTCCCACGTGCCATCTGCTGCTGCCTGCCTGCCTGCCTGCTGCCACCGTGCCCTGCCATTTGGTGCCTGCACATCAGCCATCTGCAGGGGTCCAGTTGCTGTGTCCACCCCTGCTGGAACTGAAGACTCCCAACTGGGATTACATCGCTCCACAGCCCAGCCCCAGGACCCAGTTGCCCACCCACACCTGCCTCTGGGGTTGCCATGTCGGGCACTTCCACATCTGGCACCAGTGGCAACCCCAGGCCAGAGGGGCAGAGGGGCACCAGCTTCACTGCCACCGAAGTTGGTGTCCTGGTGGAGCATGTCCTGGGGCAGTATGATGCCCTCTTTGGATCGTCCCGCGCCAGCAAGGAAGGACGGGAGAGGATCTGGGCCGACTGTGTGGTTGCCATCAACGCGGAGGGGGTGGCAACCCGCAACGTCCAGAAGATCAAGAAGCGCTGGGAGGACTTGAGGTCCAGGACCCTTGTGAAGGCCCGGCGCCTCGTGGAGGGGGGCCGGGGCCACATGAGTTCCATCCAGAAGAGGGTCCTGGAACACGTACGCCCAGCGCTCCACGCCCAGATCCTTGAGAGGGAGGCCCGTCTGGAGTTGAGCGGTAAGTGTCCAAGCATTACTGTGTGAGACAGGGCATGTTGCGGTGTGCTGGTTCTATGATACTTGCCTGTATGTGTGCCATAGGCCATGTATGCATGTATGTGTGCAGGGACATCATGGTAATGCATGTGCGACCAGTGATGTGTGACCCACGTGGTTGTTGCATGTGTCCAAATGCGGCATGGGGAGCCCTATGCAGATTTTGAACATGAGAGCATGCCAGTCTCTGTACCTGGACATGGGTGGGGGTGAGGGATGGGTGCTGATGCCAGGTACATATATGGTAGCCATGTCTGTGTGCCTGACCTGCGTGTCTGTGACTTGTGCATGCCATGGATGCATGACACATGTGTGTGACAATGCACAGATTCAGTGAAGCAGCCAACTTACCCTTGTTTTGGCTGTGTTTGGTGTGTTTGGGGCCAGATGGATGTGACTGAGGTGAAGTGTGTGCATGTGATATGCATGAGCCATGATGCATGTGAGTTGCATATCATTGAATGTTTCAAGAGTCCATTGGACATGCATGGAAATATCCATGGCATGCAGCATGCCTGTTACTGTGTGTGTTTTGCCTGGACTGACCCATGTGTTGTGGAGGGACATGATGGAAGTGTACTTTGACAGTGGTGCTCATCTGCTATTGCTTCCTGTCTAGGGGACCATTGTGCAGTACCCTGATGCTTGTGTTCTTTGTCTCCCTCTACGCAGCGGCTAGTGAAGAAGAGGGCGGAGACGGCGCTGTGGAGCAAGGCGGCGGGGATGCACCCACGGCTGCAGCGGAAGGGGTGGGTGAGCCCCCACAGGGGCCTGCTACGGCGGGAGACGGTGAGGAGCCATCCAGGTTGGTGGTTTGCACAGAGGAGGAGGAGGCCGCCACTGGGGCACACATGGGGCCTGGTGGGGGCATCCCTGCTGGTGCAAGTGGTGCAGTCCAGGGCCAGGGGCAGGAGGCAACACAGGTCACTGTGGAGGGGCCTGTGCATGTCGCTGTCCCTGACCCTGTGAGTGCACCACCATGCACCAGCAGGGATGCCCCGTCCCAGGCCCGTCCGCAGGTAGTGGGGATGTCCATGTCACCTGACTCCCCTCCACCTGCGGACGTGGGAACCCCTGGCCGTGTGGAGAAGGTCCTGATTGGGGTCGCGATGCGCACGGCTGTGATTCGTGATGCCGTGCGTGCTTCCCGGGAGGAGCACGCACGTCATCACGAAGTGCACCGTGCCGACGTGGCCCAATTGGGATCGGCCATGTTCGGGGGTTTCCTGCATGTGTTGGCCAATGTGGCGGCCCTCTCCTCCTCTGTGCAGGCTATCCACCAGTCGTTCTCCTTGCCGTCTTCCGGGCCAGATGCCACCAGGGCCCCCTGTGGACCTGCCCCGACCAATGCAGCCAGCTCGGTGGGGATCCCATCCCTGCCACAGTTGGGAGTCGGAGGTCCAGCAGGGGTGGACAACACTGCAACTGGACCCCAGCAGATGGAAGATGTGACAGCATCATCAGGCAGGGCACGTGCACGACGGCGTCGGTGGTTTCCATCAGCCTGGATGCCGTCGTGCTGGCAGAGGCAGTGGCGTCGGAGGCAGCAGCGGGCTCGACGTGGGAGGCATAATGGCTCGGGGCCATCAAGATCAGAGGGGCAGCCATCGGCCGGAGGGCAGGGCAACCCTGGGATGGTCGTGTCTTCCGTGTGGGAGGAGTTGGTCCAGCGGATAGGTGCGGAGCGGCAGCGGGCGGAAGAGGAGCGGCTCGCCATGGTCAGGGCGGAGTTCTCCATGCGTCGGGCATTGAGGCGGGCTGAGTGCCTCGAGGAAGCTCGCAGGGAGTTTGAGCTGAACATGGGGTTATCCCTGCGAGACCTCGGGGCCAGGACAGAGTCCCGCCTCCAGGACATCGACATGGAGTTCGATGATGCCCTGGCCAGCAACATCACCAAGTGAGCCGCAGGACTTGCCCGCTGCCTTTGTATATAGTTATTTAGTTAGTTAGTGTTAGGTTTCCTTTATTTTGTTTTATTATTTTGGACCGCTCGGACAATGGCCACTTTTTTGTATATATTTTTTAGATTAGGTAGTAGTAGGTTTCATTTATGGTGTTGGGCTCATGGACCCTGGAACATTCCTGTATATAGTTTGCTTTTTGTAGATACTTCTTTTTCATTTCTTATTGTGTTCACCATGAGGAAATGGTTTTTCATATTTTTTCATACTACATGATATTGCTTTGGCCGACATTTTTTTTTTATTCCTTTGTTTTTTTGATTATGACTTTTGTTCTCGGACATGGACCATTAATTTGCTTATCCACATAGTTGTATGTTTGATTTGTTTACTTATTTTCTATCTATAATACATTTTTTATTTTTACTTTCACTTGTGTTATTTTCTCATTGGTTTCATACATGTCATGATATGTGTTTTGACATTCACTTGCACCCATTGTGTATGTGTGTGTGTCGGGCATGTGTCCATTTACATTGTTGCCATTGGGGTTGTATCATGTAATTGCATTCACTATGTGGGTGGATGCTATCCTTGCCTGGGTGTTTGTGCTGGGTATGCTGCCCATTACTGCCATGATTGTGTATCGTCAGGACCTGGGGCCAGGGGGACATGTGTGGGTGCCTGGTGGAGGTTGCCCCTGCACTGCTGGGGGGTGGGGGTGGTGGGAGACATGAGTGGGGGCCTGGTGGAGGCTGCCCCTGGATGGTGGGGGGTGGGGGTGGTGGGAGACATGAGTGGGGGCCTGGTGGAGGCTGCCCCTGGATGGTGGGGGGTGGGGGTGGTGGGAGACATGAGTGGGGGCCTGGTGGAGGCTGACCCTGGATGGTGGGGGGTGGGGGTGATAGGGGACATGAGTGGGGGCCTGGTGGAGGGTGCCCCTGGATGGTGGGGGGTGGGGGTGATAGGGGACATGAGTGGGGGCCTGGTGGAGGCTGCCCCTGGATGGTGGGGGGTGGGGGTGATAGGGGACATGAGTGGGGGCCTGGTGGAGGCTGCCCCTGGATGGTGGGGGGTGGGGGTGGTGGGAGACATGAGTGGGGGCCTGGTGGAGGCTGCCCCTGGATGGTGGGGGGTGGGGGTGGTGGGAGACATGAGTGGGGGCCTGGTGGAGGCTGACCCTGCACTGCTGGGGGGGGAGTGGTGGGAGACATGAGTGGGGGCCTGGTGGAGGCTGACCCTGCACTGCTGGGGGGTGGGGGTGGTGGGAGACATGAGTGGGGGCCTGGTGGAGGCTGACCCTGCACTGCTGGGGGGTGGGGGTGGTGGGAGACATGGGTGGGGGCTTGGTGGAGGCTGCCCCTGGATGGTGGGGGGTGGGGGTGATAGGGGACATGAGTGGGGGCCTGGTGGAGGGTGCCCCTGGATGGTGGGGGGTGGGGGTGATAGGGGACATGAGTGGGGGCCTGGTGGAGGTTGCCCCTGCACTGCTGGGGGGTGGGGGTGGTGGGAGACATGGGTGGGGGCCTGGTGGAGGCTGCCCCTGGATGGTGGGGGGTGGGGGTGATAGGGGACATGAGTGGGGGCCTGGTGGAGGGTGCCCCTGGATGGTGGGGGGTGGGGGTGGTGGGAGACATGAGTGGGGGCCTGGTGGAGGTTGCCCCTGGATGGTGGGGGGTGGGGGTGGTGGGAGACATGGGTGGGGGCCTGGTGGAGGCTGGCCCTGGATGGTGGGGGGTGGGGGTGGTGGGAGACATGGGTGGGGGCCTGGTGGAGGCTGACCCTGCACTGCTGGGGGGTGGGGGTGGTGGGAGACATGGGTAGGGGCCTGGTGGAGGCTGACCCTGCACTGCTGGGGGGCGGGGGGGGTGGGAGACATGGGTGGGGGCCTGGTGGAGGCTGCCCCTGGATGGTGGGGGGTGGGGGTGGTGGGAGACATGAGTGGGGGCCTGGTGGAGGGTGCCCCTGGATGGTGGGGGGTGGGGGTGATAGGGGACATGAGCAGGTGTTCAGGCTAGTCCCCTGTTTTGTGGGCTGCCTGCAGGGGCCGTGGAGGGTGTACAGGGAACACCTGTGAGGACCCACCCAGCCTAATCGTGTGTGTAACTTCCCACGCACCCCTGTAATACACGTACCAAGCCAAATTGCGTGTGATAATTCCCGCGCACCCCTGAAATACACGCGCCCAGGCTATTCGCGTGTGGAAATTCCCGCGCACCCCTGAAATACACGTACCCTGCTGTAATCGCGTGTGGGACTTCCCGCGCACCCCTGAAATACGCGCGCCCAGGCTATTCGCGTGTGGAACTTCCCGCGCACCCCTGAAATACACGCGCCCAGGCTATTCGCGTGTGGAAATTCCAGCGCACCCCTGAAATACACGCGCCCAGGCTATTCGCGTGTGGAAATTCCCGCGCACCCCTGAAATACACGTGCCCAGGCTATTCGCGTGTGGAACTTCCCGCGCACCCCTGAAATACACGCGCCCAGGCTATTCGCGTGTGGAAATTCCCGCGCACCCCTGAAATACACGCGCCCAGGCTATTCACGTGTGGAAATTCCCTCGCACCCCTGAAATACACGCGCCCAGGCTATTCGCGTGTGGAACTTCCCGCGAACCCCTGAAATACACGCGCCCAGGCTATTCGCGTGTGGAACTTCCCGCGAACCCCTGAAATACACGCGCCCAGGCTATTCGCGTGTGGAAATTCCCGCGCACCCCTGAAATACACGCGCCCAGGCTATTCGCGTGTGGAACTTCCCGCGCACCCCTGAAATACACGCGCCCAGGCTATTCGCGTGTGGAACTTCCCGCGCACCCCTGAAATACACGCGCCCAGGCTATTCGCGTGTGGAACTTCCCGCGCACCCCTGAAATACACGCGCCCAGGCTATTCGCGTGTGGAAATTCCCGCGCACCCCTGAAATACACGCGCCCAGGCTATTCGCGTGTGGAAATTCCCTCGCACCCCTGAAATACACGCGCCCAGGCTATTCGCGTGTGGAACTTCCCGCGAACCCCTGAAATACACGCGCCCAGGCTATTCGTGTGTGGAACTTCCCGCGAACCCCTGAAATACACGCGCCCAGGCTATTCGCGTGTGGAAATTCCCGCGCACCCCTGAAATACACACGCCCAGGCTATTCGCGTGTGGAACTTCCCGCGCACCCCTGAAATACACGCGCCCAGGCTATTCGCGTGTGGAAGTTCCCGCGCACCCCTGAAATACACGTACCCTGCTGTAATCACGTGTGGGACTTCCCGCGCACCCCTGAAATACACCTACCCTGATGGAATCGCGTGTGGACCTTCCCGCGCACCCCTGAAATCCACGTACCCGGCCAAATCGCGTGTGAGACTTCCCGCGCACCCCGGTATACACGCACACGTATTTTTTGTCAGCGTGTCCGTGTTTGTGGGTACCCCTTTGCACGTCATTTGTCCTGGAGGGCCACAGTATAGGACATTCATCATGGCAGTATATGGGTGCTATTTGTTGGCGCACCTTTTGGCGCACATTTCTTACAGCCGCAGAGACGCTACCGCCTGCTTTCTTGTGGCGGTCGTGTTTGTGCCTGTGCGCTGGTTTGAGCGTGCGCTTTTTTGCCCTATTCTATTCCATGAATACGTGTTGTAGGCGAGCGTGTGGGCGTTCCGCGCACTTGTGCCCTGTGCTTCCCCCGTGACGCCCACGTTTTTGCAAGTTGTTCCCCATTCCGAGTGTTACGCCCGTGTTCCGCCTACTTTTGTTGCGTGCGCCGCGCTATGTGCGAATTTCGCTGTGGCCTGTGCGATTTTCGCTGTGACCTGGCGCACGCTGTTTGTTGGCCTGTGCGCCAACGTGCGCCAATGTGCGCCGCGCACTTTTTTATCGCACATCCGCTGGTTTTCTCGCGCACGGCCTTCCATGAATCGACGTGCGCTGCTTTTCGTGCGATTTTCGCACTTGCACTGCGATTTTCGCTATTCCACTGCAATTCGCACGTTTTTGCCCACTTGCGCCGCGCTAATTATTCCATGAATCGGCCTGTGAGCCTTCCCTAGCACACAGAGCTCTTTGCTTGCACAAAACAAAATAATGTCAATTGTAGCACTTTGTCCAGGCCCTGATTCTAAATTGTAAGTATAGCTTTTATATTTTTGTGCTGGTTGATACATGAAAACAGGATGCAACTGCTGTGAACCACCACGGTGTAAAACAGCCCTCTTAAAATTGTTTACAACATAGTGCCACTCATTTAAAATGTAAAAGAGCCATGCGACTAAGGGTTACAAAAAATATTCTTGATAAACTGCACAACATTTTAACACTGCCATCGTAATCCCTGTTAATACAGAGTCCAACCCTAATACATATTTAAAGGTTTAAATACATCATCATAGAATTCTACAAATACTTTTTTAAACTGCAAATTTGTAAATAAATGCCTCCGGTTGTTCAATTTAAAAGTAAATACAATGCACTTTGTTTTTCTTTCTGGAAATAATCTGCTTAAAAGGGAATACGCCTGTTTTCAGTCAAAAAGCCTTCCAGGGGGTCCCCTGTTCCAGGCTCTCAGATAACAGGCATCCACACAAAGCTGCTGGCAGTTCAAACCAATTATCCACACCACAGGAAATCAGCCTGTCCTGGGGTTCAAAGCAATATTTTTGCTGCCTGCCTTCCAAATTCTGCCTTTTAAACATTACGGCCTACATTCAATCTGAAGCAGCTTTGTTATCACCACCCCACAACTTGCTGTATTTTTTAAAAAGTGTGGCCCATCCCTCTGCAAAATCCCTTATCCACGAACACATAAATATATTTGTGCTTACTTTGCAAAAATAGATGTTTTATAATGAAACTAAAATTACCTACCCACCTCTGACCAGTCATAGATAGCAATATCATGTATTGCAGGACCCCTCCCCATATGCTCCGTCCAGCTCATCAGGCCTTATCAGGCCTGTCATCTGTCTTTTCTGCTGCAGTAGTGAGAATGTAAAACTCTTGAGTTTGGCAGATAGAAACCCCTCCCCACAGCTGGCCTGTTTCACAGATGATCAGGCTCGTCATCTCTCTCTGCATGCCCCTACTGCCCAATTAATAGGCATTAATTCTAAGAGAACCGAACTGTGTGCACATAATGTCCAGATCAGCAGACTTTTGTGTAACTATAGTGGAGACACTTTGTGCTTGCCACTATAGTTACACAAAATAGTTTGGACTTTTGTATAACTCTGGTGAGGACACATTAGTTATAATCCAAACCGCTTTCATTATTTAAAAGAAACATTCATTGTCAAACTAAATAGTCTGACTTTTGTATAGTCTCTGTCCCACATACTCTGTGCTCTGTCATTTGTATTTTGGGTTGCCTGCCTCCATTTAGAGTCTATATAAAATCTACACCAGTGTTACTAGGTGATAAATCTAACTCAACTCTATAGGGTTATTTTTAGACCCTGTTAATCATCTGGAATGCTATTTATTTATTTGAATTTATAAAGCGCACAATGGCCCTGGGGCATCGCAGCGCTGTTACAATGAGCTTGCTTGGTTACAGTTGCATGGTATAGGAGAAAAACATAACAGGTTATCGCAGATTGTGGCATAGGAAACAGTGGAGCAGTTAAGAACAGACAGTTATCATAAATGATTGACGCAGGTCCTCAGGTTACAGGAGGACCAAGGGGTCTTTGCAGGTAGGGTTAGTTGAAAAGCTTGGCTTTGAGTGCTTTCCGGAAAGCTGTGAGGGAGGTCTCATTCCTGAGAGCGGTGGGTGGGCTGTTCCAACTTTTGGGTGCTATGAATGGAAGGCTCACCCCGTAGCCCCCACCCCTTCCAGTTTTGGCTCTTTTGACAGTCTGGACAATGAGCTGGTTGGAGTTTTGGGCTCTCTTGTGTCTAAAAGAGGTGGCTCTGAATTTTTTCTTCCAGGTAAGGAGGGGCTGAGAGGGAGAGGCATTTTTGAGTGATGGTCAAGGTTTTGAAGAGTATGCACTCTTTGACAGGAAGCCAGTGGTCTTTGCGTCTGGCCTGAGAGATGTGTTCCCTATTAGGGATGCTTAATGCCACCCTAAGGCCTTTATTTTGGGTGATTTGTAGTTTATTGAGGTTTTTTGTTGAGGTAACTAGAAAAGGGTGTTGCAATAGTCCAGTTTGGCCCCAATAGTGGCTCCAGCTATGGTTTGGCAGTTTTTGGGGGAGGGGTACGGTTTGACTGCATTTATGATCTTGCTGCTGAGTGCTGCCGATGAGGAGATCGTGATGACTTGGCGCGTCATTGAGAGGTTGGAATCCAGGAAGACTCCCAGTGTTAAAGACAGGTCAAAAAATTACGGTCACTAACCTGTTCTGATGGCAATCTCCTGGAGCAGCAAGGGAGAATACAAGAATCTCCTGGAGACCCCTGCCCCTCCCGAGTCCTGGGCGGTATGAAAGCCACAGAGGGAGAGACAGGAGCCCCAGGGAACCCTTTGGGGAAGAAAACCCTGGGCGATCTTGACGAGTGCTTCGGAGGAGTTAACTCTTCTTTGGTGTAAGGATGCTGATGCAGGAGAGGAGTTTCCTACAGAACAAGGATTAACAGGTGAGTAATGGAAAAAGAGAGAGAGTCAAAATAAGAAAGTCTGTTGGAAGGTGACCCCACTTACTGACTTATGGGGTCATTACGACCCAGGCGATAAGTACACCAACTTTACCACCATGGTGTAAACTACATTTACACCATGGTGGATGGCGGATTTACCGCCCCATTCCAAGGTGAGTGGGGTGGTAAATCCCCATTTCCCATTTACCCTTACCCATTCCCATGCCGTAATTAGCACCAAGGCGGTTTAGCGCCATGGATTTTAACGCCTGCTAAAAGCAGCCGTTAAAATTGGAATCAGGCGTTAAGGGTTAACGACGGCGTTAACCCTTAACGCCTGAGTTGTAATGAGGCCCTTAGACTGTAAACGGATTTAAATCGTTAGGAGGAGGCTGGTGTCGAAAGCATTGGCTCCGTGTGTTACCTGGAGATTCCGAATGAGAATAAGAGGGTAAGTTATAGAAATAGAGGAGGGAGAGGGAGGAATACAAGTTGCTGAGAGGAAGAAACTCACTGTCTCAAGAGGGAAGGCTGGCCCAAAAAAGGATTCTGCACGGGAAGGTGAAACCTGAGCGGGAAGGGATTTGTGAACCTGGAAGTTCGGAAGAGAAACTATCGCGGGAGAGATAGTAAGCGCAGGATTGCTGTATGGGAAGGAAGGCAGAAATGAGGGAATAAGGTAAGGTCCTTGAATATCCACAGGAATATTTCAAAAAGAGTATAGCGAACTTACTAAGCGTCGTACAAAGCAGAAGCGTTGATTGGAGGGAAGGCTTCTGGTCTTTTAATGCAGTCACGTGATTGCTCGATCGCGTGTGTGAAAGACATGCAACAACTAGACTGTCATTTCTCCCATCCAGTGATTCCCAGCCATCATGAAATTTCTGTGAAGTGCGGATCCACACAACGACCATTGTCGTCTTAACTGCCACCGTTGGAAAGGTGTAATAGTATGCCCCCTCCTCAGAGGAGGCGATCCCGGTTTGCCCGGGTGAAGGCGAAAAAACCGTTGCACCAGACGAGGTGCATGAACCCCCGAGGCAGGTTCCCAGGTCCTGTCCGCCGCGGAGTAGCCCTTCTAATCAATCAAAAATTGGAGACGACCTCAATGGTATCGAGAGTCACAAATGCTGGCTACTTCGAACTCTGTTCCGGTGTTGGTCATCACAGGAGGGGGAGTAGGTTTGGAAGATCGTTGAAAACGACCTGGGACTGCCAACTGAATTTGGGATAGATGAAAAACTGGGTGAATTAGGCACCAGGAAGGAGGTAAGGATAACCAGACTGCCAAATCCCCCACCTGATCCTTCACCGTAAAGGGTCCAAAAAATCTGGGGGATAATTTAGAAGGAACCAGATGTTTGGGGAGAAACCGAGATGCCAACCAGACTTTGTCACCCTTGCCAACTGGTGGAGTAGCTCGACATTTTTTATCAGCATACTTCTTGGCCCGGTCTTGTGCTGCTTGAAGGGCCCGATGAGCCCTCTTATGACCCGCCTGCATGTCTGCTAGAAGACTGTCTACTCTGGGGAATCTTGAAGAAGTCGAGGAGACAGTAGGGATAAAGGAAGGATGATATCCATAGGAGCAACGGAAGGGACTTGTATTCAGAGCCGAGTGTCTGGCATTGTTGTAGGTATATTCTGCTAAAGGTAAGAGATCAGCCCAATTGTCTTGAGCGGCCGAGGCAAAACATCGTAAATAGCCCTCCAAGGTCTGGTTTAGGCGCTCCGTCTGCCAGTTGGTTTGAGGATGAAACCCAGAGCTAAGAGCCCTCTTGATACCGAGAATGTGGCATACTCCTTTCCAAAATTGCGAGGTGTACTGAGGGCCCCTGTCAGAGACAATAATGTCAGGAAGGCCATGTCGAGAGAATATCTTGGAAATGAAGACCTTGGACATCTGAGCAGTTCCTGGGATTTTGAGCAGTGGAGTAAAGTGGGCGTATTTAGTGAAATAGTCTATGGTGACCATGATGGTAGTATAGTGAGAGGAAGGTGGAAGTTCCACTATGAAATTCGTAGATATTATTTGCCATGGTCTTTCAGGGATGGGCATACGGGCAAGTAATCCAAAAGGAGGAGCACATATAGTTTTAGATTGGAGACATACACTGCATGCCTTGACGTAGTCGATGACATCTGACTGGAGAGTGGGCCACCAGAAATGTCATTTGATGAGATCGAGAGTTGTTTGAATACCCCTATGACCAGCTGCTGGAGAATCATGGCACATCCTGAGCACTTCCAATTGTAGAGAAGGTGTGGGAACCAACACCCGCTCTGCACGG
Source organism: Ambystoma mexicanum (assembly GCF_040938575.1). NCBI lineage: Eukaryota > Metazoa > Chordata > Amphibia > Caudata > Ambystomatidae > Ambystoma > Ambystoma mexicanum. Next base: position 601,880,514 of record NC_090923.1, read on the forward strand.
AAGTATAAATTCTGGTCTTTCGTCAGATGATAAGTAGCCGCTAGATCTTTGCATTGCTGTAGTTGGCGGGAAGTTTCATGTTTAAGAATCTGAAGAGGGTCAGAGATGGCAGAAATAAATCGGGCACGAGAGAACATCTTCTCCGAACAAAATTTAGACGCCTGAGGGTTCTTGCGAGACAAAGCGTCTGCCCTTAAGTTTAGATTCCCGGTAGGAAAGTGAACTCGATATTATAGGGTAAAAAGAAATGGGCCCATCGTGCTTGTCTACTGTTAGTCGTCTGGGCCTGTTGTAGGACTTTGAGGTTCTGATGGTCTGTGCGTACCTCTATTGGAAAGGGAGATCCCAACAGGAGATGTCTCCATTCCTCAAAGGCTCTTTTGATCGCCAGAAGTTCCTTTTCGAGTACTGAATAATGTTCTTCTGACGCGGTAAAAGTCTTGCAAAGATATGCGACCGGTCTTTCCTCCCCTTGATTCGATCTTTGTAGTAGAACCACCCCTAATGCATGATGGGAGGCATCTGTTGCCACAATGAAAGGTCGTGTCTGATCGGGATTCATCAAGATAGAAGCTGAAGTGAACAACTGTTTCAAGGTATCAAATGCCTGTTGAGCAGGCAAATCCCAATGGAATGACTCCTTTCCTTAGAAGCCTGGTAATTGGTAGAATGGTTTCAGAATAACCAGGGATGAACTTACGGTAAAAATTTGCAAATCCCAGAAAACGTTGAATCTCTTTAACAGTAGTCGGGGATGGCCAATCTACAACGGCTGAAACCTTTCTGAGATCCATGGATATGCCGTTGGCTGATAAAATGAATCCTAGATAGGTGATTTGAGTTTGATGGAATTCACACTTTTCGGCTTTGCAATATAACTGGTTGGTCTGTAACCGATCCAAAACGATGTTGACATGACAAATGTGATCACTCCTGTTTGCGGAGAAAATCAAGATATCATCTAGGTAGACAATGACAAAATGTAGAAGGATATCGGAGAACAAGTGGTCCATGAATCGCTAGAAAACAGCGGGGGCGTTAACTAAACCAAAGGGCATCACCTGGTATTAGAAATGACCGAAGGGAGTACGGAAGGCTGTCTTCCACTCATCCCCTGCTGCAATCCGGATCAAGTGATATGCCCCTCTAAGGTCTAAATTGGTATACAATGCGGCTCCTCGAACTGCTTCCAAAATGTCCTTGATTAAGGGCATATGGTATTTGTCGGGGATGGTGATCTTGTTAAGTCCCCGGTAATCTATACAAGGACGGAGTTCCTCTGAGTCCTTTTTCGGAATGAAGAATAGAGAGGCGCCTGCAGGGGATTTGGACTCGGTGATCAATCCTTTTTGTAAATTGGAGTGGAAGTAGTCTTTAAGAGCTGTCTTTTCTCTTTGGGACAAAACATACATCCGCCCAAAAGGAAGAGGCTGGTCTGGATGCAAAGAGATATGACAATCATCCCTGCGGTGTGGAGGTAACGTGGGAAAGAGAGGACTTGAGAAGACCTTGCAATATTGTTAATGACATGGTGGGATCAGTTGCAACTGGCTGACAGAGGATATGTCGGGAATATTAGGATTCTCCGAAGGGATCTGCACTCCTACCGCGTTTTGAGACAGGCAATGACTAATACAGTATTCTGAGCCCAAGAAGAGTGTTCCTGCTTTCCAATTAATAAACGGATTGTGTGTACGAAGCCAAGGGAGTCCTAAAATCACCGGGAAATGGGCTGTCCTTATTAGGTCAAACACCAGTTGTTCTCTGTGGGATGCGATCAAGCACGTCACGGGTTGGGTGTGTTCCCGAATAGCACCTGATATTAAAGGGTTCCCATCCACTCCTTGAATCGGAGTGGCTCAGGATTTGGTAATTCTCGCTATCCCTTTCGTAGCCGCCCATTGATCATCCAAGAAATTTCCAGCGGCGCCACAATCAAGTAAGGCCGGAATACCCGGGATTACATGATCAGGCAGGCTAAGTGTCAAAGAAAGGACTACCATAGAATGGTTGAGATAAGCTGGGTCTAGAGATAACCCTAACCTCTGGGGGGAACTCTTGTAAGAATCCCTTGCCGTGGTTCCCTCGACAGCAGGGAGCTGGCGTTTCCCGAAGCATTAGTTTGTGGCCTATGAGGAGGGACAATGGGACAATCACGCAAAATGTGAGAGGATGAGCCACAATACATGCACAGATCTAAGGACTTCCTTCGCTCTCTTTCGGCATTTGATAATGGTCCTTTCACAGAACCGATCTGCATAGGTTCCTCAACTGTCGTGGGTTTATTCACGATAGAAAAAGATTCAGCCTGAGAACGAAAGCCCTTAGATTTCTTCTTTTCATGGCTTTGCTCTTGAAGCCAATAGTCGATTTGCATAGGTAATCATTTCTGCTAGGTTGGCTGATCGGGGAACCTTAGAAAGCTCATCCTTCAGATCCTCCGAGAGGCCTCAGCGAAATAGAGTCACTAATCCGTCATCAGGCCACCCAGTCTCCGAAGATAACTGTTTGAAATGGGTTATATACGACATTAGATCCTTAGTACCCTGTTTAAGGTCCAGAAGTATCTCTTGTGTGGTAACAGAAATTTCCTGACGACTAAACATAGATCTTAGACTATTGACAAAGGCAGGATAAGAATCCAGTATGACGTTGCCCGATGTGACCAAGGGGGTGGCCCAAGCCAAGGCAGGGCCGGACAAATGGGAAACCAGAAAGCCCACCTTGTCCTTATATGTAGGGAAAAACCGAGATTTAAAAGTGAATTGGACCGTACAACTGTCTAGAAACTCCTTTAACTTATGTTGGTCCCCATCAAACTTCCCCGTGCTTAAGGCTATTGGGGGGGTTTCAGAAAAGGCTCGATTAACCTGTTGTCTTAATTGGGCATTATTTTACTTAAGGTTTTGCATCTCCAAAGACATGGATTGCACTGCCGCCATTAGCTGTTGCATTTGCTGCTCCATGAGAAAGCCACCAGGTCAGGTAAACCCTTATTCTTTTGGGCGTCGCTTACTGTTAAAGACAGGTTAATAAATTCCGGTCACTAACCTGTTCTGATGGCAATCTCCTGGAGCAGCAAGGGAGAATACAAGAATCTCCCGGAGACCCCTTCCCCTCCCGAGTCCCGGGCGGTATGAAAGCCAGAGAGGGAGATACAGGAGCCCCAGGGAAACCCTCTGGGGAAGAAAACCCTGGGCGATCTTGACGAGTGCTTCGGAGGAGTTGACTCTTCTTTGGCGTAAGGATGCTGATGCAGGAGAGGAGTTTCCTACAGAACAAGGATTAACAGGTGAGTAATGGAAAAAGATAGAGAGTCAAAATAAGAAAGTCTGTTGGAAGGTGAACCCACTTACTGACTTAGACTTTAAACGGATTTAAATCGTTAGGAGGAGGCTGAGGCTCTGTGTGTTACCTGGAGATTCCGAATGAGAATAAGAGGGTAAGTTATAGAAATAGAGGAGGGAGAGGGAGGAATACAAGTTGCTGAGAGGAAGAAACTCACTGTCTCAAGAGGGAAAGCTGGCCCAAAAACGGATTCTGCACGGGAAGGCGAAACCTGAGCTGGAATCGATTTGTGAACCCGGAAGTTCAGAAGAGAAACTATCGCGGGAGAGATGGTAAGCGCAGGATTGCTGTATGGGAAGGAAGGCAGAAATGAGGGAATAAGGTAAGGTCCTTGAATATCCACAGGAATATTTCAAAAAGAGTATAGCGAACTAACGAAGCGTCATACAAAGCAGAAGCGACGCACTGGAGGGAAGGCTTCCAGTCTTTAAATGCAGTCATGTGATCGGTCGATCGCGTGTGTGAAAGACGTGCAACAACTAGACCGTCATTTTTCCCGTGCCAGTGATTCCCAGCCATCATGAAATTCCCGTGAAGTGCGGATCCACACAACGACCATTGTCGTCTTAACTGCCACCGTTGGAAAGGTGTAACACCCAGTATTTTGACTGCTTCTGAGGTTTCGATAACGGTGTTCTCAATAATAAAAGATTTATATTGGCTGTCAAGTTTGTTGAGGGTTTCCTTTGGTCCAACTAGAAGGATTTCGGTTTTGTCTCCATTTAAACAGAGTCCATTAGCCACCATCCAGGCTTGGATGAGGGCATATGTTTTGTTGAGTGTGGCCAAGTCGAGATCATAGGAGCCAGAGAGGGGGATGAGAACCTGGGTATCATCAGCGTAGTTAGTATATGCAATGCCGTGATTATCCAAGTCAATGAAAAGTGGTAGAGTAAATATGTTGTATAGTGTAGGCGAGGAGCAGGAACCGTGTGGAACTCCACAGTGGATGGGGGTCAGGTAGCACAGGCCTGATCAGAGAAGACTTTCATAAGTCTACCTTCCAAGACGGAGGTGATCCAGGAAGTGGCTTGAAAGAAAAGGGCAGCATCCCTGAGATGCCTGCAGAGTGCCTTGTGATCTACAAGATCAAAAACTGCTGACAGGTCAATGAGCACGGTCAGCGCTGGCGTGCCTTTGTCCATGATTTCACTTTTAAGTTCAAGTAGGGCCGATTCTGTTCCATGGCGTGGGCGGAAGCCTGATTGTCTCTTGCCAAAGATATTGTTGGTTTCCAGAAAATGTTGAATTTGTACATAGGCAGCCTTGTCCAAGATTTTGAGCAGAAATGGCATGGTAGTTATGGGTTTGTAGTTCTTTGGCGAATCTGGACCCAGTGAGGGTTTTTTTCAAAAACATTTTTTAATTACATGTTTATTAAATTTATATACAAAACAAACCGAAACCAAGCAACCATAAACAACATACAAAGAACATATGCCTAAAACTAAGTTAATCACAAAGAAGGGTACCCCAACAAATTACAAAGGCTAGAAACTACAATTACATTCAGGAAACAATCAAAGATAAGCAAATTGACATCAGTATTTCAGGTCTAAAACTGTGCCCTCCATTTGTTTAGATCATCCAACCATTCTGATACCACTAGTCTCTCCTTATTTTTCCAGTTCCTCAAGATAATCTTTTTTGCGCAGTTCGCCGCCCTGAATAACCAGCATCGCTTCGGGAAAGAGAGATCTTCCACCAAGTCATCTTCTCTCAGAATTATAGTTGTGTAATCATAGTCTTCGTTCAACAAAAGAACCTTATTGATTCTCAAAGTGACCCCCTCCAGAATTATCTTAATTTGTAGCAATCCGAAATCATGTGTTCAAAAGTTCCTCAGACATGCTTACACCTCCAACAGGCCTTGGAATCAAGTAAACCCCTTGCATATAATTTTTGCGGCGTCTAAAGTACTCTGTTTAAAATTTTGATTTGGCGACTCCTTTCACCCAGATTCAAAGAGGTTAGAGACACATTCTCACACAAATTCCTTCATCTGTTCTCAGTCATCTCCGATCCAATTGCTTCTGACCATTTGGCCAACAAGTCTTTATTTGACTGCCTGTACTGCTCCAAATTCTTGTACACCTTAAAGGCCAGGTGACCTTCTGATTTATATTCTCTTAACCAGATATGCCACCCCTTGCAATCCTCTGGAACTTTGTTCACCAGAGCTTTCTTCGGCTTACTATATTCCCCCAGTGTGCAATATTTTTTTTTTTTTTTTTTTTATTATTACTTGTATTTAATCATTAAAAGATTTTTACAAGAGCGCTTTCTGGACTGGATGCAAACCTTTCTAATGTTGCCTGGTGGATGATTCAAGCCTTACGTTTTGCTTCCTTATCAGTGCATCTAGATTCTAGTTTCCGGAGTAAGTTTTATTCTTTCCAAGGCCAGGTTTAAAAGTTTAGCAGTCGCCGTGTGCCATCGAGTCTTTTCGCCTGTGATTAGGCGATTCCACCAAATATCTTCATTCCCTACAAATGATGTAGCCGTCAGGGGGGTGAAGTAGGTGCACCTGGCCTGGTGAAGAGCTGGACATCTCATCAATAGATGTTTTATAGATTCAAAGTCATCTGGATCTGCACATAGTCTGCAGGGTGGTTTCTCCAAACCCGCTCTTATCGCTAAGATTTCTCCGGTCGGTAAGGCATTTAGACGGGCTCTTAAAAGAATTCTCATCAGTCGCTTGTCGGGGTATTTTTTACAGTACGCCATCGGTTCTTTTAGTTTGTTGGGATTCAAGGGAAGGTGAACTAGGAGTTTGCACGCTGAAACTAAATCAGTCGTATTGATCCAGTCCCAACATTCAAGTTTTTTTTTTATCCTCGTTGGATTTTCTTTGAGTTCTGCTTCAGTACATGCTATTTGCCGTAGTTTTTGTTTTTGATCCACGGCCCATTGATTCATAGACTGATTTGAGCCTTTTTCCAGTTCTGCTGCCATTATTTGGTAGATTTTGAGACTCTCAGGGTGAATGATTTTCCTATATAGTTGCAGAGAACTATGATCCACTACGGCCTTCAGAGAGAGTAGACCCAGCTCCCGCTTGATTGGAGCAATCGGCGTTGAGTTTGGAAGACCCAAGACGGCTCTCCATATATGGCCTTCCAATTTTTGCCAGGTTGAAGGCGGAAAGGAGGGTATGGCATCCATGCCGTAAGTCAGTGATGGAACAATCTTAGCTTTATAATAGTTTATGGCGGGTTGAAGTGAAAACTTTCCATATTTCCGATCGACCATTCTTAACTGTGCTGTGAGATTTTTAGTTTTCGCCCATAAGCTGGCTTGCATAGTTCCCGATTTCTTCGAGGTATCCAGATGGACACCCAGATATTTAAATGAGTCTACCACTTCAATTTGTGTTCCATTGAGATGCCAGTGAAACCTCTCCTTTTTTTTGGTGGCAGTTTTTTGTAGGATCAAAATCTTAGTTTTTGCTTTGTTGATCTCCAGATTATTTTCTTGAATGTATGTTGACAGATTATCCAGTTGGCGCTGGAGACCCACCTGGGTATGATCAAGTAGAATTAGGTCATCAGCGTACAGCAATCTTGGGATCGGTGTCACACCTATCTTAGGCGGACATATTCTGATGTTACTTTGACTGTCCTTAAAGTCTCCCAAGAATGATATAAATAACGCCGGGGCCAGAGGGCAGCCTTGCTTAACTCCACGACATGTTGGGATGGATTTAGATAGGAGGCCTACGTTGTTTAGGCGAACTCTTATACATGTGTCGGTATGGAGGCTAACTATGGGTTCCAAGATTTCGTTTGGACAGTCCCAGGACTTCAATTTTGCCCAGAGTTTCTGCCTATCCACTCGATCAAAGGCCTGAGATAGGTCAACAAAGGCAAGAAAAATTCGGGTACCACCAGTCAAAACGTTTTCTTTGAGTAACGTCAAACACATAATGTTTGCGCTGGTGCTTGCATTCTTCTGGAAACCAGTCTGTAAAGGATCAAAACAAGTCGCTGAGAGCGCCCATTTCTAAAAGTGAGACAAAAGGATGGAGGTGAAGATCTTTCCAATGACGTCCAAGAGAGCTATTGGCCTGTAGTTCGCAGGGTCCGCTCTTGATCCTTTTTTGAAAATAGGAACGATCAAAGCTTTAGACCATGAATCTGGCACTGTTCTTTTTTCTCTGCATAGATTGAAGATTGCGCTGATGAGGTTATACCACTTGTCTGGATGTTCCTTTAAGTTGCAATTTGCTAGGCCATCCGGTCGCGCAGCTCTTGATGAATTTAATTTCATTATCGTGAGTTTGATGTTACTCGCGTCAGATAAATCCACCCATGGTGAATCCACCATTCTAGTAAACGCATCCTTGTTTTCTTCCGGTTTTCGGAACAGCATCGAGAAGTGTGCGTTCCAGGTTTCCTCTGGAACTGGATTTATCATGTGAGAATTTGATGTCTTGTTTGATTTATTTATCAATGACCAGAAGTCACGAGACTTTTTGTTAGCTAATGCCTTCAACATCTCCTCTGCGTCAGCTTGATATAGCAGGTTTCTTGAGTGTTTCAGCCATTGTTTGTAACTTCTGGTTTCCACTTTTAGGATATCCCACAGTGATGGGAGATTTGAGATTTTAGCTTCTCTTCTTTTTTTCCGTATAACTCTACGCTTTAAGACCAGCGTTGCGTTATATTCATGAGTGTGCTGAGTCGAGTTCAAATTGAGTGGTTTTCTTGGTTTCTTGAAGGCCACGAGAAGAGGAATGTAGCTTGATCTGGCCACATCATCTTGCACTGTCCGATCCAAGATTAGGGTTGTAAACTGAACTTTCAGTTTGGAGACATCTGAAGCAATCATTCGTAAACGGGTATTTTGTGAGTTTGTTTCAATTTCTGGAATGTAAAATTGCGATGCAATCGCCTTGTTTTTGAGTTTTAGATGCAGTAGGTTATGATCGCTCTGCTTAGTTTTAGTAACACTGAAAGAGACAATGTTACGATGAAAAAAGTCGGAGACGAAAATGTAATCCAGGGTTGCCGCAGATGCGTCGCGTTCCCAAGTTGGAAGCAAAGTTTCGGAATTCGTCACTGAGGCCGAATTATACATGTTACGAGATTTCATGATTCTGTTCCATGTCACACCTCTATTTATCACATTCGAGATAGTAGATGGGTTTATTTGGTTCGTACTGGGTGCTGCACAGTTGGCATTGAGATCACCACATATGATAATATCGAAAGATTTGTAGTTAATAGCAATTTCATCAATTGTGTTTGTTATTTCTTTGCACATATTTTCTGTTGAAGTCTTTTGGGGGTTCCAATACACGTTTATTATAGCTACCACATCTTGTGTTCCAGGCTTGTTCTTTGATGTTCTAGAATCCCATGTAGTCAGAATTGCCAAAATTTCGTACGTCCTCTTTATCACCGTTAAGATTTCAACCCCGGAGCCAATCCGGATTGCTGTAAGTAGGCCTGATGATGGGCGGCCAAGTGGTCCTTTGTGGGCCGGGGATAGTTCAATACAGTAACCGTCGAGTGCTGGTTTTTCACATAGCCAAGTCTCTTGGAGGCATATGATGTCATAACGGCCGAGATCATGGCTCTCAGAGTTGGTAAGGTGTACGTGTCCCCTGGTGTTCCAAGATGCTATACTTAGAATGTCATTTTCTGAAAATGTCGTTGACAAGTTTGTTGCAGACATCCTTGGGTATTCCACCCCCGATGATTGCTATTTTCCTCGCCCTGGTAATAAGATGCTGCGAAACCAAGTCCATTTATCTTTCTTTGATACTTTTTCTGTTTCACCATTAGTTGTATTAGTTGGTTTTCTTGGTGACGGAATCTCCATCAGTGGAGCTCCGCGTTCTTGATTACGGCAGGACCGAGATGTATCTGTTTTTTTGTCTCGAAGAGATTTATAGTTTTGTCTCCTCTCTTGTCTGTATTCAGAACTTTCGTCACTTCTTGACTTTGGTGGCCGATAGGGTACTGCCGCTGGGCTTTGCCCTCTTTTGCCAGATCTGTATAGGTCTTCGGTTCTAGATTTATACCTATAGTTCTTTTTTGAGGAGGTATTATAGATGTATTTGGTATCATCTTTAGGTTTTGCGGTGGAGATCTCGACTAGATTAAATCCCATATGAGCTAGTTCCGAGTAGACATCACACGAGAGTTCCTTCAGGGCGTTCCGTTTAATATGCAGGTAGGCCTTTGCTAGTTGTTTTCTGTGGTATGGCTCAATTAGTGTAAAATCATCCGATTTTAAATTTCACAAAATTTTGGACTTTTTGAGAATTTTCAGCACCGTATTCCGGTTTAGTACCATGTACTGGTCAACTGAAGATGTTTGTTCAATCTTAAAAAGGCGTGTCTTCGATACAGAAAGACCCCTCTGTCTCATATGCTCCTCCCTCACGCTTCTCAGTGGAGTATTTCCACAAAGGGACTTCGGAGCAGGTTCATCACATTGTCTTTGGGGGTCACAGGGTGCTGAGCCTATAGCCTGGCTTGAGTCATTTCTTACTGGTGATTTTTTATTTTCTTGTGCCCGAGTGTCGGGTATTCTGGTAGAATTTGTGGTTTGGATATACGGGCCATTCGTGTTCATAGAGTTCATTGGGCCCTCTTTGACTGTCTCTAGATGCTGACTAAGATCCATTAATGAGCTTTGCGCTATGAACTCGTCGACCGATCTCGGGGAGGAAGACGTGCAAATTACTGAGTTGTTTAGATTCTCGTTTTGCACATGTGAGCTCTTAGTTGCTTTTTTTGATTCCTTTTGTTTATTTCTCTTTACCGTCAAGCGGTCCAGAGCCGACACTATTTGTTCTCCATTTTCATTCAGTTCAATGGTTCTTGAAATTTCCAACAATGGTTTGCTTTTTGTTGCGGATGTTATCATTTCCGATGCTTCGCTCGTTTGTTGTTGGTCAGACACTGTTCCGATAGTTTGAGAATATTTTTCTGTTTTCTTTTTGAAGATCGGTGCTAAATCTCGAGGCACAAAGGACCCTTCAGTCTGGGATTCTCTTTCTACTGTGGCCGGAGAGGCTTGATTTAGACGGCACATTAGGTCTTCTAGCCTACTCAACTTTTTGTCCCAAATGTCACTGCATTCTTTGTTTTTTTGATCCAGAGCTGTAATAAAACCTTCCACGAAGATCAGCTTGCTGTGCATCATTGCGGTCAAAACCGTACTATCTTTAATTGAGTCGTTAATTGCTTCATAAAGCTTTCCAAACGGAGCTAAGGCGATGGTGATAGCTGACATAATGATTGGAAGGTCAGTTTGTTTTGGAGGAGACTCTTTATTTCCTGGGGCTGCTATTTCACTTACTCTTCGATTCTTTGGAGGTGATCTGAAGTGGGATGTTTGTAGAGGTGGTTGGTTTGCAGCCAGACTAAGCTCTTCCAGAATTGGGATCTCCACATCCGGAATCCGGAATTCTAGAAGGGGGCATATGTCCGACGACGTTACGGTTAGACTGGATTTTCGTGGTTGTGCTTTTTTAGGCGTAGATGAAATTTGTAAGTCCTGTTCAAGGCTTTTGGGGCTCCACAATTTGGGCGCCTCTTGTTGGTTAGCCTCCTGCCTGTATAATTTTTCCGTGGGGGCTCGAAATTCTCCCTCTGTATTCCTGCTTACTGGGTTTTTCTCGCTTTGCATCACTGGGGCAAATATATGATCTTCAATTGGTTCTCCCCTCTCAGCTTGGTTTTTGTTTTCCGGGGCTTCCAAAATTTCTTTGTCTACACTTGGATGTATTCTTCCGGGTATTACCGTCAGAACCTGGTTTCGTAGGCCATACGTCCCCAAGGTTATTTTCCGTGATTTACTCACTGTTTGTAAATCCCAGATGGCCTCTAGGATTTCTTCGTCTGACAATTCTTTTGGATGATCCAGTTTTCTTTTGAATTGTTTGTTTATGAAATCTTTCAGGGCACTCGACAAAAGGGGAGTCGGAAGGGTTGATTTACCTGTCTTCTTGGCTCTAAATGCTTTTATTTTTGCATTTGACGAGGACGGTTTCTTTCTTTTTTGGCTTTGTTTAAGGGCACCCTGCGACGGTTTGATTGGTGTTTCCCCTATGATAGCTGTCTCGGGTTCTAGAGTGGAGTCCAAATATATCGGTGTACATGGACTCTTTTGTTCGGTTGACATGTCCTTTGGAGTATCACGAGTCTCATTTCCCCCCACCCCGTCCATTCCAGGTGCAGTTGGTTCCTCTCCGACTACTTCTGGGGAGGCAGAATGAACATCAGGTTTTTTTACTGGCGATATTTGCGAGGCGTGGTATTGCACTTCTACCAGTTTGGTCGTTGAAACTAAGCCGCAGTCTTCGCCCGTCGTGGCTCCCCCTACGGGGCCCCTTGTATCCGGCTGCGAGCTCAAGCTGTGGTGGACGGGCTTTGAGGGCGAAGTTTTCTCCCTGCTTGAGCTCCAATTTCCCGCCGTGTCCGTCCGCTCTCTCTGGACCGCCCTGGTTTCCCTCTCCTCTATCATCCCTCCTCCCGGGGCCACACACCCCTTACCCCCAGCCGGATGCACAGGTGCACGGGCCACCCGTCCTCCGACGGGAGAGTCTCGAGCGCCACTCGTCTCGTTTCCGAGACGGAAAGGCAGAGCCAGCCGGGGAGGGGAGTGGATGCCACACGGTAGGGGGAGAGGCAGCCGTACTCCTTCAGAACTCATCGGGTCCGTGGAACGCGATCCCTGAGTTCGGGACGCCGTGGAGACGGGGGACACAGGTAAGGGTAGAAAAGTGTTTTTACTTTCCTCAGTAACTTTGTCGGGTGAATCTGTTATTTCCTCTTCTACATGAGCGTTTGAACTATTCCTCATAGTTGGAGTTGCCTCCGACATCAAACTTGTTGACATGTTTGTTGACCCAAAGGTGGTCATCGGGACACACTGAGATCCTGCCTCGATCCCGTGAATAGATTCATGCCCCTGTTGTCGTTTTCCTATGACCCCTGGTAGTTGGTTCGGGAAGAAAAAGTTTTTCGCCGTGTTTATTGGGGTTTTACTGCACAATGGAGTGACTATCGTTGTTTTCGATGGAAGCCGCTGTTTTTTCTGTTCTTTCTGTTTTTGTGTAAGCAACATGGATTTGGGTTTTGATTTCGAATCTTCGTTCGGCTTCAGTGAACTCCGTAGAATTCGGGGGGATACTTCTGAAGTAAAGTCCATTATTGTGGTGTTCACAGACTGAGAGAGATGTGTATCAGGTGTTATACTCAATTTTCGTACCTCTGTTGAAATCTCTGTTGAAGCCATTGTCCGCGTTGTCTGCAGCGGACTGCAGATGACTGCTCTCCCTCTGCTCTCGCTCCGCTCTCCGCTTCGCGGAAAATACCAGGCTTAAGGTGCTTCTCAAAGGATAGACAGTGTAGAGAGACTGCAGATGACTGCTCTCCCTCTGCTCTCGCTCCGCTCTCCGCAATATTTGAGATCTTTTTCCAGAGATAATTGCTTAAAGCTGATCCATTTGTCCCCTTCAACAAGGTCTTCCAGCCACTGTATACCACCCAGCAGCCAGTTTGGGCAGAGTAGAGCTTTCCCATCCAGCTTTATATCTGGATTCAACCAGATCGAAGTAATACAGCTGTCAGTAGCATCCTTATTGCTTTTTCTCAAAATATCTTTCCAGCATGACCTTATGAATCCAGAAGGTGGATACGATTTACATCCTGCCCCATCCACCTACGTTAGAATTGTTCTTGGGGATAGAGGAGAATATCTACTCACCTCCGCCTGTGTTCATACATCTGTTGAGTATTCTATGAAAGGAACTAAATGTCGAGCACCAAATGCCAAATTATCGTTTTCAAAATCTTGTACCCCCAGACCACCACTTTCCAGCTACAGTTGTACTTTTCATAGTTTTAAACATGGCTGCTTACCAACCCACAGGAAGGTTTGGCTCAAGCTTTCAATTTTCTTTATGAAGCCCTTCTTGATCTGCAAGGGGATCATGCTTGGTACATAATTAATGTTGACGTCATTTTAATTGCATGCACTCTCCCCCATAGGCTTAATCTCAATCCATTCCATCTTCTTAAATCTGACTCTAAAGTTTGGACAATGTGTGATAGATTGACACACCTTTAGTCAGCCAGATCCCTAGGTAACGCATCTTGTCAGGGCACCAATTGAAACCATAGTTTTTCAGTGTCAAGTTCGAACATGAGTTTGATACTGACAATACTTTGGATTTCGACCAATTGATCTTGTACCCCGAAATCCTCTGAAAGATGTCAATTTAGTCTATTAGCGCCGGAACAGAAGTCTCGATGTTTTGAAGAACCAGCAGCATATCATCGGCGTAGAGCCAAACTTTTGACAGGCTTCACCATAATGAACACCTTCAATTGCCCTGTCTTCTCTTATCTTCACAGCAAGGAGCTCCATTGTGATAACAAATAATATGGGCGAGAGGGAGGCAGCCTTGTCTTGTCCCCCTTTTAAGATCAAATTCCTCTGATACAAAGCCATTTGTGTTCACACTAGCTTTTGGGCATGAGTATAATAGCCTTATCCAATCTATCATATTTTTCCCAAATCCGAGGCTGCCAAAAGGTACTTCCACTCTATCCGGTCGAAAGCCTTCTCTGCATCCAACGACAACACCACCACCTCCTTCAGATGTTCCCTGCTTTCGAACAAAGTCAACAAAAGTCTCCTCATATTCTCTGAGGCATGCCTCCCTTTTACAAAGCCTGTTTGACTCTGATCTATAATATCCGGCAAAGAGGGTTCCATTCTCAAAGTTAAGGCTTTCGCAAAGATTTTATTGTCTGTGTTTAATAAGCTTATTGGTCGATAGCTGCTTGTTTTGACTGACTGTTTCCCTTCTTTCAGGAAAAGGGATATAGATGCATGCCTTGTTGTCGCTGGAAGCCAACCGTCAATCATAGATCAACAAAGCATGGCCAGCATAAGATTGAATACCTCCTCTGGGAAAATGTTATGCAGTTCGGCTGGCAGACCATCCAGCCCTTGGCATTTGCTTGAGTTTAAAGCACCAGCTGCTCTTTTGAGCTCCTCCACACTGAAGTCCTTCTCAAGGCAATCTCTGTATTGTGACTTTAGACTTTTTAATTTGCAACCATTAATGAAGTGCATCACTTCCTCATGACTGACATGCACCTTTGAGCAGTATAGGTTGGAATAATAATCCTTGAACGTTTCTATAATTTCAACAGGCTCAAAGGTCATAATCCCATCTCGATTTACAATAGCACTAATCGTCGTTTCGCTATTCATGACCCTTATGCGATGAGCTAGTAACCAATCACATGTTTTGCCTTTTTCATAATACTTGCATCTCATTCTGAAAAGGAGTCTTTCAGCTCTTGTAGTAAGTAAATCCTCCAGTTATTCATTTTTTGTTGCATAGAATTAAAATAACTCATAGAATATGTTTGCAGGCTTTGTTTTCCAAGATCAACAATTTCCTCACTTAGCCTCTTAATCTAATTATCTTTCTCTATTTTATTTTTGCTCGAGAGGCCTATCAGCATTCCTCTCATGTAGGACTTGAAAGCCTCCCACACAAATTCTACTTTCACTTCTCCAGTCCAATTCTAAGCCACAAAAAACCTTGCTTCTTTTAGTATTTTATCCACGATTTCAATGTTGTCAAGAAATGTAACATTCATTCTCCAAGTATTTGTTTTAGGTAAAGGAAAGGTTAATTTCCTTTCCAGCGTGATAGGAGCATGATCTGAAATTAATATGGCTTTAATATCACCCCCTTTGAAACTCTGCGTGCACAATCCCAATGTCAAGAAGAGGTAAATCCGCGAGTACATTTTATGTCTGGCTGGGAAGAAGGTATATTGTCTGTTTAATGGATTCTGTAGTCCCCACACCTCTGAAAGATTCCATTCGGCCATCTGTGGATCTAGAGTAACATTGAAATCTTCCCCCACAATAACATTTCTTTCATTCACATTATGCAAAAACTGTGTGAGGGTAACAAAAAAAAACATCCCCACCATTGGGAGCATAGATATTGCAAACACAGTATGTTACATTTTGTATTTTCATATTCACACAAACAATTCTGTCCTCCTGATCTCTTTCACAACTCATTCCAGAAGTCGGTAGGTTCTTCCTAATCATGGTACATACTCCTCTAGTGCTAGATATTAAAGCTGAACAAAACGCATTACCAACCCATTCTCGTTTCCGCTTATCTGCTTCCACCTCCAACAAATGTGTCTCCTGAAGCAGTGCAATATCTGCCCCCAACTCCTCCAATCTATTCAAGATCATTTTCCTCTTATTCACACAGTTCGCCCCATTAACATTCCGGGAAATTACTCTCAATCTCCTCTTATAAAAGGTTGCCATGTAAGCACTGTTAAGCACCCCCCACCCATGATGAAACCTAGAAACTCAAAACACCTCTCACCAGGGAGGGTTTTTTGAGCAAGTGGCAAACCCATGATTCTTTGAGGGTGTGGGGGGACAATGCTTGATTCAAAAGAGGCGTTGATGAAGGCTGTAAGGAATGGTGGTAGTGAGTATGCGCAGTCTTTTATGAGGTTAGCAGGGCAGATATCCCCTCTACAGAGAGATGGTTTGATTTTTCTTCATGATGGCTGGGACTTCGGGGTCAGTGACATCTCTAGAGAAGAGCTTTTCATTATTGATATTAGGCTTCAGGAAAGGTGTATTGGGTGAGTTAGCTTTAGGTAGTGCTTTGCAGTGTGAATCGATTTTTTTCTGGAGGAGGTTGATTTTATTTAACATGGCAGCCTGGATATTGGTACACCAGGCTTTGTCTTTTGCGGTTTCTTGGGTGTTGGTAGGAGGGCTGCCAGTTCCTTGAATGTAGCAAATAGCTACTTTGATCCGGGTGTTGCATTTGAGATTTTTGCGTTGTAGGCTTCCGCTTCAGCTATCTTCATGGATTTTTTGTATTGAGTGGCCAGAGTTTGGCAGGCCTGTAACGTGGATGTGTGAGGGGAGGGTTGCCACTTGGTAAGTGCAGAGCGTTTCTGTGTGCAAAGTTCTTGCAGTTCTGGAGTGAGCCAAGATTTAGAGGCCCTGATTCATGGAAGTGTTTTATAATGGCGCAATCCCATAGGAAACCGTTCCATGAATTTTGGCCCAGAGTGTTTAAATTATTTAGCTTTTTTCCTCTCTATAATATATATACATTTTGCTATGGCCTCCTCTATATTATATAGAGACTTTATGTCCAGTTCATATAACATTGATATACATATTATATCAAAATTGATATCAACATTTATTTATGTAAAAAATGTATTTTGGGCCTTTTTTATATACTAATTCTATATAAATGTTTATATTAATTTTTATATCAAGTATTTTTTATATACATTTTTATACACACTTTTATAGGAATATGCATATTAAAAATATTAATTTGTATATACATTTATATATACATTTTATATGAAAAAGATATCAACATTTTTTATATTGTTTTCTGTTTCCCCTCACATTAAAGGCCAAACCCCTCTCCTACGTCATCGCCGTATCACAACGCAAAACCCTAAGTTCATAGTCCCTGTCTTCAGAGCTCACTTTGCCCTCCATAGTCGACCAAGCAACACCACAACATGCTGTGCCTGTGTTTGCATCATTTTGGTGCTGATTCAGTGCCAGACAGCGGGGCACACTTATCAATTGCGGGAATAACAGGAATGGGTTTGGACACCCACAAGGGGGGACACAAAGGGAACTGAGCAATCCCCACGGTACAGGCATGGAGGGAACAAGGGAAGGACACTGTATATAATACAATATAGGCACAGGGGAACCTGCCACATAAAGGAAAGGGTGGCAAAACTGCAGGTAACCTCACTTCACAGAGGTTTCACAGGTGGGCCTACATCATAGACCAGCTTCAAATACATGGCCTATGGACCACAGCTGAGGGAGGTGGGGAAGCTGACTCCAGGCTGCTCGTCTCCAGCAGACCGCAGTCACTGAGAACAGCACCCAGTGATGTAATCAAGGTCAGCGAGCCAGTTCCACAGCAATTTGTGGGAGCTGGAGAAATCAACCTAACACAAAGGGCTCTCGCATGGCACCAAGGCAGTTTCATACCACCCCACGCCCACTGAGTTTGGGAACGAGGATGTGGAATGGAGGGGTGCTCCGAGAAGATCTAATCAGACAGTACATTTTTGCATCCTTGGAAAGTAACAAGCCCTCAGAGAGTCCACAATAGTGTTTGCGAAGTTACTATCTTGTAGGTGCCGTGTGAATGCCTCCCTTGCCACTAGTTCAGAGTGTCTTGTGTTCCTTCCTTTCTGGTGCTGACCAATGGCCATTGAATAAAGCACAGGAGGTCACCACAATTATGTTATTACTAATTGCAAACTGTTGGCGGGATGGAGCAGGAAGCAATGAGGCGCCACACGGGGATGAGATGGGCTGAAAGAGAGTAGGTCTGTTTGCTCCAATCATGTCTAACTAATGTATGCCTTGCTATAGGGGTATGACGTAGTACACCTAGTTAGCTTCTTGGGAAACGAGAAGATCTGGAACTTGAAGTGCAACTGTATCTAACTGAGCAAACATTTTATTAACAGTATAAAAGGACTGTTTGCTGTGAGCCAGTCTGTCAACTCTCATCAACCAGTTCTTTTCCACTGTGCTGTTTGATTTGTGCTAATAAACAGCGTTACTCCTTACACGGTATGCACTCCTTTTTGGACTACCACTTGCAATTTATTGTTTACACGTTCTAGAGGACCCCTGATACATTTTTGGAGGCCACAGTGAGATCCTCAGTTCTCTCGGTCAACTGAGGGTATTCCAGCCACCCTCCCTGGGGCGTGGATTCGGCGATCGCAGACCTGATCCACATGCAAAACTGAGGAGGGCCTGCAGACGCTGAGTTCACGAACGTCTGCCTGGTCTCGATAACCACCCGCACTCAGGGGGACGAGTGAGCCTGTACAGGACGCTCGGTGCCGAGGGGACACTGAGAGCTCTAGGACACGTGAGTGTAACCGTGCAAGAAAGCGCTGTATCATGGTTACATGCCCGCGGAGGAGGGAGGGACTGTATTTTACGGTTTCTAGGAAGTATCCTAAAGGTGGGAGGGCGATCAGCCATAGTAGTCATACATTTTAGTATACACCACCCAACAGGGAGTGGATATGTAAGTGTGGGCACCACTGCATTAGAGCAGGAGGGGCGTGTAGTGTGGGCAGACCCCGGTAGTAGGGAGATACGCGCAGTACCCGCGATTGTATAGATGCGTCAATTAGAGGAGTTGGATGTTATTGTATATCATAGTTGTCGGGATTGCATTTTGAAGGAGTAGAGAGGGACATGTGCCTGGTATTCAGTGTTGTTCGTATTGTCTTTGCAGCATTGACCAAGGTGAAAGGGTTGGCACCAACGGGTACCTTGTGTATAACAGCACACTTGGCATTATTGACATAGGTGTATGCAAAAGGAGTGGAGGTGACTCAGCACCTACCTTTACAAACATAGGGGAGGTGAGTCTGTGGAGAAGGCCATTGCCTACTAACCTAGAGTGAGTGGTCGGGCCTGTTGAGAAGGCCAGTGGTTGGGCCTGAGGAGAAGGCGAGTGTGTTGGGTGAGATTGCGTGGGTGGGCCTGTGGAGAAGGCCAGAGCAAAAGGGGGAAATAAGGGAGAGAAGAGTGATTATGGGTGAATGTGGGAATTACAGGGAGAAGGGCACCTAAAGAAGGGTGCAAGGGGGTGTTTGGGGAAATTAGGACATACTGGGGGGGTGATCAAAAGACAGGAAAAATGGCCTATCTAGGTAGCCCCCTTGATCATATGTAATTGCCCCAGCATCACAATACAATATTAAAGTATAATTGTCAGTGGGTTGAGAAGACTGCAGGTCAGGAACATTCCATAGTTAAATAATACAAAACATGTTCTCATACTTGTTAACAAAATACAAGGGTTCTAAGATAAAAAGTAGGCAGAATATATTGGGACTCTGGAAGCTGCACGAGGAAACAAAAGGGGAACAGATGAAGAAGGAGGGATGAGGGAAAAAGGAGGGGGTTGGACCAAGTTCTCTGCCTCCACTTTGTGGTGTATATCCAACATTATGGCTCGCATTCGGGTATACAAACCTGCAGCGGGAAGGCTCAGAGGAGGGAAAGGAAATGATAGAGAAAAGAAGGATAGGGACACACGACGGGATGAGGCATACACATGGGGGAGAGAAAATACTTGGCAGACATTGAGAAAAACACATGACAACAGGTGGACGCAGTGCACCAGATAAGATTTTGAGGTGGGAGTATTTTACTCCCTGTTTTTAAACTTTGAGAGTAAATGTGATTTTAAGAGAGTAAAAATGACTTTTCTCCTTTGCAAGAGAGTAAAATGTATGTGATATTCAGCTGACGCATGCACAAACTGTATGGAAATCATTACTGTACGGCAGCTTTCTGCATTGTGACAGAATACACCTTTCATTATTTCTCCAAGGCCTGACCATTTGATCTCTCCTGTATAAATTTAAATGTTGAAATCACAAAAACCTAGCCAATTATACAGTAAAGAAAACATGAATTGTCTTGTGTGCTTTGAGGTTCGAGAGCAGAATTGGCATTTGATGTTTAATGAGTCCTCATTTTCTGGAGCTATTACTACCTAATGGTATGCCAATGTTATGATACAACAGTGCAGAGAGGCAATGACTCCATGCCAAATTCTACATCTAATCTAATGGTCAAATGGTTATTTATATAGGCCCTCATTACGACCCAGGCGGTAAGGGGTTTACGCCAGCGTTAACAGCGCCGACCCTTACCGCCTGAGTACGAGGTCCCTTCGCGCCATGGCGGATTTAACACCTGCTTTTAGCAGGTGTTAAAATCCATGGCGCTAAGGGACCATGGAGTTAATTACGCCACCGTAATTTACGGTGGCGTAATTAACGCCTTCCCCACTCCCATTATGCCCTAGGGGGCAAAAATGGGAATGGGGAAGGGTAAATGGGGATTGGGGACTTACCGCCCCGCCAAGGTCGGAATGGGGCGGTAAGTCCGCCAACCACCATGGCGGAATTGCAACCTTAGCGCCATGGACCATGGTGCTAATAGCACCATGGTCCTCCGCCAAGGTCGTAATGAGGGCCATAGTGCTTTTGGCCAAGCGCTGTACATAGAACGTATTTATCACAATTATCACCAAACCAAAGTCGGTACTCCTTCATCGACCCTGAAAGGATGAAAGGCTGAGTTGGACTTGCCGGGATTCAAACCTGCAACCTACAGATCACACACAGATTGCAGCAATGAGTGCTCAAACAGCTGAGCTATCTTATTGGCTGACATCCTTAAGAGGTTGGTTGACTGAGTATCGACTGAGGTATAATCACAGTACCTAGATGTTGGATGAACCATTTATGAAGCACTACATGAAGTTAAATACCTATCTGGATTATCACAGGGCCAGGTTTTGCTGAGTTTCTATTTCAATTACCAATGTAAATTTCATTTGTTTGTTTTTGAACAGCGCTTGCACTTCCTGGAGAGTCAGGTTTGGGGTGTTATAATGGTAGACTTGTCTTGAAGATTTGAGAGGTTAGAACACCTGTGATTGGTGTAATGACAATCATTCACCCTTGAGAAAAGAGTCTTCTGCCACTGACCATTTATAGTAATGTACCCCATTGACTGCAAGGTTAATGGATGTAATCTAGACTGTGCATAGTCATCATTTTAGACACTTATGATTAGAGTGTAAATTAAATTATCAGTGTAAAAATGATCTGCCTCCGCATGATTATTCACACAGCACCAGAACTCTGAAAAATACAATTGTGCAATACTGGTTTGCTTTCACTGGAAAAAAAGCGGAATTTGTTAAAAGATATTAATTCTCAATTGCAACTTAGTTTTCCATCTTATTAATTATACAATCCTAAAATTCTTGGAAACTATGCACAGTGCTTCTAAATCTGAATGGAAAGAAACCATTCCTTTTGTCGCAGTGTGCAGTTTGTTTTTTTGAAAGGCTTCAGAGAAATACATTCTGTTTCAGAGGTGGCTTGCAATTACATCCATGTAGATAAAAATCAAAAGAAGCCTCCTAGTTTCTATCAAGTAACCTGACCTTTGCACTGCCCTGTGCTCTAAACCTGTGTGTAAATGTACCCAGGAAAATAATAAAGCTGTCGTATTTGCAAGATTTTCATGCGTAAAAAGGCCTGGTAGCCACCTTATCTGGAGGCCTGGGTGGATGCATTATTCAATGAACCAGAGAGGGTAATAGAAGAGGAGGTCCAGAGAAAAAATAAAGGAGACAAGGGGGAATGGTTGTCGGGGAGAATACAATTCAGACTGGGCGATGTAGAAGAAGAAGGGGGAGAGGAAGAGGCAGCAGGAGGAGACGGGGTAATAAAACCTCAGAAGAGGAATAGATAGGGGGAGATTGTAGCGATGGAGAGGGCAATGAATGCACACCTGACAAGGAAAGGAGAAGGGGGAGAAAGCAAAGAAGACAGCAAGATAGCGACAAGCGCGGGAGGGACTGGTCAACCACCTTTCGTACTAAAAACGGGTAGGTAAAAGTAGGGCTGCTCAGGCCACAAAAGGGGGAGGGGGACAAGGCCCAGGGCGAAGCAAATGCTGCTGTTACAAAAAGGGAAAGGGGATGCACATTATGTGCCATGGCAGACTATGGATCGAGACAACCTTGTATGCAGTCCACCCTCCCTCGTAGCTCGTAGCTTTGTAACCACAATAATTAGATCACAATCCAATATTTTGTTCAATGTTAGTTCCTCTCCATACAATGTTCACATATAGGTAACTGCTCTTCTGTAATTAGGCAGTAAGTCAACACGTGTTTCAGATTGTATTTTAGACTTTACTCAGTCCACTATGTACACCAACCATCTTCAGGACATATAACAGGAACACAAGTAACATCCCTTTTCGATCTAGTAGGGTGGAACAAATTGCTTCCAAAAACACAGGCGGAGAATCCCAGCAGGAAATCCCACCGACCCGACCCGTCTTCTGAACATGGAGAGGAACTAACATTGAACAAAATATTGGATTGTGATCTAATTATTGTGGTTACAAAGTATATGTATGAATGTTAGTGTGAGAAAATGAAATGAATGGTTTGTAGGCTTAATTGATTGTGTGGATCTAACTAAGTGTAATTTATGGATTTTGTTTTAAATGCTGCACACCATTGGGTGCTTTTTAGATATGAAATATTATTAAAACCTTTTTGTATTGAAGTAGAAAGATTAAATCATTTGTGATTATTTATAAAAAAAACAAATGTATGTTCTGTCATCCTCTATCTAAGGGTTCATTTGTTTGAGTATAGGGGATGTAGGGATACAGAAACAGTCCCTGAGTGCAAGGGTTGCCAGAGGGCAGTGCAGGTGTGCAACTTGCGGAAAGGGGACCTGGGCCCGAAGTCAGAGGGTGGCTAGGTAGCCAGTGCAGGTTCAGCCTTTATTCATAAAAACTCACTTGGCCTCAGAGCGAAGCCTAGCCAAAAGATTCCCGCAGCTGAGCTACTCTCAATCAAGCTTCCCATCTCTCCTAATCAAACTGCCACCCTACATCTCATCTACAGACCGCCTGGCCCTGCCACATCCTTTGTAGACAACATCACTTCCCTACTATTAGAGAATTCGAAAACTAAATCTCAAATTATCTTATTGGGGGACTTCAACTTGGGCTTCCAAAACATGAACGATCTCACTGCGGCCGACCTTGCTAATACTTTGACTTGGGGTTGATTCCAATTGTAACGTTAACCTGCAGACTAATTCACTTTGTGCCTGGTCAGACCACAATACTATTACCTTCAACATAGAAGCTGTCCAATGCCCCAAACAGACTATTGCCCCGGCCCAGCCTACTAGAAACAAAAAGGATATAACAAGAGACAAACTCCACCCACTCATCCTTCCCACTCTCAGCAAAGCGTCTGTCTTCTGCTCTGACCCCTTGATTCTAGCGGAAACCTACAGCCATGTCATGCTCACAGCTCTAAACTCAATCGCCCCGATCAAACTTAGGAAATTTAAACCCTGTGCACATCTTAATTCATGGTTCACACCACAGTTGAGAGTGCTACGTAAAGAAAAACGTAATGCTGAAGCCCATTAGAAAAGTCATCCTTCTGATGCCCATAAGTATGGTCTCATTTTAGCTTCCATTAACTATAAAGACGCTATCTTACAGGCTAAAAAAGATATTTTCAACAAACGTTTTACACAAGCGAATTCTAATAACAGATTCCAATAATAAAGAATTGTTTAAGATTCTGAAGGAACTTGAATTGCCTGCTACGCCCCCTGATTCTTGCACTAAAGGCAGCAAATGTTGCTTGAACATACAGAAAGCACCCTTGGACAAAATTGCCACCCTCCAAACTAAAATCAAAACCAAGCAAAGCTGTCTACAAACAGACAAGCAATTGAACACCCCTACGATTGCAATCACCCAGGCATCTCCTAACATTAAACCATTCCGTTTCTCTCCACTCACTATTGCGGAAGTTGAATGTATCATCAACAAAATTAAACCTTCCAACTGTCATGGCGAATCGTGCCCAGCCCCCATTATCAAGGAGGCCTCCTACGACCCAGCCCCATTCATAACTGCCTTTATAAACTCATCCTTCAAAACAGGTATAGTCCAGGACAATCTAAAGGATGCCTGGGTCATCCCTCTGCTCAAAAAACCTTCCCTTGATCCCAGCCTACCTACCAACTATAGGTCCATTACCACTGTCCCATTCATGTTCAAAATATTGGATTGTGCCGCTTACTTCCAGATTCAGGACTATCTGGAAGTTAACAACCTTCTTGGCCTAAGGCAATCTGTATTCCGGCCTAGGGACGGGATGGAAACTGCCCTCGTTGACCTCAAAACACAGATCGAGTTGCTGAAAGACAATGGGAAATTAGCCTTGCTATTATTACTTGATCTTTCAGCTGCCTTTGATCTGGTTAATCACCAAATTCTTTGCCAGCATCTCATATCAGCTGCCCACTTTTCAGACTCTGGCTCTGCCTGGATAAGATCTTTCTTAAGCAACAGATCCATGTGGGTGTTTTCTCCGTCAGCATCTGCTGAGCCTGCTCCCATTCACTGTGGTGTACCCCAAGGTTCCTGTGCGTCACCAACACTTTATAATGTGTTCACCAAACCACTATTTGATGTTCTTGATTATCTGGCTGTCTCGTACACTAATTATGCTGACGACACCCAGATAATCATCCCCATCACAGGTGATTATGCAGTAGACACTAAATCCCTGAATGACGTCTACATGGGTATTCAGGCATGGGTGGCACAACATGAGCTTTGTCTCAATGACGACAAGACGGAACTCCTCCACACCAACGTCTGAATAAACTTGACCATTCCTTCCAGTTGTTCCTCATTGATGGCAATATCATTAAGGTTTCTAAGGATACCAAAACTCTAGGCATTTACCTTGACTCTACACTATCATTGGGTAGACAAAACAATGCTGTCAGCTCAGCTTCTGCCTATACGTGCAAACTTATTACTGCCTGTAGACCATTCTTGACTACTCCCAATTGCACCACTCTGGCTAGAACACTCGTCATGTCCAAGATAGATTATTGTAGTGCCCTTTACCTTGGGACTAGTCGATCTAACCTTAACAAACTGCAAGTCATTCAAAACAATGCCATTAGAGCAGCATTAAAAATACCTAGAAATCATCACATCTCTAACCACAGACGTAATCTGCATTGGCTTCCTGTTAAACATAGAATCTCTCTGAAAACACTTGCCCTGACTCACAAGTGCCTGTCCAACCAGGCCCTTATTTACTTAGCCAACCAACTCACACCCCACACTTCCTCTGGACCCATGAGAGCGGCCCAAGCCCACAGTCTATCTCTTCCTAGATTTAATCTTCAAAAAGCAGGTGGCGCTAGCTTCCCTGTCCTAGCCTCTAAGCTCTGGAATACCCTTCCTAATGCTATCAGATCTGAACCTTCCTTCCAATCCTTTAAGAGCAAAACCAAAGTGTGGCTCTCAGCACAAAACATATAAGATATCTGACGCTATACCACGAATACTGTCACTCTGTCACTAACTTTCGCATCCTGCTGTATAGTTCAGGTGCATATTATGCTTGTACTACTCTTTGCATGTATCTCTCGTACTTAGATAACCTATGTATATCCTTCATGCCTGTACATTTGTTTGTATTTTCTATTGTATATATTCTTGTCATACCGTAGCTCTTCCTGCTTGTTTTCTGCAAGCTGGTAGAGCCACCTATGTTTTCCATGTATGTTATTGTAACGTTGCCTCCTAAGATATGCGCCCAGATGCCTTTGGGTCCGGCGAGCTATATAAATATACAAAATACAAATATAAATACAAGAATCAGCCAGGAGATCGGCAGGGTAGAGGGGGAGAGAAAGCAGAAGCAAAGAGGAAGTTCTTGAAGTGCTTCCGGAACCGGAGGTGGTTCTCCTCAAGTTTTAGAGAGGCAGGGAGGCTGTTCCAGAGGGAGGCCCCAGCCGAAGAAGGAGATCTACCACCAACTCGCTGCTTGGAGAAGCGACTAACTCTGAGGGAGTTGGAGGCGGATGAGCAAAGAGCCTGAGAAGGAAGGTATTTAGGAAGAGAGAGTTGAAGGTCTTGAGGTCCCAGGCCCCAGAAGTCCTTGTGGACAATGCAGAGGGATTTAAACCTTATCCTCGCCGCTACTATAAGCCAGTGCAAAGATTTCAGTCCTGGAGACATACGATCCCTGGGCTTGAGGCCAAGGACAAGTCCCTATATCCTTACTCTACCACATATTGGTCACGAGATTTCCGTAAGAGTTGCAGACATCACTGGCCAAGATTGTGGAATAGAAGCGAAGGGATGGCCAGAAATACAGACATTGATAGTACACTACTGTAAGCGGAAGCAGGAGAGCGAAAGGCTGGCATTAGAAAATGCTGCAAAGACAGAAAACAAAGTGGTACAAAAGAAATTGGCACGCTATACAATGGAAGGGGCAATGCTCGTGTCTGACACTGCTGCAGTGGCACCTGCCCAACAGGGAGGGTTCCCTGTGACGAACGCACCACAGCAGTGGGTTTAAGTGCATATCATGCAAGTTAAAAAGGAATGAGCATTGCTCATGCATAAGGACCCAAAACATAAATTCCGCAGTATCCAGACACTGGATGGAAAAATGTCATGACTTGTCACAGATGAGATTTCAGGTGGTGGATATTATCTTCAGAAGGGAAGCCCATGAAGATCTGGCTAAACAACTTGACTAAATGGAAACATTCTGGATTGAGACATTAGACTCATTATCCCCCAATGGGATTAACAAAGAAGTTAATTATATGTGTTTTGTTTAGCAACTATGGTTGCACTCTTACACTTTCCAAGTATTTTGTGTACAAATCAATGTAATGGCTAGAGCACCTGCTACATGAAGTTAGCCATTATGTATCACTGTTTCGGTAGTAGCGTCATTCTAAATTGATCGGCAGGATCTGCACCAATTGTATACAAAATTATAACACCGGTTATGTGAAGTTAGCCAATATGTATCACTGTTTTGGCAGTAGTGTAATTCTAAATTGATAGCCAGGATCGGCACCAATTGTGTATACAACTACCATAAGTCATTCCGACAGCTATATAGAAGCCCATGGGTATAATATATCGAAATAGATTGCCAGGATCTGCACCAATTGTGTATATATTACATGCTTAATTTATGTTTGTATACAATCTAGTTACTTATCCTAATTACTAATGTGTCCGAAGTCAAAGTTCCTTCAGATACTTAACCTTTTTTTCATAAGTAAGTATTCCCTTGCTTGTCGCGCCACACCAGGTGACGCATCATTGCATATTACACTCCATATCCCTACAAAGGTTTTTTTTGCGGCCGCACACTGTGCAGGCGATGGGAGTGACGTCACAACGTGATGCCAATACCGTGACATTATGCTGCAAACACTGTGCTGTGTTTTAAGAGTAAATCATGGCCGGTGCTGTCGCATGGCCTCCTGAGAAACGACACTGACTACTAACAGAGTTTGGAGGGTTTTAAAGCCATAGGTAAAGATCTAAGCCCTACTATGGCTATTGCTTAAATGACCACACATGGTCATACGCTTTATTCATTATTTTGAATGTCCTTTTCTTTGTTTTCTTTTTGTGTGCTTCCATATCTAGAACTTTGCTACAACCACTAGTGGGTGGCAAGAGAATACTTATACTCAGGTAAACCTTCTAGTTTCTGCACTGTACTCCATAATAATTTCACATTATGACCTTTGGTAAAATGTATCAGTACATGTGCTGATATATGTTTTATTATATTCTTTTAGTTCTACGAGAGGGTATGCTTTGATTTCAGGTAAAATAGCATAACACGATACATCTACATTGTTTCACATGGTAGATAAGATTGATACTAATGAGATTTTCTTTCGATCCTTATTTTCTAATCTTTTTTCTTGACTTGTTTGTTTATTCTTGTTAATTAATTTTCTTTTGTTGTGCTATGCATTATGACATTGTACTATAGTATAATACACAAAATATACTAATTGTGAGCATCAGGTTGAACCAGGGATATCACTGATCCTTTTTGGTGGTACATCCGCAGTATATGCCACAATGGGGAGCACTGCAGCAGGGGAATTACATGCACAGGGGTACTTTATGATAAGGAGAGGGGACTCGCAAGGCGGTCGAGGGGAGAAGGATACATGGGGGCAGGATGTATTGTCTTTGGACCATGCTTTATATGCAGGAACATGGGGCATTTCGGACAACCAACTCAGGCACAAGCCATACAAATGGCACAACAGCAAGGATTTGTCACAGCACAGCCGCAGTAGCAGCAGATGCAGCCCCTCCCAGCCAAGCTACAGCAGGTACAGGAATCTCAGCTACAGGGGCCACAGTCCAAGTGGGGCCAACAGATGTTGGAATGGCACCTCCAAATGTGACACAGACACCAGCACTGGAAGCAGGAAGTACAGTGGTGTTGGGACAGAGCGTGGCATCCCACTACACCATGATTAGAGTTGTCGGAGGTACCTTTTTCCACAAAGTAACCTGCAACAGTAGGGAGACCCAGAGAATGCTTGAGCGTGTCCAGTTCTAGCAGCAACTGATGGCCCCTGAAGAGGAACTAGAAGTAGCAGTAAAAATAGGACCAAAAGAATTCCCATTCATAGATACAGGGCCTCATTACGACCCAGGCGGTAAGTTACCGCCTGGGCCGTGACTTTACCACCATGGCGTAAACTACGTTTACGCCATGGTGGTTGGCGGACTTACCGCCCCATTCCGACCTTGGCGGGGCGGTAAGTCCCCAATCCCCATTTACCCTTCCCCATTCCCATTTTTGCCCCATAGGGCATAATGGGAGTGGGGAAGGCGTTAATTACGCCACCGTAAATTAATTACGGTGGCGTAATTAACTCCATGGTCCCTTAGCGCCATGGATTTTAACACCTGCTAAAAGCAGGTGTTAAAAGCGCCATGGCGCTAAGGGACCTCGTACTCAGGCGGTAAGGGTCGGCGCTGTTAACGCTGCCGTAAACCCCTTACCGCCTGGGTCGTAATGAGGCCCACAGTAGCCACCAAATCTTGCATAAGGGAAGGGGTATTCCCATTGTCAAAAAAGGTGTTGGATACACAGGGCTTCTCTGGGGCAGTAATGATGGTTCCTGCAAATAAAAAAATGTAACACTCACAATAGGGACGTAGCACAACGTAGCACCACTATTGTATTACAAAGGCACCCCTATTAACATACTAGGAAAAGACTTGCTCAGCAAACTGCCACAATATCATCCACAGAGAAAGGGATGGTGTGCTCAACACCAGCCATATATTACAAATGAGTGACAGTATTTCTTTTAGCCGTGCACGCTCAGAGCATACTGCGGGGTCAACCCATGTACACTCGCATTTTCTTTTATAGTGTTGGGATACTACTGGGATGGGTCCCAGGGATGCAAGCAAAGGTGCTCCGATTGACATCAGAAATCCTATTCAGACCCAAGTGCTAAAATGAAATAATAAAAGGTGTCACACTAGTACTACAGCTTGAAAAGGTAGTGATACACAAAGACATGGTGATTCTATGTGGGACAGACAATGATAACATGGAGATGAAGATCTCAAAAGGATTCCCGAAACATTATGAACCAAAGGGCCCCATGAAGTAGGGGTACTGAAAGAAGTGGGGCAGCGAAGATAAAGCTAAAGGAAGGGGCGCTGCTGCCCCAAGCTAAACAATACCCATTGACCAGAGAAGCACATGAGGGAATATAAAGGACTATACCCGATAAAGAAATCAAAGGGTGGGTCATGGAGATTCATACAAGATTTATGTCTTCTTAAAAATGTAGTGGAAGCAGTGTTTCCCCTGGTACCAAACTCCACTACAATAGTATGCAACATCCCAACAAAGGCAACCTACTTCAGGTAATGACTTGAAGAAAGCCTTCTTCTCCATCCCACTCCACCCAGACTCAAGGTATTTGACAGAATTTACATATCGGGGAACCCAATTCGAACACACTAGTTTGCCCCAGCGGTATTGCGAATCATCTAGCATTTTCAACAGTGAGACAGATGGATCTGAGCAACTTACAACTTACAAATGTCAAGCACTGTGATCCAATATGTTGATGATTTGTAAGTATGCAGTGAGACTGAGGAAGAGTGTAGGGTTGATTTGGTGCACATTCTAACACTACTAGCAGACAAGGTTTACAAGGTGAAACTGCAATACTGCCTGCAGGAGGTTGTGTACCTTGGACAAATAATATCTATTGAAGCGTGCAAAATAACACAGGAGAGGGTAGAGGCAATCCAATTGACTGCACAACTGCATACAGTAAAGGACATGCAAACATTCCTAGGTCTGCGCTGCTATCTCTAGTACTTCTCCAACAATATTTCATTACCATAAACTATTTCACTAACCTGGATCAGAATGAGATGTCTGATGTGCTTAAATATTGTTTTTTTTATTTGTTTGTGGTTACACAGTAACCTTTACAAAAAATGTTGTTTAAAAGATCAAAATACAAAACCATCTCTCGGAATACAGAAAGAAAGACACCAGTCAATCGCTACATAATCTAAGCAGACAATACCTGAAAATAAAAGTTAGTTCATAATTACGACAAGAGATATTATACATAGCTAATTTTTCCTCAAAATTCTAAGTTTTCATTACATAAAATCACTCAGTTTCTTATGTAATAGGATTTCAGCCTTATATAGGTCAAAATGCAACAACTCATTATCGGAAAGCTCTAAGATCATATGTTATTACATTACATTCCGCAGTGGGTCTTCGGGAATCTTAATACGGCCAACTGAAGTTTAATTCTTTAGCCATGTAACATGTCCAGCCATAAGAGATTCAGATTGACACATTCAGTATTAGGTACATAGTGACTGAAACATCTAATTATTTCTGTTCTTAATCCATCACATTCTGTTAAAATGTGTATTAACGTTTCAGAAATCCCCCTTTGTTTATAGAATCTACATAGAGGAAAAATATCAGTGCATCCAGATCTAATGTCCATTATTTCACCTGTTCCAAGCACGTTGAAGCGGAACCACAGAAAGTCCTGCCTCCACGACCTGTCAGGAAATCTAAGCAAATAGGGTTCAGATTCATCCATCTTCTAATAATTGGATACAAGATGCCTGTATAATTTTGTCTTTAACACTTCTTTAACCGTTGAATTCCAATCATAATGGGGAAGTAGTTTTTTTACTTTCATGGGATTGGAGGTGAGAAGCTCACGAGGGACTCCCAACTTATCAAGGACTCTGTAGGCTTCTGCCTCCATATTATTAAGGTACATTGAGGAGGCAGAGCCACTCTGAATACCATTACCCATAATTCCATATAAGGTAGTTACTTTACATGTAATCAGTTTCCTATACAGCGAAAGCCTCCGCCATTCTACTGTACTTCTAATAGAAAAAAGCCCCAATTCATATCGAATGGCTGAAAGAGGCACACATTTTGGCAAGCATCTAACAATGGATTTTAGTATTCTATACTCATATTTATCAACTTCCCCCCTACACCAGGAAGGGGCCAGTTCCAAACCGTAGCATAACTGGGCCACTATTTTATTTCTATATAGACGAAGACAGGGAAGTATTGAGAATTTCCCATACTAAGAATCAATTTTTTTAAGGCCCATGTTTCGTGAATGCCTAAGAAAGTGGACTCAGATAACATTGCACAAGTTATTGATGAGTGCTTTAGAGATCGAGATCCCCTTGAGTTCCATGATAAAGGTATGGTAGTTCCGGGTTGTCTTTAATTCCCTGAATCTTAGAAATGGATTCTCTAAGTGTCAGTGTGAACCGTCTCAGGTCGGAATCGTTGGAGGATAAATGTGAATTCAAACCTCCCTTACTATGACCATAATTACTCACATGCATTTCTCTTGGGTTCGGAGCCAGCTCCTCTGCCTGTGACTTTAAGAAGCCCTGGCTAAAGTTTTCGATATCATAGCCATATCTTAGAATAGATTCCTCTTCAGAGAGGACAAGCTCATGTATAGTTCTTCAATAAAAAACTATCCTTACATAATCGTATCTAGTGGGGTGTATAAAATCAACAAGTTTAATATCACCATAGGAAATTATTGAAAGACGAGGTATTTCATTGAATAGAGATAGAATCCTCCGTCGATTTAGAGACGGCGGACCACCGTATGTCAGCATGAAGTTCAGCGTGACACTAGGATCGTCAGTAAATTGAGGCTGCCTCCACTCAACTCTTTTCAATGACTCTGTTTGTAGAGTGATTTTTTCTTGTTTGTTCTGACTTGAGTGTCGTGTAGACTGTTGAGACCTCCGTCCCCAAGTGACGCACAGGGGAACCAAAAGAAACCCGCTGTGCGACCTTTGGGGCCACAGGTGGGAGATGTTGCTTCCCGGATCCACGGAACCTCTGGAACACCGATGCTGCTGCAAAAAGAACAAGGTTAAGTACCAGGCAAATACAATATAGCACAAGAACCAAAGGATCTGAATAGTCTTACCTATCCGGTGTTTGGAAAACCCGGGAAACCTAGGAGGGAGGTTCGAGACTCAGATGAGAGGCGGTCCCCAGAACAAGAGGGAACGCAGACAAGCGTGGATACAGGATAAGCCACCTGTAGAGCTGAGGGCGTAACTTGAGTTCCCAAAAGGGCAATGGCGTAGAAGTCCAACAAAGTACCAAGGGATGATCCGAAGACAGGTGGGGGTTGTGTCGAAATTCAGCAATAGGTAAGCTGTTCCAAGCAAAGGTACAAAAGGATAATCCAAGGGAGTCCAGGTGAGAGTTCCAAGATCAAGGTAAACCAAAAGTTATCAAACGTAGCGCCAAACAGGGTCAGAAGACAGCTGAGAAGCGATGAGTGCTCCGTGCATCAGGCTTTATATACTGTGCGCTTCGGGGTCATGTGACGTCCACCAAGGTCACGTGGGAAACGCTGCTCTGAATCACGTGAGCAAATGAACGATCGACGCGGAGGTGTTCCGCCGCCCCTTCTGCTGTATGTTCTCCATGGCAACTCCCAATGCAGGAAGGGCTGCAACCGAGCACGTAAATTATACCTGGTACGGAACTTTCGGTCCTTTGGGTAAACCAAATCACATGAGTCTCGAACCCTGGAGGGAGTCGTGTGGGAACCCGAGGAAGGTGTTGTGGAGATGTTAGCAGTGTTCTGGTGTGCAGAGGATCGTCTAACATTGTTCCTTTATAGGTGATAGCCCCCTACTACCACCGTCAATAGTGCATCCTCACAGTGTGCCTTCTTCCCAATCCTTGTATTGTGCATAACTTCTGCCCGCTTCATGATTCCATCCTGTATTCCGCAATACAGACCTCTCTCTCGTCAACTCGCAAGAGACAGCAGCCTGACCATGTGGTTGGCTCAACACAGGACCAGCTCCAGAGCACTCTTTACAATTGTCAGTGGAGCTGGCCCGTATAGAGCTCACCATGCCACCATGCTCTAGCGGTATGACCGATCGAGAGGCTGTAATTTCTGGGATTTTTTCGACATCTGGAAGGCGCTTTGGTCAGTGGGTAGGCACGGTATATCACAAGAAGTACCAATATTCATTCCTTCATCACATACCTTACTGATCTGTAAAGGTAGTTGAAAACCAGACTTGGAGGGATGTTGAAGTAAATTCAATAACGCTTGTACCAGTTTTTTAATGTCCTCACTAGGAATCAAATTTGAGTCACTGGTTTCCATTACCTCCTCACACTCCACCCCTACCAATGCATCTTCACTTTTAGTTGTAATTATAGTATGTTCAATAGTAGAATCGGAAGAAGTAGGTAAGGAGAAATTGGTAAGGGTAGATCCTTCAAGTTATTTGTTGTGTCAAGGGGACCAGTGACCATATGTGTATTATTTATCAAAGTCTTAGCTTTATGAGCAAAAAAGGGTTGGATCCCAATTCCCTCACTGCGCTCCTCAGTTTTAATAGAATTTATCTTGTTTTTTTTTAAAAAGTTGTTTTCATTTTGTTTTAATGTAGTGCATTTCACACCCTTGAGCTCATAGCATCTGATAGGGTGTTAGCGGCTCTCCATAATCTTTCGGGGAGACATCAGTTACTTTCTCAATTATTATTTCAGTTATGCCGTCCCCACGTTTTTTACATGGTGCTGGGATGTACTCCAAGTCTAGAGCCTTTTTGCTCCCATCATCTAATTGAGTGAAGTCAAAAACCCCTTTTTCAGCAGACAGGCTGTAAATATCTTTAATATTTGTATTAGTGTGTTTTATTTTAAAGGAAGGTACATTTTTAGTTTTTTATTGGTAACCTTAGATAGGGAGTAAGACTTCTTAGCTCTTCTTTTAAGTGCCCCAGCTCGCATTTTCTTTTCTCTACGAGATATGTGATGTTCAAAACGAGCAACTTGGTCTAAAATAGGCTCCTCTCCCTGTATGTCAACTGATGCCTGTAACAAATTGGCTTCTTCTTCGATCACATCCAGAAGAGCCAATGGACTATCTAAATTAGACCTAGAAATCTTAGCAGTAGGGCTACATTCAGAATTGTATGTCGACTCTGTATCTTTAGTTGATGATGCTGTACCCAATATAGCCTCCACGTTTTTAATTTTGTCTGAGTTGGACGAAACCAGTCTCTTTAGTTCCTCCAATTCATCCAAATTTGATGGGTACTCCATTTCTTTCCCATATACTAATGTTTCTGCATAGGATTTACCTGCCAACTGTGGAGCGTTGGAGGAAGTAATCTTTGCAGCAGTATTTTCACACATATGATCAGGCAAAGTTTGAGTACTCCTGAGTATGCATAGCTTTAATTTCATTATTTCCTTTTTGCACACTTGAGTGATAGTGGTTCTCTGTAGCGTATACATACCCTTCCAATCTACTTAATTTTTCTGCACTTTCAAGTGACAAGAATCTTAATTCCTGTATCTCAACATGCGTTCTTTCATGGCCCCTATCCAAAAGATTCAATATCCGAGTAAGGACCGGGAAAGACGCATAAGCTGACGAGATATCTTCAATATTAAGTCCCTCAGTCGGATGGATAATGTGTGATGCTTCATTTTCATGCCCAGGTTATTGATCTGGGACAGAGGGACGTGAACATTTATGAGAGTCCACATTTATAGAACACTTTCCCTCCACCCCAGACATCCCTGCTCCTTGACCCGCAATATTCATTGGACCTGATGATTGATTTGGAATAAAACAGTCACCTGGGCATCGAGGTGAAGCTTCAGAGCAGACAGCTTTATGCAAGTAAACATTGTCCCGCCCACCCCTCTTGCATTGGCAGGTGTTGAGGGGCCCCTGGAGAGCCTAACCCTTTTGTCCAGCTCAGCCGATCAAATGAATCTGAATTGCCTTTTGTTAAATTTTCTGCATATGTTGGAAGGGGGGAAAATCCATCCCAGTGAGTTCCCACTTATCAGTAGCATACAGAGGATGTGGGCCTTCGTCCATACGTACATTCATTTCAATAGATTGTTGGGAAAAATGCTTTGGAGTTTTCCAAGTATGGCTGCCGAACTATCACTTTCTTTCAGAATAGGCAGTTTAGATAGCTTTTTCTGAGCAGCAGGGGGTATGACTAATTTGCCGCTACCTAGCAATCCCACCATAATCTGAATACAAGACTACCAAGGATGGCACCAGTATTCAGTTTCGTAATTATCATTGAATAAAGCAACTTGCAAACAACACTTAACCCTTTCTTATAAGTGGAGGCAGTAAGCCAGTTACGTGAAACACCCCAGTCATCATAAATACATCCAAAATAGTGCAGTCCAAACTGTACAGACAATAGGTCAACAATAATGAAGGCTAATTGCTGCACAGTAATCACTATGAATATGGAAACATACGATTAATGCTCCGCCTCACGCCCTACCGCCGAACAGCCAAACAGCCCTTGTACTTGTGGGCGTACTTCTGGTGTGCGCGCACGGGTGCGCATGCACTGCAACAAAATAGAGTTCTGGGAAATGGTGGGCGGGGCCAGGCGGCGGCAAAAGAAAAGCCTCTCTAAATGGAAAAACACAACAAGAGGACGTAAGCTCACAAGAGTCCAAGAGCTAACAAGAGCTCACAAGAGTCAGGAAAGAATAGACTATATAGTATAAATTACTCCTGCAAAGGTCCTTGGTGGATACGTTTCGCTGCAGTATGCCTTCCTCTTGCATGTACCTTGTTGGCACAGCGTTGAATAAAGCCAAAGGTAGGAGCCGGTGTCCACAGCCAAACAGCGATTGTACTTGTGGGTGTACTTCTGGTGCTGAAAGAATCACCCTGAGGATCCCGAGTTCCCTCCGCTGGCAAATCACCAGAAAACCCAGGCTCCCCAGGCAAACCCTCTGGTGAATAAAACCCTCGACGGAATGAGTCTTCGGATCAGTCTTGATGGTAGTTGGAATCAGGATAATGGTAAATGTCCTGGGTCGTGGTGTCTACCTGGAGTGCAGAAAAGAGAGGCTTAGAGTTTGTGTATGCAGAAAAGTCATATGCCAGAAGGTCAATGAAAGCAAGTACCAGTGAATTGTTCTTAGGTTTTCACACCGAAGGACCCATCTGGAAAGAAGGGAAGTGACTAGTCTGTATATAGATAAAGCGATTGTTAACAGCAGAAAGCTCTAAAGGTATGTAAGTGGAATAGCAAGATTCCTACCTTTGTGTGACTAGTCTTCATGTTGCTGTGTGCATGTTTGAGTGCAGTAAAGCTTTCGGTAGTCTGATGGATGCAGGATGGTGTCCCTTGGAGCCTAAATGCGCTGCTAGGTAGCAGACTCGCTATAGCGACAGTCTGTAACTTTCCTTCAGGAAGAAGATTGATATTGCGTCGGCCAGAGATGAGGTCATTATCGGGCAATGGAACTGCGTTCCCAGAAGAAAGAGCTGGAGAAAGGGCTAATTGAGGAGCGTTATGTGAATCCGTGCTGGAATTGAAGAGTACACTGTGGGGAGAAGTGATGCAATGCCAGTGGGGATCCAGGGACAGATAAGAGCTTCTGTGCATAGCAATAGGCGGAGTCCACTGTGGAAGACAGCCTGACAATAGGAAGCTGCAGGCATTCCCGAGAGGCATTTTCGGAGGAACACAGAGCGCCACTCCAATGCATCCCCAATGCCTCCAGCGCTGCCAAAGGGACCATGAAAACCAGGAGTCCTAACATGTGCAGCTACTGCAGGCCAGGGGTCTTTGACTACTCTATATTTATAAAACCTCTACTGCAGGCCCTTAAGGAAGCACAGAAGGAGAAGAGAGGGATCTATGTGATCACTGAGACCACACATAATTACGACGGCCGAAAATGATGACTTCTTTTTTTTCCTTACGAGTCCGGCGGTAGCCGTGCCGGAAAAACCAGCAGGCTGTCTCCGGACCCATATTACCATTCCGCCTCCGTGATTGCCGGAATCACTGGGGCATTAAAACCTCTACTGCAGGCCCTTAAGGAAGCACAGAAGGAGAAGAGAGGGATCTATGTGATCACTGAGACCACACATAATTACGACGGCCGAAAATGATGACTTCTTTTTTTTCCTTACGAGTCCGGCGGTAGCCGTGCCGGAAAAACCAGCAGGCTGTCTCCGGACCCATATTACCATTCCGCCTCCGTGATTGCCGGAATCACTGGGGCATTACAACCCCGGTTACCTGACCTGGTAATTCCAGATGCGGAATTCTGTAAATCCCCATTCCCATGAACCAGTGCCACCTGCACTTCCTTTGTAGACCAGGGGCCTTTCCGAATGACCAATCACTGGTCGCTTTTGTGCTATCCTACCTGAGTGGTAGTGCCGCAGACTGTTCTGTACCCTTTGTGGCCCAAGACGATCCTTTGCTGCATGACTTCAGGGGCTTTCAGCAAGAGATGGAAAAGATGTTCGCCCGTCGTACTCAGGGGCAGGCATTAGACAACGAACTTCTGCCCCTACGCCAAGGGAATCAAGACCTATTAACATACATAGCCACGTTCAATAGACTCGTAGTTGAAGCAGAATGGCCAGTGGAGAAGAGAACCACGTTATTTCATCAGGGGTTGCGGGGGGAGCTCAAGGATGTTCTCGCACAAGTAGTGAACCCCCCGAAAGACTGCTCAGAATTCATTGACCTTGTTGTTCAACTGGATCATAGGTTGCAGGACCGAAGAGCAGATCTAACCAGACCAGTCCCTCGCCCTATGTATGTGCATTCAAAGGACAATATTGCCCGCACAACGGAAGGTTCAGGAGAAGCAATGCAAATCGGGGGGGTCAGATCCCCCTTTACTAAAGCGGAAAGGGATAAAAGGAGACAGCAGCAGTTATGTCTTTACTGTGGAAGGTCAGGTCATTTCCTTAACGAGTGCCCTGTGAAGCCACCGAGGAGGACGGTAGGGGCCACGGACAAGGAAGATACCATCAAGTAGTGTAGGGGTCCACTTGTCGAGCGAAGAAAGTGAACTACAGACCTCCCATTTTGCACTATCTGTGGTCTTGATCAATCACCAACAACCATCTCGGATGCACGCAGTAAGAGCGGACATTGACAGTGGAGCCGTTGGGAATTACATCGACCAGGATCTTGCAGCAAAGATGGGGCTTCCGTTACACCCTAAATCAACCACCGACACTGTTACCACTGCCGACGGCACGGAAATAGCTTCTGGTCCAGTATCCCAATGCACTGCAGCTTTAACCCTTCTGTGCCAGGATGGACACCAAGAATCTATCGTTTTCGACCTCATTAAGGCACCACAGTTCCGGTTGATTTTGGGAATGCCATGGTTGGTAACTCACAATCCTCGAATCGATTGGCAAGCCAAAGAATTGGCCTTTCCCGAGACTTACGGCCACACATGTTATCGCCAAGAGAAACAACCAATAGACACCAGAACCTCCACGCTTGCGACTGTGCAAATTGGCACCCTACCAAGTGAATACCAGGATACCAGAAAGAACAGGCTAATACCCTGCCACCGCATAGACCATACGATTGCCAAATCAACCTGATTCCCGGTGCACAAATCCCTTGTGGGTGAATTTACGCACTCACGGAACCAGAAAACCAGCACCTGAAGGCCTATCTTGACCAATACCTGGCCAACGGGTTCATCCGTCCCTCGAAGTCTCCCGCAGCCAGTCCTCTATTCTTCGTACCGAAAAAGGAGGGGGACTTGAGAACGTGCATTGACTATTGCGCACTGAACCAGATTACCGTAAAAACCGCTACCCCCTGCCACTGATCCCTGAATTGCTTGATCAAGTCAAAGATGCCCAAATCTACACAAAACTAGACCTGGGGGGCATATCACCTTGTTCGCATAAAAGAGGGGGACGAATGGAAAACCACTTTTTGCACCAAATACGGCTTGTACGAATATCAAGTAATGCTCTTTGGCCTTTACAACACGCATGCAGCATTTCAATACTTCATGAACAATGTCCTACCGGAATTGATTGATGTCTGTGCTCTTACATCGACGATATTCTAGTATATTCCGCATCAAAGCAGGACCACATTAAACACGTCCGATCCGTATTGGAGAAACTCTGTCAACACCAGCTCTACGCCAAGCTCGAAAAGTGCTCATTCCATGTCTCCGAGGTGGAATTCCTGTGCTTTATTGTCAGCCCGAATGGAATCCGAATGGATGTACACAAGGTAGATGCTATCCTGAACTGGCCATTCCCAAATTCATTCAAGGGGGTTCAATGTATGCTGGGTTTTGCAAACTTCTACCGCCGGTTTATCCCAGGATTTTTGCAAATCGTGCATCCCATCACGTCATTGCTAAGGAAAAGCAACAAAAAGTTCCAGTGGACAACAGAAGCCGAGGAAGCTTTCCAGGAACTCAAAGCAAAATTCACATCTGCCCCAATCTTACGTCACCCTCGCCCTGATCTCCCATACCTGGTGGAAACGGACGCCTCAAGCATGGCTATGGGAGCCGTCCTCTCACAAAAGGACCCCGAAACGGGCCAGTTACACCCTGTTGCCTTCTGGTCGCGTAAATTCACACCCCCTGAACTCAATTACGCTATCACAGACAAAGAACTCCTGGCCATTAAGTCAGCCTTTAAGGCTTTGCGGCACTACCTCTTGGACGCCAGACACACAATCACCGTAATAACTGACCACCGGAACCTCCAGTACCTAAAAACTGCAAAGGCCCAATCCTCACGACAACTATGTTGGGCTCTTTTTTTTGCTTAATATGACTACGTGATTACATTTTGACCAGGGGTGAAAAACGGGAAGGCCGATGCCCTTTCCCGTATGGGGATGGAAAGCAAGGGTATCAGACCCCTGAACCAATAGCAATCATCCCGAGTGACAAGCTCCTAGGAATCACAGCAACCATAACTCAGAAAGAATTACATGAAGAAATCCAAAACCTGATGAGTCCGGAGCAATTCCAAGTGTGGAGTGCACAAGGAGAACATTACATGATAAAAGATCAGTTGCCCTACTTCAGGAATCGTTTATTCTTACCAAACCAAGAACTACGAGAACAAGTCATGTCCGGTTATCATAATTCCTTGATCGAGGACCACCCCGGAATCGCTAAAACCCTAGCCAAGGTAAAACAAAATTATTGGTGGCCCACGTGGCGTAAAGACATTATCCAATTCATCCTATCTTGTGGAGTGTGTGCTCAAAACAAGTCATCCAAGCAGAAACCGGCTGGGCTATTACAACCATTGGAAATCCCACCAGCACCCTGGCACACGTTGTCCCTTGATTTTATTACTGACTTACCACCCAGTCAAGGGTTTAACACTATTCTTGTGGTCGTGGACCTATTTTCAAAAATGGCACATTTCATTCCTCTTAAGGGGCTCCCAAATGCTTCCACTCTGGCAAAGGTATTTCTTGAAGGCATCGTAAGGCTCCATGGGTTTCCTTCAGTTTTGGTCTCAGACCGAGGTACTCAATTCGTATCTAACTTCTGGAGAAAATGCTGCTCTATGGCCCAGATCGACATCCGGCTATCCACCAGTCACCATCCCCAAACGGATGGTCAAACTGAGAGGACAAATCAGACACTCGAGCAGTAACTGCGTTGCATGTTGCACCAAGCTGAAGGAAGCTGGTTCGACCTATTATGGATAGCTGAATATGCTTATAATAATTCCCTACACACCAGCACTGGGCAGACACCCTTTTATACCATGTATGGCAGGCACCCACGTACTTCTGAGTTGGACGTTCCTACAACCCTGTAAATGCCAGCAGTCAAAACCTTGCACACAACCATTTCTCAAACCTTTAAAAGGGCAGCTGAACACCTACTTCAAGCTAAGAATCGCCAAAAGAAGTTTGCTGATCAACACCGAGCAAAGGCCCTCAACTACCAAGTGGGAGACAAAGTCTGGCTGGCATCTAAACACATGTCCATTAAAGGAACCCGAACTTTCCGTCCAAGATACCTGGGTCCATTCGCCGCCACCTCCGTGATAAATCCTGTGGCGGTCAGACTAGCTTTGCCGTCAAACATGCAGATTCATCCTGTGTTCCACGTGTCTCTCCTTAAACCTGTTCAACCTCGGACCCGGGTAGCAATGCCACCGCAGCCAGAAGTAGTCGCCGGGGTGCCAGAATTCGAAGTCAAGGACATCCTGGATTCAAAGTACGTCAGATCCAAATTATACTACTTAGTAGACTGGAAGGGTTTATTTTCCACAAGACAGGACATGGGAGCCTTGTGAGTACATCCATGCACCTCGCTTGCTTAGACAATTTCATCAAAACCATCAAAACAAACCAGGACCAGACAGAAGAGCCACCTTGAGAGGGGCCTTGGGGGGGGAGTGCTGTCATGATTCCTGCCCCTCATGTCCCAAGCCCTCCAAGATGTCAGGCTGGAGCCAGGCCACGATCACCTACATGGTCCACAAGGGCCTCTCCATCCCTCCAAAGACCCACTTGGAGTCAGACCTGGCGCTTGTGGCACCAGACTCACTCACTCCCATAGGATAACATTGGGGATTGGACTTGTAGTGCATTGATGGGGACAAGATGGATGCCCCCACATATTTCGGTTCCCAGAACTGCATGTGCAGTCTAGTCTTTTGAGTGTGGTTCAGCCCAGAGACACCTGGGATACTCAGAGACTATTTAAGCCACGCCCAGGCTGAGAAACATGCTTTGTGTTTTCTGTACCTGCAGCGTGACACTCACCGTGTTCGGATCGGTCTCCAGTAGGCCTGCATCTTTCTTCTGCGCTCAGCTCCTGCAAGAACAAGAACACTGTTAGGAA
The DNA here is from genome assembly GCF_040938575.1 of Ambystoma mexicanum. Classification (NCBI taxonomy): domain Eukaryota; kingdom Metazoa; phylum Chordata; class Amphibia; order Caudata; family Ambystomatidae; genus Ambystoma; species Ambystoma mexicanum. Next base: position 601,922,635 of record NC_090923.1, read on the forward strand.
CAGCCTTACCTTGCGGCGCTTTTGCCCATCATTCATCGCTCCTTCTGTTCTGCGGGCATCTTCGGCGGTGTCATTCCCATCCCGGTACGCTGCTTCCTAAGGAAAAGGGAAAAGAACAGAAAAAAAGGCATTAGTAAGCATTCAGCAAATCTTTGCTTATTTTTAAAGACTGTAGGAGTTTCAAATGCTTACCTGAATCCCAGCCGCTCTGGGGGAACTCTGTCTCCGGAACTTTTCATCCATCTGCAAGAGGGAAAAGACACTCCAGGTTAGCGTGGAAGTATCTAGAGGCGCTGCATACCGCGCTTACTCGCCGCATTTCTTCTTAATAACCCGCATCCACGCTGAAAACGTTGCGGCACCTAAAAGACACAGAAAAAGAACTCAGTTCAATACAAATACGAAAGGGTCGCATCGCACATTGCGCTCTCACTCACCTTAATCGCTACTCATCTCAGCAGCATGTCCCCATCCCCGGACGCCCGACATCATCTAAGGAAGGAAAGGAACGAAGTTAGAGAACTGTTCAAAAGACTCATTATACTTACCTGTCAGACTCTTGCCAGTGAAGTAACTAGGCAGCAACAAGCCCGCATCAATCAACGCGCCCCTGCGCTGAAAGCAGGACAGAGAGCACACTTTCCAAGAAAACAAGGTGAGCTGTGGATCAAAGGGAAGGGTTGGACCCCGGGGAAGAAGGGGTTCAAGCACACAGAGACAATAGGGAGTTAAACTCTACCAATCCTGTGTTTCAGGCCCAGTCTCCCGTCGAGTAGACTCCAGGGAAGGGTTCGAGGTCAGAAAAGGTGGAGTGACGTCCCCGTGGATACCAGGTGAGCGTTACAATAAGGTTAGGAAATGTGAAGAGATTTCTGCACAAAGAGCAGTTTTGATCACACACAAGATCAGCCTAATACCTCTGACTGCCAGGAAGGCTCTGAAGGACCTTCTATGAGATCTGAAAGAAAAGGGAATAATTGGCAATTGGCTATCAAATGGCAGAATCCAGTGGTTCCTATCAGGCCACCTATGCTTTATAAGATACACTTCTGCTTACAGCTATGTATACATTTGCGAGCATCTAAGACATATTACTTGTGTTAAACAATGCCACAGAGTTCACCAAGATTCGCATGAACCATCAGAACCAGTTGCATAAAGAGTCCAAGTCCTGGACAACGATCACTCCGTTTGGAATGTACTAGAATGCCATGCAGCCTCGTCTCAGTTTTTTATTTTTATATTTCAAAGAGTGATGCACTTAAGTCTGGAATGTGGCTGGCAGTGTTGCACACATTGTAAAATGCAGACACTCGGCTTAGGCGAAGCAAGTGAATGTTCATGACTGACACAATGTAATGCTTGGGCTACACCATTTCCGGAGAAGGAATCAAACCCAAGTGGGATCTCCTTAAATCTATCACAAATACTCCAACACCGACCAACAAGGATGGGCCCTCACGCATAATTCATTCCCATCTTCTCAGCAAAATCAGAATCTATATATCTCTAAGAGAAGAAGGGGTCTAGGTTTAGATGGGAGCAAGAACCAGGTGTGGCATTTGCTGAAGTTAAATCCTACATCACAAATGTGTTTAAGCTGTTTGATCCCAAGCGGCACACATGCATCACAGCTGATGCCAGGACTTATAGAATTCGTACAATGTTTTCACATGGAGAAAGAAAAGTAGTGAAAATGTACTGACATTTGTATCCAAACCCTTGTCCTTAGCAGAAAGGAACTCTGTGATTAAAAGCAACGGTTGGCCCGTGCATGGTTTTTCTCATACTTAAGAAACAACATATGGGCGGCAAGTTCAGTCTCCTGATAGATCATAAATGCTATATGCACATGCTTAGTCCAGAGTACTTAGTTGTTCACGTGGAGATGGGCTAGGCTAGCAGCTACACTACAGGAATACACATTCACAGTTGAACATGTTCCAAGCTGAAAGAACAATCAAGTTGACTGCATTCCACAACTATCTTGCAAAGAACCCATACTCCACACGTTCCTGGGGAATTAATGTGTAGTAGCCGCAGCCCCCTTGCAAGATATTGTGTGGGTGGGAACTTAAGAACTAGGTGTACGAGTGTAGATGGGCACTATGCTTGTTGAGGAAGCCATGTAGTAAGTTCAAAGATTCGTAATGGCAGGCTTGCCCGTAGAACAACGCCTACCTGTAGCATTACAAGCTTTCAGCCAAGTTAGCTCTGATTTCTCTGTAACAGACACACACATGGTGTTTAGGGGAAATGAATCCCCTCCTCCCAAAAGGATCAGACCTGTGTTCATTACACATGAAGGGAACCTAGGAGTCACACTCACCAAATGCAGGAAAAGAAATGCATTTTGGTGGCCTCAGACGTACGATGAAGTAGTGATAGTGGTTGGCGGGTGCAGTATGCATCATATTAGTGACGAGATAAGTGCTACTACACAATGTGAAGACACCAGAGACACTGTGGACAAAGTAGGGATAGATTTGATAGTCCTTCTGGATCAGATGGAGCTGGACAGCCACTGCAGCAGAGAGTTGGTGTATTACCCCCAAAATTAGAACTCCACTTTCTCCCTGACATAACCTCCACAACCGCGACAGTAGTTTTCAGGAACATTTTCATGAGAGAAGAATAGCTGGGAGAATTGGTGACCCTTAATGCAGTCCAACTGGTGTCCACTTCAAATGACAGCCTACTTTGAGAAATGTAATACTACCCTGTTCAATGCTGCCTTTTAGCACCCACAGGTGAGTGGACAAGTGGAAAGGGCCAAGAGCATCATCAAACCCACAACCCACAGACTGACAACGAAAACTGCATCTGGTGTGCTGCTGTCCCAAATGATTTTTATGTTGCCTTTAAGAGGACATCACTACTACAACAGTGATGTACAGTGAATACAGTTGACATGGCAGAGCACGAGCGGACACCAGAACAAGGACAGACCTGTCTCGGGTGTCTTTATTCACGGTGGTCACGAGGTCTCGTAGCAGCTGCACGAGGTGCCACCCAGCATTGACAACGAGGCCGGTGTCCTGCGCCGACGCCAGATCCAGGAACCCGCTTGTTACAGCAACATTGTTTTTGAGTACCTCCAGGGATGGTGCTCCAATGCTCTGCAGAGGCAAACGAATGTTGGCAGTGCATGCTATTCCCTTGATCATCCGTTCAACCTTGTTTGGCACAGTGCGTGTGCAGCTCAAGGGAGAGCAATCACCAGTTGGGGTTGCGGCTCCCACTGGAGTGCTTGTGTGCTTCCGGAGCCAGGACCATGCCTAAGCGGCACGGGGTGGCACTGCACTTTTCCCCAAATCACATTTTTATTTTATTTTTGATTAATGGACACATCCTGCACACTCTCACAAGTGGTGTATTGCGCTGTTTGTGCACCTGGTACGCTAACAACGACGCAGATGATATGGAAGAAGCTCAGGATCCAGGAAGACTCCCTAGGCAGCAGGGGTCACCCGCTCCTCTAGTCGAATCTATCTGACATACTTGGAACACCATCCAGCCAAGGACTGAGGTGGGTGATGTAGGTTGAAAGACTTGAAATGTACTTTGATGCAACTGGGGAGCTCAATGACAGTGCAAAAACGTAAACGCTCTTGTACTCGGCCGGAGCAGCAGTGCACAATATTTTCCAGACCCTCCATCCTACCGATTGCAATTATTCTGCTGTAACAACGGAGTAAGTACTTTAGCCCCATGGTCAATGCAGACTATGGGCCTCATTACGACCATGGAGGTAGGGGGTTAACGGCGCCAGTAGAGCTGCCGGCCCCGTTAACCCCCTTCCGCCTCATTATGAGGTCTGCTCACGGGTCCCGCAAAGAACGCCTGGTAAAACCAGGCGTCCTTAGCGGGTCCCGCGAGCAGGCCAGGATGCTAGCAACGGGCCCGTCATTAACGGGCCCGTTGTTAGCATCCTCCCCGTTCCCATTGAGCCCTATGGGGGCTCAAATGGGAATGGGAATGTACCGGGTCCGGGTTCACTGAATGGGGAAATGCCGGACCCTCCAAGGTCGGAATGGCCCGGCATTTCCCCTTATCAAGGGCATGGCTACCTCCGAATTCGTAATGAGGCCCTATGAGTGAGTTCTCCTCCGTGATGCCAAACAAAGGGAGGATGAGGAGCTTGACGCCTTCCATGCCAGACTTTGGCAACTGGCATTTACATGTGTGCTTTGTAATGAGGAAGATGAGATTTGTGCTCAAATAATAAAATGTTTTTTTTCTGAAAAAGCACATCCTGCACGACCCCAGCATCACTCTGGCCAGAATCCCGGAGCAGGGGAGGTTCCATGAATTGTCCAGAAGTGAGTGCGCCCAGAATGAATGCCTTGATGAAAGCAGTGACATTGGAGGACACGTTTGCCACGGGCTAGCAACCAATTAAATCACTCAAAAAAGGAGGTGCAGTTAAAAGTCAGAACCATTCTGAAACTGCTGTGGGTTGTTTGTACTGCAGTCATGACACGCGTCACACAGGTGACTGCCGACTAAAGGCCACACTTGTGGCAGGTGTGGACTCATGAACCATTTTACGAGGTCTTGCCGGGCACAAGTACCTTCGCTACTGTGAAGAGGATGGCCCAGGCCACATTAAAAATACCAGAAGTGAAAGCAAATGGTTGCTCAATTGGACTAGGCTGCACAGGAAGAAGATCTGAAAGGTTCAGTGGGTGACGATGGTGATGTCTATTTATATCCAGCTTCCTGAATGCTAGGAGGAAGTGGAAACGTCAACTCAGACGGGCGGTCCACATATATGGAATGAACATCCTAGTGCTGATTGACACAGGAGCCTCTGTACATGTTATGGCATTATCTCACTACAAGGCACTGCGCAGACCACCACCGTTCAGTCGCAAACTGGTGCGCATATTCACATCTGAGGGAACAAAACCCTTACCTCTAGACAGAGTATTTGTGACTATGGTTCTACATGGGGATCGCCAGATTCAAGTCCGATTCTATGTAACTGCAGTTAGTGAGGACACTATGCTGGGCTGTGCGGTGGCCGATTCAGTTCTGTCTTTATAGGCATTGGATGCATGAAAGGCGATCCCGTTCACCTACATATTGACAAGACGGTCCAGCCTGTTGCCCTGAAACACAGGAGTGTCCCCTTTCACCTCAGGGGCAAGGTTGAGGAGGAGATTGAGAAGCAGGTGAAACTAAACAAAATTGAACGTGTGGAAGGCCCCACCAAGTGGGTGTCCCCAATTGTGACCATATGCCTGACTCCTTCAAGATCGACACAATAAGGCCATCAAAACTGAACGGCATGTCATCCCGGCGAGATGATGTTGTCTCTGACTTGCAGAGTTCTGCAGTCTTTTATAAACTGAGCTTGAGATCTGGATACCATCAACTGGTCCTCCACCCGGCCTCAAGGTATATCACCACATTCACAACGCAAGGGACTACACTGTTATAAACAACTGAGCTGCAGTGTGTCTTCGGCAGCGGAGGTTTTCCAGAACAAAATAAGGGGTGCCCTGGCTGACTTAACCGGCCCCATCAATATAAGTGATGACATACTTGTATTTGCAAAAACAGACTTTGAACATTTGGAATACCTAAAAAGGGTGGTGGAAAGGATACAAGCATTGGGCGTGATGCTCCATAAACACAAATGTGTATTCCTCCAAAGGAAGCTGGAGTTTTTTGTATTCTTCTTTCAGAAGGAAGGTATCTCGCCCGACCTGAAGAAAGTAGCTGACATTCAGAATAATCAAGCCCCGAAGTTAGGAGCTTTCTGGGCACGGTCACATACTGTGTCCACTTCATCACACATCTGGTGACTATGTCAGAACCCCTGAGGAATCTGACTAAAAAGGACACCACCTGCAGTGGACCCCACTTGAAGAAGCTGCTTTTCTCTATATTATAGCCACTCTCACTGCTGAGAGTAACATGGTGTTTTTTGATCCACAATGACATTCTGAACTCATTGTGGGTGAGAGTACTTTTGTGCTTGGATCAGTGCTGATGCAGATGGATTCTGGTGGCAGCCTGAAACCTGTGGCTTACACCAGTAGGGTGATTTCTGCCACAAAACAGCACTATTCGCAAACAGAGCGTGAAGCTCTTGCAGCTCTTTGGGGTTGTCGTCATTATCACTTGTTCATTTATGGCAAACCTATTTCCATAGTAACTGACCATAAGCCTCTCATCCCCATCATGTCGAGGGCCATCTGTGTGACCGCTAGCGAGGATAGAGAAGTGGCTACTGGCCTTAAAAGAATATGATGTGACTCCTTTGTATCACCCGGGAGGTAACAACTTTGTAGATTACCTGTCTAAGCACCCTTCTCTCTGCAGTCCAGAGTCAGTAATGGAGGAAAGGGCTACAGAAGACTATGACCCTCATTAGGACCCTGGCGTTAAGGGGTTAACAGCACCGTAAAAGATGTCAGCGCCGTTAAACCCTTAATGCCTGATTACGAGGTCCCTTTGCGGGACCCGCCCTTAACGGCTGGTCTAGACCAGCCGTTAAATTAGGGGCCTGCAAAGGGACTCTCGAGGTAAGTACGGTACCGCAATTTGCAGTACCGTACTTACTGCCTTCCCCATTCCCATTATGCCTTATGGGGCAAAAATGGGAATGGGGAAGGGCCATGGTGGCATGGGGAATTACCGCCCCGCCAACCATGGAATGGGGTGGTAATTCCCCATTCCGCCATGGCGGACTCCGGCATCGACCATGGTGCTAATAGCACCATGGTTTTCCGCCGGAGTCCTAATGAGGGCCTATGTCTGTTTGGTCACGGAAGCAGCAATGTGATGCCAGTCGAGGAAATAAAGGCAGATGAGTGTTTCAGAATAATAGGGCAGGTCATCACGAGGGGTGAATGGAAAGATGTACTCAACTATTTGGACCAGTGCACCCAGGAAGCTAAAGTCGCCCATGAGCAATTGTGAAAGGTGAAACCTGAATTGACATTTGCATCGGATGCCCTGCTGCTCAGAGACTCACGAATGGTCATTCCAGTCAAGCTAGTCCCTAAAGTAAGGAGCTACCAAAACAATGGCTTGCATTCGACAGAAAATAGGGTTCCCCGTATTGGAGGAGAGGGTGGACAAATATGTCGAAAGGTGTGTGTGGTGCCAGCCTGCGTCTCCTGAGCTAAAAGCTCACCCGATTCAGTCATGGGACACAGCAGCAAGCCAATGGACAAAGTGCACATTGATTTTGGATCTACAAATTAAAATGACCACTTTCTGGTAATGATTGATCAGTGGTCACACGATACTCAGGTGGAGTTTGTATCATTGACAGTCTCTACTGATGAAGTGTGTTTGGACAATGGCATACCATTTCAAGGTGAGAGTTTTTGCACATTAATGCTGGTATGCAGAATTATTCACCACAAAATTACCCCACTGTAGACGAGAGCGAATGGTGAAGCCAAACGGTTCATGCACATCCTGAACAAGATGTTCTGGATAGCTCATGGTCAGGACGTTTGCCTCCATAGAGCTCTATATCAGTTCCTGTTTGACTATTGGCTCTCTCCTCACTGTTCCACAGGGGCTGCTCCAGTGGAGGCATTATTTCAGCAATGTCCATAAGGGTTAATGCCTAACCATGAGTCTCAGAGTCCGGTGATGATTGATGATGGCTCAGTGGAAGTTGAGCGACGGAACGTCAATGAGAGACAAACCCTGCGAAGAGGATTAGATGACCATGGTTTGGCGACTGGAGATTCGGTTCTACTAAGGTCCCGCAGATCTGCTGACAAGCTGATCTTCATGTATGAACCTTGCCCCCTCTTTGGGGTTGAACAGAAATGCTCCATGATCACAGTACATGATGGCCCAGAAACAGTGACAAGCGTGAGAAACCTGAAGTTGTCTCACCCGCTAGTCCCTGGGGATCTGTCATCCAGGGGGCCAGGACACGGCCATCGCTATTAGATCCATTTCCTGGGGGTGGGCCAGTGCAGGAGGATCAAATGAATGAGGGGTCCTCGGGGAGTGGAAGTGGGACACCGACGGGTGAGACGTGGTTCCCTTTCTCTATAACATCTTTTCCCCATCCTACCCTGTAGGATATTCAGCAGTTCTACCCCAACCCCCCTTTTCCAACACAAACACTTTCCTACACTGTGACAGACAACAGACTAACACCCGAACCGTTAACCTGACATGTCCCAAAACAAGGGTCAGACAGAGTCAGGAATTGACAATGACTATGCACACCTGATGGCCCTTTCCCTTCCCCACAGGGATAAAAGGTGGAGCACAAGAGCACATGTCGAACAAGGCTGAAGGCACGAGGAAGCAGCTATTCCAAACCGGCAGTTCAAACAGAGGAGGAAGGCGGACAGACCTGGAGGGACGACAAGAAGGGAATTGCCAATGCCCTTTTCAACTCAGACCCGCGAAGCCTCCGAAAGGGAAACCATAAGACCAGGAAGTCCAGCTGATGTGTGGTGTCACAAGTGTCAATGGCACACAGGGCCCTCGTGCGCTGATAACCAAATTGGGGAGAGGCGCTTGCCACTGTGGTACCATCCTTGACTCCCGAGACAAGAAACTCCAGTTGTTCAGCGCAGCCGGTGAGTAGGAGAAGACCAATAGTAAAACCGAACTGTGCTGGGCTCAAGGTTGCAAGAGGTAACCTTGTTGAACAAAGAACTTGTGTAATTAAACTTTAAAGAAATCCTAGTAAAAGGTTCAGAAGCAGAGTGGACAGGCGTCGCGGAGGCGCTCATTCTGAAGGACTCTGACGGAAACTTTTGTGGGTTGTGTTGTTTTGTTGAAACTACAAAAGCCAAGAGGCCTTAGAAGAGGCCTGTGTGAAGTGTCAAAGTAGTCCTATGAGGGTCGAGCAAAACCCCTTGTGCACTCGAAAGTCTGTTACATTGAAGAAAACGGATTGAACTGTGAAACTGGCAAATGTGGTGACAAGTGTGAACCCGGCTGAGGGATGTCCGCAATGAACAGTTGTTCAAAAAGACATTGAGACTTTTGAATGATGCCAAAAGTACTAGGATGCGGAAGAGCACAGGAGACATGAAGGTCACTGACTGTGCTAGTACTGGTACGAGGCGGCCAGAGGGCTCAAGAAGATTCAATCATCAACAGAGTCAAAGGACTTTTGCAATCCGCAAGGGAGGAACTGGATACAAATCAAATGTGGCAAGACTGGCCGCATAGTCAAGTGCAGCCATGAGAGGAAGCAGGTCTAGCAGATCTCCATCGAGGGAGATTCAAATCCTGCAGGTGGGCCAGCAGGAGAGGGACCCAGCGAAAGTCAGTGAGCAGCTGTGGAAGTTCCCCGTTGGGTCTGTCGGTGCAGGCCCAAAATCACGACCGAGAGAAGGAAGTAAGCTGAGCTATGCAGGGAGACGCCGCACTGTAGATCCTGACAAGAAGAGAAGCCTGAAGAGCTGACAGAGAACTCCCTCAGCTGCTGCCCCGGTGACATACGTGAAATCTCAAGAAGTTAAGGTGAGGTATTGGAGACCCAGAGGGGACACGGGAACCGGTGGGAGAGATGCCCAACCAGCTTTCCCTCAGCCGAGTTGCAGTGAAACAATTATTGGGCCTAGCCAGTGTAAGTTTTGCCTCCATCATCTGCCTCTTGTCATTGGCTGACTGAAACACACTGACCATCAGGGAAGGGTCGGGGGCACTACCACAAACACAAGAAGGGTCAGAGACCCTAACAAGAGTACCAGAAGGGTCTGGTTCCCTAACACATGCTAGAGAAGGGTCTGGGACGCAAAAGCAAATACTGAGAGCGTAAGAGGAAATCTTCCTCATCGCAGTGGAAAAGGGAAAACCACTGACCAGAGGAGCATCTGGGATCCTAAAGTAGATACTAAGAGAACTAGAGGAAATCTTCTTGTCACCGTAGGAAAGAGAGAACCACTGACCACCAGAGAAGGGTCTGGGACCCCAACAAGATTTGGGACTTTGCTAACAACTAACCAGAGTGGCAAACTGTACATCATACTGAAAGCAGTGATAAAGAAACGGTGCTAAGCAATCCTAGGAGAGGGAGTCATTCTCCTGGTACCAAATTAGGAGTTGTGATAACGGCACCTGGGGAAGGGAGTCATTCACCCTGACCATGTGAGGAACTGTACCAAGGAATAAAAGGAGAAGGGAGTCATTATCCTGGTATCAAACAAGGAGTTGTTTTAAAGAAGCCAGGATAATGGAGTGAAATTGTTGTGAAATTTACCAAGCCATACAAGGAGAAGGGAGGCATTCTCTTGGCCCTGAGCTGAGAGTTGTGCTGGAGACACCAAGCGAAGGGAGTCATCGCCCCTGTTTTTTTTGGAAACTGTACAGAGCTACACCAGGAGAAGCGAGCCATTCTCTTTGGCGTGAAATTGGATAAAGACTTGGTGAAACCCCCAAGCCAGGGGAAGGGAGTCATTCCCCCTGAAATTTTTGTTGTGAGAGAACATTCTTTTGGACACTATCCAAGAAAGCAGGGGAAGGGAGCCATTCTATTTGAAAAAGGAACTTTCTGTTAGTTTATCTTTTAGTTGTAGTGTGAGGGATAGAAGTAGGTTATGACACAGGACAGTGGATATTAATTTGATGTACATTCTGACATACCTTTTTAGTACTAGATTTGAGGCAGGGAACCCCTTCTTTGAAGATAGGGCTAGTGAGGACCTTTTTCATTACACTAATAAAAGTCTATAACCAAAACCATGCCATTTGTGTCAGCTTCCTTCTTCGACACGCATACAATGGGTAAACCATTATGAGACACCATGATGTATTTTCCTCGGGTAAGCCTTTCAACTATCGCTATGCTGGTGAAACACTCCGTTTGTCATAGTGCAGAGCTTCAGCACATCTCATAATAACAGCCTGTGATGCCCCTCACATTTCTTTGGTCAGTATAAGTGGATCCATTTAGCACAGAAGACGGTAGAGAGCAATTCGTGCAATGGGATCTAAAATGCTTTACATGTATTTTTCTAATCCCTGGCTTTAGACTGCTTTTAGCTTGTTATTAGTTATCTGCTCTTAGAAGCCATGGACATTTGACAGAGGTTTTTAACCCATTCCAGTTAATGGGGTTTACAGGAGTATGTGTACCCTCACCTGTCTGACAAAACATTCTGACTGCACCACTATTGTGAATATGGCTTTATGTTGTGCTGTGCCACAATGCCCCCCCCCACACACACACACACGCTGCTGATTGGTTGTAGTTTGCTATAATATTTTCTTAAAGTAAACAGACAAATAGGGTACTACAACTCTATTAAACTGGCTATTGTATACATTTGGAAGTGTATATTGTTTGATTATACTATTGTTTATCATATTTATGTATGAATAAAAAAATACTATACTGCTGGTGTAAATGCTAGTTGGTTTAGTCTTAAAACCGTGTAAAAAATAGGTTGATGATATTGAATGTTTATCATACATGCAAGGGTAATAAGAATTGATTTCTAGATACTTTACAGGTAGATCAATGCCAATATTGCTGTCCAATCGTAAGCCTGTCAGGTGCTCAGGGGTTGTGGTTTCTCTTGCCCTAAGCACAGAGCTCCAACTCTCACCAGACCCTTGCATCTGGTACAGCAGCTCTCTGTGCCGCAAAGCCTTCCACAGCCCCATGTTGGATTTTAGTACTCCTTGGTGGTGTTTAGGCTTTGGCATGCAGGGTATAATGAACATTATGACATAAGGGTCATGCTGGTTGGAGATCACCAAGCTTGTACCTTGATGAGGGAAGTGTCTCGCCTCACTAGCCCCACATTTTAAATGTATGTAGGGAATCCTTGCCCTTTATTCTGTGCCCAGCCATCAAACAGAATGAGCTCAGCTCCTTGTAAATGGGCAACCAAAAAAGTAACCGAACACTGATGCCGTGGCCTGTGGCTAAATCTAAGGATTTCCTTGGTGTTGTTGGAAGTATGGAAGTAATAAGGTATATACAGCCATGTGTAGAGCCCAGAAGCTAGACTGCCTTTGCCCTCATATTCTGCTCTGCTATCTGTTTAATTTATGTATTCCCACCTGATAGTCCAGTACTACAACCCCAAACACCACTGCTGCAGATATTTAAGAAATGAGATTCATTTGTTCTCCTGGGAATTGTCATGAACATATCTAAAAGTATTTGACTAGTACCACAAGTGGGGGGGCAAGTGGGTGGGTAGCATGAGGGTTGGAGTCCTTTGTCTTTGAATGTTGCTGTACTAACCTTCTTCACTAAATTGTTCTTCATGTTCTCAGCAGTGTCCCTCAACTCTTGGATATGGAATTGATGCTGTTTCTTCTCTGGCTGATCACCATGTTCCTGTTTTCGAGCCAAAGATTAGATGCCTCTGCTGAACCAGTTCTTTTGGACAGGCCATTTGTTACTGTATGGAATGCTCCTACCCAACAATGCTGGGAGAAATACCAAGTGGAGCTTGACCTGAGTGTCTTTGATATTGTGATCAACCCAAATCAGTCTTTCATTGGCCAGGAAATGACCATCTTCTACAGCACACAACTTGGTTACTATCCATACTACACAGACAACGGCACTGTGATCAATGGTGGTATCCCACAAAACGCCAGCTTGAAGGACCACCTTCTGAAAGCCAAGAAAGATGTTGAGGCAGCTATCGTAAATTCTACATTCAGTGGCCTGGCGGTGGTGGATTGGGAGGCCTGGCGGCCTCTTTGGGCTCGCAACTGGAACAAGATGAAGATCTACAGAGATCGCTCAACGGAATTAATCACAAAGTTGCACCCAGATTGGCCACATGATCGTGTTGTGAAAGAAGCCCAACAGGAATTTGAGAATGCAGGACGGGCCTTCATGAAACAGACTTTGGCACTTTGTCAAGAGTTGAGGCCAAGTGGCTTTTGGGGTTTCTATGGTTTCCCTTCTTGTTACAACTTTGAGTATAAGAACTCAACATTTAACTACACAGGGCAGTGTCCAGAGATCACCATCAAGAGAAACGACCAGCTCAGCTGGCTTTGGAAACAAAGCCAAATTCTCTACCCTGAGATTTACCTGGAGAAGGAGCTCAAATTATCCAAAAAAGCTCTGAAATTTGTTGGACACCGAGTGCAAGAAGCTTTACGAGTGGGAGCACAGGTACCCAACAGGACGCTTCCTGTCTTGCCATATGCACGCATTGTGTACGCATACACTATGGACTTCCTTGCAGAGGTAAGATTTATGTTCTCCTTGCAGAGGTAAGATTTATGTTCTTGGCCTCTATAGATAATTATGGTTCTATTTTTTGCTCAGCATCTTGCCAAATGTTACATATGCAGTAGCAATGACAGATATGGAGGACTGAAGGGGACAAGGCATGCTGGTGGGACATTACCTGGCAATGCATTATATGAAAACTTTCACAAAATATATGCTTAAAAATGTGTGAGGTCTGGTTTTAGAGATAGTAGACAGTGTCCTAAGGCTTTGGTATGTCACCATCAGCGCTTGCATGGCATCGCACAGCGAGACCAGACTGAGTGTTAGATATTTTTCCTGAAGAAGATAGTCTGCAACGCTTCTGGCCTCTATGTAGACATGCAGCGAACAAGTGTTCTAGCGGTGGAACCTGAAAATAATAGAAAAAGGCACTTTCCCCTATTCTGGGCATGTAAAAGGCAACATTCAGGATGCACACTTTGAAAAATGGGACACTGCTGCTTAATATGGGAACGTTTGTCATGTAGTATAGTCAGGGGCACCCCTGTGACATTTTGAAAGAGGCCACTGTTCACTTCCAGCTGCCCTGATTACATTTAAACCAACCAGATATTTCATTCCTCCTGAAGGTCAAGAAACTTTGAAGAAGACATTATATGGCAATAGAGCCCAGGTTGTTGTAGTCACGCCTGGCTACACATCCTAAGCCTTTTAAACAAAGGCACAGGACGGTGGTTGAGTTTCCATTCTACAATAACAAACAAAGGCACTCTTGACACATTATGAGATATTCATAACAAACCAACTGGGGTTCATGAAATATCCTCACATAAATACTGTTAAAGTTTCAAAGGAAAGGTATTTCCAGGCCAGGGAGAAGGGAGGGTGGGCTTCTCCAATGGGGTCCAAATTGAATACATTGAAGACAGGCACAATAAATAATGAATCCCGTCCACCACACAGCCCTGCTCGGAATGTGCTGTAGTCCCATCATCTTAGTCACATACACACATCACTGGTCATTGCTGGAGAGAAAAGAAGCATTCGGCCCATTCTCACAGCCATAAAGGGCAAGGATCCTTCCAGTATCGCTACGCTACTGTACTGTAAAGCCAATAAACCTGGCTATTGTAGTTATTTATTTCATTTTACATATATATGTATGAATAAGACTTGGGCCCTCATTACGACCCTGGCGGAAAGTAACTGACCTGACCGCCATAGCGTAAATAGCGTTTCCGCCATTGCACGACGGAGTAAAGTGCGGCTAATTCTGACCCATCGGGCACGAGCACTACGCCATGGCGGAAGTGCAAAGTCCGCGATGGCGGAAATGTCCCCAAAACGCCCCTCACCGCCGTCGTACGGCGCCCTAGGTGCAATTCCGCCACCCATCATAGCGGTCACCGTAATGAGCGGTAATCGCAAAATACGGTGACCGTAAATATATGGAAAAACGGAAGCAAAAACATGGGGCCGGAACGGGAAACAGCACGCCGTACACCTATAAAAGCAGAATCCCAACACAACCATTAAAAATCCTACCCTGAGACACATCCCAACCCGTTAGCCACCCTAGTGCAAACAATCAAAATGGGAAAAGTTGCGAAAAAAGCGTGCGACCGCAAGCGGCAGGTCCACTTCTCCCATGAGGAACTCACCGTGCTCACAGAGACCCTCCAGGAAAATGCTGCCGTCGTCTTCTCGACGCAAATGACCAGGACGGCACTTGCGAACAAGAAGGCCACATGGGCCCTGGTGGCACAGCGGGTAAGTGCGGTGGGGACCGCACCCCGCAACCCACAGCAATGCAGAAAGCGATGGGATGTCTTGCGGATACGCGTACGGAGCATACTATCAGCCAACCGTAACATTGCCACAGCTACCGGGGGAGGATCGGAATCACCCATCAAGTTGACCCCCTGGGAAGAAATCTGTGCCTCCACCATTGGAATGGAGAGTATAGAGGGAGTCGGAGGGATGGAGAAAGGAGTGCAGACATCCGAAGAATCAGGTAGGTGGGCCAAATAAAACAATGCTAAATCCACAATGTCCAATCATGTGAAGTACCATGTGTCCACATAGTGCAACAGAAACACATGTCCAGGAGAACGTCCACATACATTGGCCTGATAGCGCACTTTAAAAGTCACATTAAATACATAAATAATTAAAAATCCTAAAAACACCCTCTAAACGTGCAGCATGCACACCCTAACTGCAGGCTGCAAAACAACTGCATCCTCAATCCACACAAAAATGAAACCACCTCCAAGGCCCTGACCCAAATCACCCTCAGGTACCACCCCAATGCATGTGATATATTGCCATTCCAATTTCCACAGACCCATAAATAACGCTCACCCTCCTTTACTTCACCACAGGGTCCGATTCAAACGACGAGCTTCCGAACACCCCTACCAGCACACCTGCAAAGAGGGCCAAGACCAACGGCCAAAGACCCTCCACCTCAGCTGCACGGATCAAGACACGGCAGCAGCACAAATAAAGTGGCAGCACACAGGAGGGGACTTCAACAGGCACCCCAGCAGCCAGCATGCCCACAACAGCAGCACCACAGGTCCCCCCAATGGATGCCACAGAAGGCACTGCTTCTGGTGGCAGCAGCACCATAGGTGACACTGCATTAATGGCAGCATGCTCCGACACAGAAAACGGTGCTGTCGATGTAGGATCCATCCATGACCTGTCTCAATCCCCCTGTTTGTTTCATCCCGTACACCATGAGGATGCCACGCAGGGGCACCCACAAGACGACGACTGGCCATCCCCCACAAGCCCTGTGGCAAGGCAACATGAGGTGATCAGCCCCTCTGTGACACCACCGCAAATGGGCATGGCCCAGCAGAGGCAACAGTCCCTCGACCAGGTGATCGTGCACCAGCAGCAACTGGCCACGCTCCTCAAGGAGCATGCTGATGAATGTGGGGGTACTAAGGCAGCCATAGAAACATCTACTGAGGCACTTAGGGCAGAAATGGAGAGAAGTACAGAGACACTAAGGGCACAAATGGAGAGAAGCACCGAGAGCCTGAGGGTACAAATGGAGAGAAGCACCGAGAGCCTGAGGGGGGAACTGCATGCGACGTCCAAAGACGTATGTGCTGAACTTGCCGCTGTGCGCCGTGTGCTCACTGAGCTATCACAAACCCTTAGGGACATGCATGGACGTGAGCAGGCAGAGACATCATCCGTTGCAAGTTCCGTCCAGGGCAGCCCCCAACGTAGATCTGGGAGGAACCTGCGCTCCACAGGCAGGGGTGCCCCTGATACCCGGAGAGGGGGCTTGCAATAGCGTCTGCCCACTGACAATGAGCATCTTTGGACACTGGTGTTCGGGGGGGAGGTAGGAGGGTGGAGGGGGTGTGTTGGGCTTTCTTGGGTGGCGGGTCGATGGGGTGTGTAACATAATTTCACATATGCTATAAACATTTCACAATCATCCAATGAGATGTGTGGACATTGATCTTTGTGTACGAGGCCTTTATAGGCGTACAGTCCATATTGTGCATGTTCCAGACACACACAGTGCCACAAGTCCCGTGTCCATGTATCAGCCACCAGGCGTGAGTGCTAGAAGCATGAATCTATGATATTCTGACGAATTTCATGGGCCTCCTGTGCCTCGCGGACTCCTTGAGGTGCTGCCACATCCCCACCCTCATCATGACCATCTTCAGGTGCTTGCAGTTCTGCGTCAGGGGGCATGGGCACATTTCTACGTACGCACATGTTGTGTAGCATGACACATGCCATGACCATCTTTGCAACCTTCTCATGGCGGTACAGGAGTGCCCCGCCAGACCTGCTGAGGCAGCGGAAACGAGCCTTCAGTAGGCCGAATGCCTGTTCTATGACTACATGGGTACGTGAGTGGGCATGGTTGTAGTCCTCCTCATGCTGGTTCTGTGGGTTCCGGAGTGGTGTAAGGAGCCATCTCTTCAGTGGATACCCGGCATCACCTGTATGTGGACAATAAAGGATGTTTGTGGAATGACATTGCTACGTACGCATCCCCCCCCCTTCCTGCCAGGTCATTGCCGCATCACATACCCCAAATTATCATTCATGAAATGAGACTCACCAAGTAGCCA